>NC_139037.1:49573766-49996225 GCF_964662115.1 Mustela nivalis | reverse complement strand
ATTGCCTCATTGCTGCCCTGGATTCTACGGTAAATACGGTAAATTGCCAACCTTTGCCTATATCCTGGAACTTGGTTGTTTTTATGGAACTTCTGGGAAGACCTTTAGTGACCCTGTACTTTGTTTTAACAATCACTGTTATCTTAATAATAACTTGGTTTGAATCAAAGCCCTACCCTTGGTTTGCCAGCTGTATGATTGGGATAAATTATGCGATTTCTCTATGTCTGTTTCCTCTCTGTAAATGGGAAAAAATAACACCACCTTCCTCGCGGGGCACATAGAAACATCTCAATTAAAGAAAATTATATTTGTAATAGTGCCAGCTAATTAGTAATTCTAGTGCTGGGGGGAAGAGTTGTCCTCATATAACTATAGAACAAGACCAAGATTTGATAAAATCCTATGAATCAGTCAAAGCAGCCACCATTATTCTTTTAGTAACTATCACCCCAGGAAGTATCAGTGATAATGCAGAGAAAAATGAAAGCTAAGAGGATTTAAAATAATTATAGCTGGATGTGTTCTGAAGACCTCCCTGTAAAGACACACACACACACACACACACACACACACACACACACTTATTTCTCTGGGAAAACCAGTCTTGATTTACCACCTCTGTAGTGTTTCTCAAACTTCTCTGACCTCTGCCTAGATGAATAAATATATTTTAATTGCAACGGGGCATGCCATCGCCTCTCCTCCCCACACCACCCCCAAGGAAAACAAACATTTTATGAAACAAGACTTACAACATGCTAGGCACTCAGATATTTTCAATTCTAATCTATTTTATTTTTTTAAAATGCTTACCTCTGCTCATTAATAAATTTCAATCCACAGTTTAAAAAAAAACCAAAAAGCGACAACAACAACAAACCTCTCCCCATGCTAGCAGTGGCTGTCCTACTCTGCAGTGAATTGTGTGGGGAAAAGAGCACACAACTCAGACAAATGCCTGGGTTTCCATCTGGCTGTGTGTGTGTGTCTAGATTTGGGCAAGCTACTTAACATTTTTTACCTCATTTCCTTTTCTCAAAAATGGAACATAGGAATATAGGATGTTCCTATAAAACTTCGTAGTCTCCTTGCAAGATTGGTGGGATGTTGCCAGCAAAGTCTTGGCAGTGCTCAGGACACAGTCTAAAGTTCAAGAAAATGCTCAGTAGCTATCTGGGATCATTCTCCCATGTCCCAGAGAAGGACACACTCAGAGAGGGTATGTGACTTGCCCAAGGTCACAAAGCCAGCTCTGTGGGACACCAGAGCCCAGACTTACCACTTCCACCCCCCCCCCCCCCGCTGCCCCTTGAACGACCCCTCCCCAGACAGCTCTCTGCCATTGGCTTTTCTGCCTGCCCATGCCCTACTTGGTCCCTCATCCCAACGCTCTGTTGCCCTATCAGCCAACACCACTACCATTTTCCAGTTCCTGGCCAAACACACCTGTCATTTCCTTTCTGTGGGAACCTGAACTCACTTCCTCAACCTTAAACCTCAGTTTAGTCCACTGAAAAACAGAAGTCAGAATGCCTCTTTGCTAGGGGTTTTGTGAAGTATATTCACGGTGCTGAAGTTATGTTTCCTAAGCGGGAACCTTAGGAAGGTTCCTTAGGAACCTTGTGTTACTCCAACAAACTCACTCAATCCTCAGAACAGCTCCATGAGCTCTACAAAGGTGGTGGCCAAGGTGTAGAGGTGGAGTAAGTTGCCCAGGGTCACACAACAACAAATGTTAGGGGATGGATTTGGAAACCAGGCAGAGACACTAAACCTGATGAGAGTCTGAAGATGATATCAGATTGCTCAGAGCTCCCCCACGGATAAGATGGGTGTGTGTGCATCCCCATGGAAACAACGTTTCCATATGCTTTAAAGGCATTTTTTACACTCCTGACTATGTTTGTTTGCCTTTCTTTTCCTCTTTTTCCATCCCAGACAGAGAATAATGAGTTAGAAATCCTTTCGGAGTAAGACCTCTTCTCGCTAGCTCTGAGGGCCTCGGGCAAGTCACTCCAGTTTTCGGAGCCTCCAGCCTCAGGGTCCTCTTAAATAAAAGGCTCCAACCTCCCTCAAGCAGAGTTGTTCCCTTGAAGCAATGAGGTCATGCTAGGAAAAAATGCCGTCAGCCAGCCAGGGCTCCTACAGAGAGGGCTGTTGTTCGCCACAAACGCGAAAGAGGCAGAGAGCGCAGGAGCGAGGTTGGGACCCCGAGGGGCCCGGGGCCCCACGACTCCAGGCTCGGCGCAGCCGCCCTCCTGCCGCCCCCTTCCAACCTCCCCCTCAGCAGGCCCGCCGCTCCAGCTGCGGGAGTGGAGGGCACAGCTGGTTCACCTCTGTCCTCTCTGGCCCCAGCCCCGCCTAGACGGAAATAACCGCCTGCTCCACGCCCGGCCAGACCGGTTCTCGGGTCCGGGGTAGGCAGCGAGGCGGGCGGAGCCAGGCCCGGCAATGGGAGACCCCCGCCCGGTGGGCTCGCCGCGCTTGCTCGGGCCACGTGGCTGCCGCCCTGACTTGAGCGCCCGCGCCCCCTTTGCCCGTCTGTCCCTCGTCCCTCCGGACCTGACGCGGGACCCTGAGGCCCGGCTCCCCGCGACCCCTTACCTCTTGGTCCTCGCTGAGAGGGGCAGGCGCGCTCTCAGGCTCAGGCTGGGGGACCCCCCTCTCCTTTTCGAGGTCCAGGCCCGCGCCTTCTTCCTTCTTCCTCCCGACGGTTCTCACCTGGCAAAGGAAGTGTCATGCGGACCCCGGAGTGGGGGGATGGGGCAGGTGTCCAGGACCCAGGCGTTCGGGTCCACAGTGCCCCCTCAGGACCCCTCCTCTCTCAGGTCCCAGGAGTCCTGCCTCCTACCTTTCTTACTCCTCAGACCCAGGAGTCCCAAGCCCCCCTCCTTCAGGCCCTGGGGTCCAGGCCTCAGACCCAGGAGTTCGAGCCCTACCCCTGGCAGCCCCTGGCACCGGGTCCCTTCTTTACCTGCACCGGAGACCGAGGTGTCAGCCCCTCTCGGGGGCCATAGTAGGAACCCAAACGGGCTGCGGAGTCACCGTCTAGGCCAGCTCAGTCCGTCTGGGGCAGAGAGGGTTAAGTCACAGGCCCCTCCCAGCCTTCCTGATTCCGCCCCCCCACCCCAAGTTTGCCTCTAGGATTCAAAGGACTCCAAAGTAGTGGTGGAAAAGCTGAGGCCTCCGGGCAGAGTGTAGAGTGTGGGGGCGGTGAGAGGCCCGACTGGGTGTGCAGAGAGGACACGCAGAGGGGTGGGGGATGGCCAGGGCCGCCCCCAGCCTGGCCCCTCCCCCTGCCCAGCTTGGAATTTCCTGAAGCTGGGGAAGTCTGGTTGTTTAGAAGAGTAATTTCTTCCAGATTGCAGCGGTTGGAGGAGAGAGTGTAGAGGGAGGAGGAAGAGAGGGAGAGAGAAAGAGAGACAGAGAGAGTTTAAGAGAGATAATGAAATAGACAAGGTCCCTGAGCCCTCAAGAGGATGGAGGTAGTGTTGGGCGGGGGGGACAGGAGGCAGCTCTAACCCTGCTTTGGAGGGTTTCCTGGATGAATGTCCCTGCCCAAAGCGGCTGGTAGAAAGGTCATTACAGGACTCCGAGCGCCTGTGCCTTTTGGTGACAAGAGAGTCTCAGATCTGAGTGTTGGGAAGATGGGTCCCAGGCCAGAGTGAGGGAGCGCTTTCCTTGGGAAGAGAGCAGAGTTCTCTGGGATGAGGCTGGCTGGGAGGAGTGGTGTGGAGATAGAGGCCCGGGCGGAGACTCAGGGGGGAGCTGGGGCTAGGGCTGTGGGGCTGCAGAAGAGAGTCAGTTTGACAGATCACAAGGAGTGCAGCTTGAACACAATCTCCAAGAAGTGGCAAGTTAGAGGGTGGAAGGAAGAAAGCTGGGAGCAGGTTGGGAGGCAGGGCGGAGCAGAGGGCACTAACGTTTCTGAGGTCTCTAAGGTGGAGTTCTTTTTGCCTGGAGACGTCAGCACAAAAGCCACTGGAGACTGCGGCATGCTGAACCAGGCAGGATAAGGAACAGGATAACACGGTCAGATCCCAGTACTAGAAAGTTCATTCTGGGATTCACGAGTGGGATGGACTGATTGGAGTGAGGCTGCAGTTCAAACCCAGAGCAAAATTTAAAGGGTGTGTGTTGGGAGAGGAGGGGAATTGCAGAAAACTCAGTAACCGAGATAAATAATATATTTAAATACAGATTTTTATTAACTATTTTTACGGAGGTTAAAGTCACATAACATAAAAGCAACTATTTAAAAGCAGGGTTTGGTACATCTCCAGTGTTGTGCAACCACACCTCTATCTAGCTCTAAAACATTTTCATCCCCCTTCCCCCACGCAGAGGAAGCCCCTTACTCATAACCAGTTCATCCCTCTTTCCCCTCCCCCTGCTCCTGACAGCCCCCACTCTGCCTTCCAGCTCTGTGGGTTTGCTTGTTCTGAATGTTTCGTATACATGGAATCCTAGATATGTGGCCTTCCGTGTTTGGCGTCTGTCACTGAGTGTGATGTCCTCCAGGTTCACCCACATCATAGCACGGTTGGTGTTTCATGGTTTTCATGACCCAGTAATATTCCATGACACGCATAGACTACATTTTGTTTAGAGGAAATAAGATTTTTAATGCACTATTTTAAGGATGGATGCAGGAAAAATCCATAATGAAAAAAAAAATCAAAAACTTCAAATAAACAGGGCACCTGGGTGGCTCAGTTGGTTAAGCATCTGCCTTCAGCTCAGGTCATGATCATGGAGTCCAGGGATGGAGCCCCACGTGGGGCTCCCTGCTCAGTGGGGAGTCTGCTTCCCCACCCCTCCCTCTGTGCTCTCTCTCAAATAAAATAAATAGATAAATTTGTTTATTTTAATCTTAATTATTTATTTTAATCTTAATTTTATTTCAATAACTTTTAATAAATCTTAACAATTTATTTATTTTAATCTTAATCTTTTTAATCTTAAAAAGAAACTTCAGATAAAGACAGGATCAGGGTTGTTATAAACTTTATGGGATTGCTGGGGACATAAAGGAAAAATCTGTCACACTAATCACATCTTCATTTAGATTTTTGATGTTTTGTTCATCATGGATGGGTTAGTGATTCTTTTTGTTGCATTTATTCATTTGTTGTGTCATATTGTTGTCAATCTTTGTTACTGACTCATTGATGTTGCTTTAATTTTATTTTAAGATTATTATTATTTTTTTGCATCACCCTCCTACCTTCTTCCTGGCCCTGGCTGGGAGACTGTGAGACTGGGTGTAGGGATCCTGGGGAGGGGCCTAAGTTGGAGCAGGGGCCACAGGGATGGAGAGGAAGGTGCAACCAAAAGGGATTCAGGTCGGCTTACCTGGACTTGAGAGCCAGGACGGACAGGATTTCCTGGAGAGAGAGGAACCAAGGATGAGAGGATTGGTTTCCCATTGCTGGTGTAAGGAATCTCCACAACCTGTGTGGTTGACAACCACTCACATTTTTAATGCCACAGTTTCTGCAGGTCAGAGTCTGGGTGGGACATTAGGTTTGCCAGGGCTAAAGTCAAGTCAAGTCAGCAGGGCTCTGCCCTTTACTTGGAACAACCCTCTTCCAAGCTCATTGGGGGCATTGGGTGAATTCAGTTCCTTGTGGCCATATGCCTGTGGTGCCTTGCTTCTGCTAGCCCAGCTGGGGGCTGGTGAGTGGAAGCTGCCTGCATCCATCTCGTGCTTTCTGTGCTACTCGCCCCTGCTGGCGGTGAGTCAAATCCTTCTGATTTCCCATTCCATTTTCTTCCATTTCCCTCCTGCCTCTAGCCAGAGAGAGTTCTTTGCCTTTAAGGGCACATGTGATTTGATTGGGCCCACCTGGGTAACACAGGTGTACCAATCAGGGTTCTCCAGGGAACCAGAACTTACTCTATGTGTATATACATACATGTATTAAGATATACGTATTATTAAAATATATAATTAGGATACCTATATAGTTAAGATATATAAAAATACTAATTTTTATCGATTACCAAGTAATACATATCCCTGCTCATATATATATATTATATTACATACATAATTGGATTCTGTGCTTGTAGGGGCTGGCTAGCCACAAATCCATAGGGCAGTGTGGAAACTCTATCAGGCAGGAGCAGATGCTGCAGTCTTGAAGGAGAATTTCTTCTTCCCCCGAAAAACCTTTGTTTTATTCAACTGATTGGATGAGGCCCACCCATGCTCTCAAGGGTAATCTCCTTTAGTTAGAATCAAGTGATTATGGTATCAACCACATCTACGAAATGCTTCTACCAGCAACAATTGGGTTGGTGTTTAAGTCAATAAACAGGCCCTGTAGCTGGGCCAAGTAAGATTCACCACCACACCAGGAGAATCTATTTTAAGGTCTGCAAGATATTTTAATCCTATCTGCAAAGTCCCTTTGCTATGTGATCAACATAGTCATATGTTTCAGGCATTCACGGACATCTTTAGAGGTGCATTCTGTCTACCCCACAATCCTCAGAGAGTAGGTCTTGGGCATTTGTGGGGCCAAAACCAAAGTGCACAACATGGGGTCAGGGGGAGCAGGCCAATGAGACAGGCTGGGGATTAAACCCAGGAGAGTTGGAAGCCTGGCCGGCCTTGTGGGCAACTGACCCGCCCAGTCCCTTGGGACCCCATGCTCCAAAAGGCTCTGCATTTGGCTTAATGATTGACTGTGACCATCTTGAAATTGTTAATGATGGGTGAACAAGGGATGCTACATTTTCACTTGTAACACACCTCACTGATTGTGTAGGTGATTCCTGGATGGAAATGCAGGAAGAGAAGAGGCCTGGGACAAAGCATCTGAGAACGGTGACATTGAAGGGATAGCAAGAAGGAAAGGAATTTGGACAGGTCCTGGGCGGCAGCCAGAGGAAGAGGGCCAGAGAGACAGGCTCCAGGAGGTCAGGGAGATAGCACAGTCCCTCCCTGCAGTTTCAAAAGCAGGTCAACTATGATAACAAGTTTCACTGGATTTAGTAACAACCCAGAGACAGCTGTGGTCTGGGTGAGCTGCAGGGGACTGGCACTGGAAGCCAGACTGGGGTGGGTGGGGGAGGCAGGGGAGAGGAGGTGAAGACCCTGGGGGGTCTGGCAGTGATAGGAAGGAAGGAGAGATAGGGTATCTGGAGGCAGAGGTAAGGGTCAGAGAAAGAGTTCTGTTTCTTTGGTTGGTTTGGATACATTTGGTATCTTTTTGTTGTGGCTGTTTTTTATTTTTAATGTAATTTTTAGTTACACAGATAATACATGAGTATACCCGGTTTGTAAAGAGAGAGAAAGAGAGAAATAAACCTTGACTAGTAAGGTTTTGATGACCTCCTCCAATCCAATCTCCATCTCATGTATCTCATGAAATCAATTTGGGGTGTACATCTCCCAAATAGGCTGGGTCCTTGCAAACACACAGACCAGCATTTTCCACCTGTTTGCTATTGCCATTTGGGGCCAGGTCATTTTTTGTTATGGGTGGGTTGTCATGTGTATTTGGAATGTTCAGGCACATCCCTGGCCTCCACCCACTGGAGGCCAGTAGCTCAGCTTCCCCCCACCCCCAGCATGGTCGACCAACAGTATTTCCAAATGCCCCTGGTCAGGGAATATTGCCCCTTTCTGAGACCTGCTGATGGAGATGGTGCTCCAAGAAAACATTTTAAATGCACAAATGAACTCCTACTGGATGATCTGGAGCTACTGCTTTTTTCTTTTCCACTTAGCCGTTTCTTTTGGGAATCATTGATTGTTACTGCAGACAGATTTTGTTTTACTTTATTTTTTTTAGGTGATCTCTACACCCAACACGGGACTCAAACTCACAACCCCAAGATCAAGAGTCATATGCTCTACCGACTGAGCCAGTGAGGTGCCCCTACATAAAGGCTTTTCTTTTTTTGAAAAGATTTTATTTATTTATTTGACAGAGATCATAAGCAGGCAGAGAGGCAGGCAGAGAGAGAGAGAGAAGCAGGCTCCCTGCTGAGCAGAAAGCCCTATGCAGGGCTCCATCTCAGAACCCTGGGATCACGACCCAATCCGAAGGCAAAGGCCTAACCAGTGAGCCACCCAGGCACCCAAAGTTTTTTTTTTTTTTTTTTAATTAATTTTTAGGCATGGTTAGATAACTTAGCTGCTGCAGCTCTTAAGGTGTGCAGGTGGGATTTGAATTCAGGCAGGCCGGCCCTGACAGAGAAGGAGGATGGAAGATACAGGAGGGGCATATTCTGTGATGGAGGGGACCCTGCTGGAATAAGGAAGACAGGGATCTGCCCAGTGGGACTTTCTGGAAAGATGAGAATGTCTTATTATCTGCACTGTATACTATGGTAGCCCCATGCGGTGGCTGAGCACTTGAAATGTGGCTAGCAGAACAGAAGAACTGAAATTTAAATTTTACTTAATTGACTTAGAAGGAAATTGCCAGTAGTGGCTGGTACTGATTGTTCCAGGTCCAGAGCACATGGAGGGGAGTTAACCCAGGGCAGGGGTGCTGCTTCTTGAAAGAGCAGGTGGAAGGTGGAGGGGTAACTGCAGCCTAGGTCATCTTATGAGGGGGTAAGGTAGGGATGGGCAAGTGCTGGGGAGGCTTCCCCCTCAGGCCTGGATCCCGGTACCAAGGGAGCTGGGGTGAGCAGGCAAGGTGTTTTTTCAGCTGTGCTAGATAGGAAGGGAAAGCGGGCTTAGATCTGAGCCCCAGAACTGGCGGACAACATCTATGGAGCCCTTGCTGTGTGCCAAGCCTTGTTCTAAGTACTCAAATATGATCTCACGTAGTCCTCACATCACCCTCAAAGTATGTGCTATTATTATGTTCACTGAACAGATGAGGAAATGGAGGCCAGGATAGTAGGGGTCATAGGGTGCAGTGACCAATGCACAGGCTATGGGGATTTCTCCAGCAGCTCAAGGATGTGAATGGGGGAGGCTGAGGGACTGAGGGACGGGGTGACCCAGAGTCAGGTTTTGCCATCAGAAAGGATTTCCAGTACCCAAAAGGACTTTGAAACACTCCCATCTAGGTTCAGAGGGAGAGGAGAAAGACCCAGAGAGGAGAGGGACAGGAACAGAGATAGAGAGGCAGAGACCCACACAAAGAGGGAGAGAAATTTATGGAGAGAGGAGGCTCTGGAAAGATGGAGACAGAGAGAGAGGGAAGGATGGAAGAGGGAGTGAGGGCCATGCCAGCAGAGGGAGCCCCAGGAGAACAACTGCACTGAGACTGACCTGCGGCCAGTCGGCCTGCTTCCCAGGACAGCTGAGCTCTGTCTCTGGCGTTCCCTTTCATGAGTCTCAACTCCTTCCTCCTTCTGCTGAGCCATCTCACCATGCCCCATGCAACCAAGACCATTTACAGTTCCTTCCTCCTCTGCCCCCAATCCCACCAGGAAAAGTTCCTGGGAGCCTACCGCAGGTTCTGTTAAAAGAGAGAAGCAATTTTTCTGGTTCAGGTGGCAAAGGTGAGGAAGGAGGGAAGGGCCAAAAGGTGATCCTTGTAAACTCCTGGCCAAAGTACTGTGAGACCTGGTCTTCTCTCTGGGGCAGAGGAGGGAATTCCTAAGGTCCTTCTCTTCTTGATGCTAAATGTGGGCAGGTGGGATTGTGGCAAAAGCCCATTTGTTGGCTTCAGACAGGTTTGGCTGCATGTCCCACTTCCACCAACTCTTGCCCTGTGGCCCCAGGCTGATCACTTTCAACTCTTAGTTCCAGTGTCTTAATCTGTATCAGCTATCATCAATCTTCACAGTAATCTACAAAAGCAGCTACCATTCCTGAACACAGGCAGTTTTTCAGGCTGTGTCTTGGCACATAGTGACTAGGGTAATGATGATGATGATGATGATGATGATGATGATGATGATGGTAATAATGGTAGTAACAGCTCCCATTCTTGCATGACTGCTAACTATATGTCAGGCACTTTACACCACAAATCACACAGAGAAACAGTTTAGTTTCTTACCAAAACCCTATGAAGTAGGTCCTAGCATTATCCTCATTCTATAAATGACAACACAGAGACATGAGGGTGGCTTCCCCTAAGTCACAGCATAGTTAATGAGACAGAGCTATGATCAAATCCTGGGCTGCCTGGCCCCAGATCCTGCCCTCATGGCTGAACTTTTTGCCTCCTGTGAAAAGCAGAGTATAATAATAATAATCTCTGACCATCAATCTTCCAAACATTCTTATGAAGCAGGAACCATAATCACTGCAGTCTTACAGAAAATCAAAGTGAGTCTCAAAGAAGTGAGATGATATTCCCAAGGACACAGGGCTAACAAGAGGCAGCTCTAGGTTTTGAAACCAGTTTGATGTGCCCCCAAATCTGATATCTTTTGGTCATACCCAGTAGCTGGTACCCTGAACCTGGTCTCGTAAGATATGTTCTGAGGCAGACAGGGAGAGCTAACATTATATGACACCTGAAGCTGTCCCAGTGGCTGGCATGCTGGGCATGGGGCCAACATCCTGAACTTCCAAATTCTATCTCCATTCAGGATGCACAGATTGCCAGGGGAGTTTGAATTAATGTCAACTACAGACATCCCTCTGTATTTTTCCAATTTACCTTCACGCTCCGACTGAGTATTTTCTTTTTTAAAAAAATATTTTTTAAAAATTATTTATCAGAGAGAGAGCGCAAGCGAGTGCACAAGCAGGCAGAGAGGCAGGCAGAGGCAGAGAGAGAAGCAGACTCCCTGCTGAGCAAGGAGCACGATGCAGGACTCCATCCCAGGATGCTGGAATCATGACCAGAGACAAAGGCAGGGGCTTAAACGACTGAGCCACCCAGGCGTCCCTGACTGAGTATTTTCTATTTGACTCCTGCGTGGAGGCTATATAGGACCAATGATTGGGGCTCACTGAGGCAAACCTGCCAACCAAGATATCAGAATAGGGTAACTTTGTTACGCCCACAGACTCTGGCCATGGTACTGAAATGGATGGTCCAGCCAAGTACCAATCAGCACCATGGGCAGCAACACAGAGCCCACCCTCCTGGAGTGGGGTCCCCATGGATGAAATGGGGAGGGTGTCTATACACAGGTCCAGGGGTGTTAGGGACACCCAAAAAAGACAATTTTGCAGTAGGCAGGGAAGTTCAACATTTAGACGAGGATGACTTTGACCACAGAATGCTGTCATCTGGGGAACTTAATTTCTTTTCTACTGTACACTGAGAGACAGCAGACATCAAAGCACGCTGGACTTGGTTTGGTCATAATGTTGTCTTTTCTGGATACAAGTGTACAGTGTGACTGTGATAAAAATCCACACTCAAAATGTCAGGGCTGTGCTGCTCGCTTTACGAACAAAGATTACATCTTTGCTTTTTTCCCTATTGGTGTAAAGTTCATAAATGTAAAATTGACCACTCACTATTTAAAAAGTGTACAATTCAGTAGCATCTGGCACGCTTACAATCTTGTGCAACCATCACCTCTAACTAGTTCCAAGGTATTTTCATCCCCAAATTAAACCCTGTACCCACTGTATCAGCTAGAGGACCAGATGCTTTTTCCCTGAAATCTACCAAAGGCATGCTTGCACAGGTGGACTTCCACGGCACCCTCTCATGGTTTGTAGCATGTCCTGCTGAGCCCCTACCCTCTCCCCAAGGTCCTGCTCGGCTTCTAAGTACCTCGTGCTCCCTCTGGCATCACCTTTCCGCATGGACAAGGTCACCTAAGCAAGGGTCACTGACTGGGAGGTGGTCAATGCCAACACCTATATCTATAGGGCTGAGTTTCAGCAGAGCATCACCACCCTTTCCTCCTGCTTCTTCAGGAATCAAGGGTGGTTGCTTTCACATAGAAATAGAAGTGCCTTTCTGGGGAGAGCGGCCCTGACCCCAGGCCCCTGTTTCCCTGCAGCAGGTGGGAGGACACTCTCTGTGGGACAGTGTCCTCTGGTGTCTGTGGGAAGTGTCCTTCATGGCCTCTGAACCCACAGGGCTGCTTCCTAGGCCCTGTCCATGGCAGAGCCCATAGCCTTCTGTTTCTTCGAGGCTGGGGAACATGGAGGTCAGGGCATCAGACATCCAATTTCAGGCCAAGAATCATAGAGCACGTGGGCCTTGATGCCCAGATGGATGGCGGACATAGATAGCTTGATTCTCTTGTCCTGGAAAAACAGTGGTGACAGAGGCTGGGTCTGCTCTGGGCTTGTGCACCAGGTCTGGGGAGAGCCCCACATCTATGCCCCTGGTCCAAGAACACACCAAAGACCCATTTCTCTCCCTATAAGACCTCACCTTGCTGACCCCAGGATCCCCAGGCAGTCCCTTCCTCAGGACTTGAGCTCTGCCTGGGAACTTTCATTTCTCTCTTTGACTATGACCAAACGTTTTATCCAGAACTTCTTTGCATTTAGAGCAGAGGGGGCCTCTGAACATGGGCCTGGTCTGCTACCTTGACTATGAAGTCTGACTCCATAGTCATTGTCTTTTTAAAATTCATATTGGGGCACCTGGGTAGTTCAGTCAATTAAGCATCTGCCTTTGATTCAGGTCATGGTCCCAGGGTCCTGGGATCAAGCCCCACACTGGGCTCCCTACTCATTAGGAAGCCTGCTTCTCCCTCTCCCATTCCCCTTGCTTGTGTTCCCTCTCTCTCTGAGTTGCTTTCTGTCAAATAAATAAATAAAATATTTAAAAATAAAATAAAATAAAATAAAATTTATATTGGTAAAAACAATTAACAGGAGATCAACCCTCTTAACAAATTCCCAAGTCTATAATTCAATATTGTTACCTAAAGGCACAATGTTGCAGAGCAGGTACTTAGGGCTTGCTCACCTTGTAGAACCAAAGGTCTACACCTGTGGAACGTCGTCCCCCCACCTCCCCTCACCCTGAGCCTTGGCAGCCACCATGCTACTCTCTGCTTCTATGTGTCTGACATTTTAGATTCCTCACGTCAGTGGATTCGTGCAGTCCCTCTGTGACTGGCTTAGTTCACTTAATACTATGTCCTCAGCATCCATCCATGTTGTTACAAATGCTAGATTACCTCTTTCTTAAGAATATTTCTGGAATAAAACCCCATGGTAGGTGGGTACCACATGTACTTTATCCTTCCAACCACTGATGGGCACTTAGGTTGTTTCCTTGTCTTGGCCACTGTGAATAATGCTGCAATGAACAATAGAGTGCTAATTTTCCTTTGGGATTCTAATTCAGTCCTTTTGGATCAATACCCGAGGGTGGGATTGAGGGATCATATGGCAGTCCTATTATTAATACTTCGTAGAGCCTCCATACTGTTTTCCAGCAGTGGCACCATTTTGCTTTCCCACCAACAGTGTACACAGGTTCCAATTTTTCTGTATCATCTTCAGTATTTTTTGTCTTTGTGTGTGTGTGTTTTTGAGAATAGTCATCCTAATAGATGTGCAGTGATATCTCCCTGTTGTTTTGATTTGCATTTCCCTGACCATGAGTAATGGTGAGTGCGTAATCAGTCCTTAAAGATACCCCATAAGAATGAGTACAAGGTTTTTATTTTTATTTTTTTATTTTATTTTTATTTTTTTAATTTTTTATCCCCAGGGGTACAGGTCTGTGAATCACCAGGTTTACACACTTCACAGCACTCACCAAAGCACATACCCTCCCCAATGTCCATAATCCCACCCCCTTCTCCCAAACCCCCTCCCCCCAGCAACCCTCAGTTTGTTTTGTGAGATTAAGAGTCACTTATGGTTTGTCTCCCTCCCAATCCCATCTTGTTTCATTGATTCTTCTCCTACCCACTTAAGGTTTTTATTTTTTAATATTCAGCTTATAATTCCCTACTGCTATATATTTTCATATTTCTGTTCATTTCTCTTTTTCAGATAAGTAATTGTGAGATCCATTACTGAATGGCTATCTTCTGATAATCTGAGCCCTTACTGTGACTACATCTTCTCGTTTACAGATGAATGTTCAGGGCCTGGAAAAAAATCTGAGGGTTCAAATGGACATTGGCTGGGTGAAGGGCTGGCACAAAGACATCCCCATAAATGGAAATCTTGAGAAGGGAAGTGGTATTCCCTTGGGCACACCCAGGTTGTAGTGGCCAACAGGGCCGACTCAGGACTGGAAACGTCCCCACCCTCTTCAGGAAGAAGGTCATGCCTGGTAGATGGAAGGTTGGGCACACCATAGATCAGGTCTCACTTGCCTGCAGAGGAAGCAGGCGTCCTCTGGAGCCCCTTCTTCTGAGCCTGACGATGGGAAAGCCCCCTGCTGCCTGCATCCTGTCCAGGCATCTGTCTGTGCAGGCTTGTCCAGTGGGAGGCAGCACCATGACCATCACCTTTATGGTTCTTCTCTGCCTTGGTGAGTTTTCGGAAGGATGGGGATAGACACCTGTGTGGGAGAGGGGAACCCTCTCAAAGCCAGGCTGTGTTCTCTCAGGAGATCTCATGAACTTGGGGTGCTTAGAAAAGGTGGGGATCTGCTCAGGAGTCAGTGGCCTCTCACTGGGATCTCTCTTCCAGGACTGTGTCTGAGCCAGATGACCCATGTGCAGGCAGGTGAGCCTATCCCCAGGGGTCCCAGGTCCCACCTCCTCCTTGGGCACAATATAGGACCCCCATCCCTGCCAGGGCATCTGGAGGATGGAGGAGAGGAGAGGAATCTTAAACTGATCAATAAAAACGTGTACAAGGGGCCCCAGGGCTGAGAACCAGGGGAAACTGAGGCATAGAGAATACCGGGACTGCAATTCTGACTCTTTCAGAGACGCTGCCCATACCCATCATCTGGGCAGAGCCAGATCCTGTGGTGGCCGAGGGGAAGCCTGTGAGCATCTGGTGTCAGGGATCTCAGAATGCTGACCAGTACTGCCTGTACCGGGAAGGGGTCCCAGAGCCCTTGAGGAGGGAGTTTCCCCTGGGACCCAGCAACAAGGCTAAGTTCCCATTCCCACACATGACCTACCACCTTGCTGGTCGCTACTCCTGCTTGTATCACAGACAAACAAGCTGGTCAGTGCCCAGCAAGCCTCTGGACTTGGTGGTCACAGGTGAGCCAGTGTTTCTGTCTGCACAGGTGAGGTGGCTGTGCCCTGGGAGGGACCTCTCTTTCTATAGCACAGTCCCATCGACCATCGGGGGTGGTGTTCCTGTCCCACCCCAACACCGCCCCCCCCACAACATGAGATCTACCTTCTTCACAAACTTCTGAGTGCCCAGCACAGTATTGTTATAGGCACAGGGCTGCACAGCAGATCTCCAGAACTAAACTGTCTTGCAAAACTGAAACTCTGTACACATGACCCTCCCTCTTCCCCTCCTTGCAGCCCCTGGCAACCACCATTCTACTCTCTGCCTCTACGAATCTGACCATCTTTAGGTTCCTCATAGGCTCAGAATCATGGAGTACTCGTCCCTCTCTGCCTACCCTATTTCACTTAACGTGATTTCCTCAGGTGCCCCCCCACCCCGCCCTTCTAACACACCGGGTTTGTTCTCTTCCAGGAATGTTCAACAAACCCAGCCTCTCAGCCCTGCCCAGCCCCATCGTGACCTCAGGAGGGAGCGTGGCCCTCCAGTGTGGCTCATGGCAGGAATTTGACTGGTTCGTTCTGTGCAGCAAAGAAGGAGAGGGCCACCCCTGGCACTTGGACTCACAGCACCAAGCTGATGGGTGGTTCCAAGCGCTCTTCACTGTGGGCCACTTGAGCCCAAGTCACAGGCAGACATACAGGTGCTATGGTTATTTCTCGAGCTCCCCCTTTGTGTGGTCTACCTCCAGCCACGTTTTGGAGCTCCTGATCTCAGGTGAGGAATTCAGGGCATGACTCTAGAACTCCTTGGTTCTCCAGACCAGTGAGAGGAGCATCATCCCAGGTGGGGCACTGAGGACGATGAGGTTGGGGCAAGAGAGCTCAGGAGGCTGGGAGCCAGCAGTGGGAGGCCTGTGGGAGGAGCAGGAGAAACCTGACCCTCTTGGAAACCAGAACCACCTCTTCTCCCAGGTGTGTCTAGGAAACCATCCCTGTCAGTCTTGCCAGGGCCCGTGGTGGCTCCTGGGCAGAGCCTGACCCTCCAGTGTCACTCTGATGTCGGCTATGACAGATTCGCTCTGTCTAAGGAGGGGGCAGGTGACCCTCCCCAGCGGCTTGGCTGGCAGTCCCAGGCTGAGCTCTCTGCGGCAGACTTCCCCCTGGGCCCTGTGAGACCCTCCCACGGGGGCCGGTACACGTGCTACGGCGGACACACCCTCTCCTCCGAGTGGTCGGCCCCCAGTGAACCCCTGGACATCCTGGTCGCAGGTAGGAGCCATATCCCAGCCCACACTCCCACTTTTCCTGGGCTGGCACCTCAGGCACTAGTTGGAAGTGCGGGCGGGGAGCACAGGTAGAGAGGTGCCAGGGCGGATGCGCGAGTTTAAGACAACTGGACAGAGAAGAAGCGGGGAGCCGCGCTTGGGTGGGGCGCCTGAGTGACAGTTCAGTTTAGCTCGGGGGAGGGGCAAGAGCGCAGAGCCGTCCCAAACACCCGACTCTCTCCTCCCAGTCCAGCTCCCACAGGGGCCACCTCCCACCCTGTCTGCGCAGCCCGGCCTCGCTGTGGCCGCAGGAGAGAATGTGACCCTGCGGTGTCAGAGTGCCAGCTTCTTTGATGCGTTCCTTCTGTCCAAGGAGGGAGAGGCTGGGCCGCCCCTGCACCGCAGGTCTCAGCACCAAGGTGGGGAATTTCAGGCGGACTTTCCCTTGCGCTCCGTGACTCTGGACCGCGGTGGGACTTACAGGTGCTATGGGTCACTCAGCAGCACTCCTTTCCTGCTGTCGCACCCCAGCGACCCCCTGGAGCTCGTGGTCACAGGTGAGGGGCTCTCTGAATGTCTTCCTCCCCATCCCCTCTGTCTCGTGTCTGGATGTCCTCCCAGCAGGCGCCTCTCTGGAGGCAACTTGTCCTTCCGTCCTCTGCCCCACACCTCCCACTGGTGCATGGGATCCCACTGGGCCAGGATCCACGCGTGAATGCAGCATCTCTGAAAAAGCCAGAAGCCAGGAGTGCATTCACATGGTGCATCCCGGAAACTGTTC
Organism: Mustela nivalis; assembly: GCF_964662115.1. Classification (NCBI taxonomy): domain Eukaryota; kingdom Metazoa; phylum Chordata; class Mammalia; order Carnivora; family Mustelidae; genus Mustela; species Mustela nivalis. The sequence continues at coordinate 49,979,161 of NC_139037.1, read as the reverse complement.
ACAAATGGGGTACAAAAAAAGTAGTTACCTTGCAGTCTCTGCTACCACTTGCTCAAACCCCAAATCCACCCCAACACACTTGGCTACCTTTCCCCCCCAAACATTCAGGGAGACTCTACAAACATCTTCTGTGAGTGGACAAACATCAACATCTTATAGACACAGTTCTGACCAGCTCTGTTTTTTTTTTTTTTTATGAAATGATACATTCTAAAGAATTATCTGATATCAGTAATATGCATCTCTTTTAGACTTTTTAATGGTTGTATGGTACTTTCTCGCTTTAATGTGTCAGGATAAATGTAACCAATACCCTATACTTTGGCAGTTCGTTTGTTCCCAGGCTTTTGATATTTCAAAGTAACCTATGATGAATATCCTTGCACATACCAATGCACAGGGATATGCAGAAGCAATTACTCCTTCTCTCTTGGTTAAATTCTTAGAACAGAATAGCTTAGTCAAAGGACATGGACATTCATTTTGTAATAAATATTGTCACTCTCTCTTCCTATGCCTCACTGTCACCCTTCTGTGTTGACTTAAAATCCTCTTCCAAATGTCACCTTGGATGTGACCCTATACAAATACCCCATTAATGCCTTTTGTAATAAAAAAAAAAGTGTTTGATCAGTCCTAAATGTATTACAGATTTTTCTATTTATAGCTCCACCTTATCTGATACACATTTTCCCCTTCCTTCTCCTCCTTCTTTTTCTTCTTCATTGGGTATGGAGCCCAATGCAGGGCTTGAACTCACAACCCTGAGATCAAGACCTGAGCTGAGATCAAGAGTCAGATGCTTAACGGACCGAGTCACCCAGGCACTCCACATTTTCCTCCTCCTCCTCCTCTTCCTCCTCCTCCTTCTTCTCCTTATTCTTTCTTAAGATTTTATTTATGTACTTGACAGAGATCACAAGTAGGCAGAGAGGCAGGCAGAGAGAGAGGGGAAGCAGGCTCCCTACTCACTAGAGAGCCCGATGCGGGGCTCGATCCTAGGACTCCGAGATCATGACCTGAGCTGAAGGCAGAGGCTTTAACCCACTGAGCCACCCAGGTGCCCCTCCATATTTTTCTTCTTAATAAGAACATTGATTATTCTTTATTACCTTCACCAAGACACACTTGGGCATGCTGGTACCACATACTGATGTGTATTGTATACTTACAAGTGTCTCACCACATGTCCTATTTACATACAGATATACATAACATATAAAATACATTATATAATATATAATATGTATATCATATGTATTTATGTGTAGTATGCATTTCATACATTTTAATGTATGAAACGCATCCTATATCGTACGTGTCAATAATGTACATAAATACACACGTATGTATGTAAGTACGTCTATTATATTTCCAGATGGTCCATAACTAGTGGCTCTAGTGAATGAATGAATGTGTGAATGAATGAATGAAATAACAAAAGAAAAGCATTTGAAGGTTCTTTTTTTTTTTTAAACATTTAAAAAAATTTTGTTTACTAGAGGTGGGACAAGCTAATTTAAATGGCCTGCAGGACAGTATTTGCAGCTTCTGCAGACTTTCATAATAACATGATACATAATTAGCTTTAAGAAAAACCAGAAGAAACTCTTAATCTCAGGAAACAAACTGAGGGTTCCTGGAGGGTGCAGGAGAGGGTTAGGGTGGCTGCATTATGGACATTGGGGAGGATACGTGCAATGGTGGTGAGTGTATTCGAATTGTGTAATGCTGATGATTCACAGACCTGTACCCCTGAAGCAAATACTACATTATATGTTAATAATAATAATAATAACAACAACAATAAAGAAATTCTTAACATGCGTGGGCTTGTGGAATTCAGAGCAAATGTAGTTCTCAGGAATATGCAGATTTTTCAGTTCCACGCCCCAACTTCTTCAGGGATGGGATTCCACCCTTATTTTGTTTTAAGATTTTATTCATTTATTTGACAGAGAGAGATCACAAGTAGGCAGAGAGGCAGTCAGAGAGAGAGAGGGGGAAGCAGGCTCTCTGCTGAGCAGAAAGCCCGATGCGGGGCTCAATCCCAGGACCCTGAGACCATGATCCAAGCTGAAGGCAGAAGCCAATCCCACTAAGACACCCAGGTGCTGTGAAGGTTCTTAACATAGGTGTAGGATGAGACTGATTGGGCCGAGGCTGAGGAGAGACTGGTAGCCTGGGGTGCCCACCCCTTCGTGTTTCTGAACCTCAGGAATTCCTGGGTGCCTGCTCCCCACCCTTAAATCCAGGATTCCTCTCTGAGGGTTAACTCAGGACTCTCTTCCCCAGGAAATCAAGCTCAGGGTGGGCTGTTGCTCAGTTTGACAAGAAAGCAAGAAGGACATGAGGGATTTCCAAACAGGTGCACTGTCTGCTTGTGGCATGGAGCATGGCTGAGCCCTTTTTTGTCATCAACATCTCAAATCAAAGTCTAAATGCAAAGGAGTTGGAGACAAGAGGGTTCACATCTCACCTGTGGCTGCAGGAGGGATCACTTTGAAGATGAGCTTGTTCCTTGGGACAGGAGAAGGGAGAATTGATAATTCAGATCCTCAGGGTAACACTGGGCTGAGCTAGCCCCAACTACTCATGTTCTCTGCTTTCCTCTCAGGGATTCCTGCTGCTGTCACTTCATCACTGCAGACCCCAGACTCCACAAGTGGTGAGTAACAGAACATAGGCCTCCTGGGGTGCATATGACCTGTTCAAGGGGAGGGGAGACCTAGATCTCCCCTCTGGGTGCAGTGGTAGGCGTGACCTGTCCTGCCCTGCATGACCTCTCTGCCCCATTGTCCCTAGCCCCACGCCCAGATCACACACTGGAGAACCTCATCCGAGTGGGTCTGTCTGCACTGGTGCTGGTGGTGCTAGTGGTGTTGGTGTTTCAGGCATGGCGCAGCCAGACAGGTTCCCAAGGTGAAACCAAGAGGTAAATGGAGGATGGCGCTGCACATTCTTTGGGGTTTGAGAATCTTAGAACAGAATCACACATATACAGAAGGCTGCATTAACCCAGAAGATTCTGAAGTGGTCCATGAACTGTGTGAACTCTGTGCTGAAAACCTAAAGGCAATGAAGCGGTGTTGTCTGTGCAGGAGGCAAGGACAAGGCTGGGAGAGCTCCCTGGAGGAAGGTCCTCCACCATGAACCCTGCCCCCTGCCTTGCTGTCTCCTTAGTGTCTGGCTTCTCTTATTCCCTCACCCTAATGACATGAGGCTTTATCCACATGAACGTTTGTGTCCATAACTCCACTCAATTTTTTTGGTTCTGCTCCAACACTGTGTATCACAAAAGTCTTTTTATCACATGCACACTCCCTGATGTGAGTTTCCAGTCGGTGCCTCCAGCTCTAAGTGCAGAGACTCAGGTAATGCGGCTGAGCAAATGTTTAGATGGATTGAAATTTATATCCAGCCTGGAAGGTGCAAGCCCAGAACGACATCCCAACCCAACTCCTGTCTGGATTCTGCAGGCTTCTCTCTCTTCACCAGGTGCTTCCTGCATGGCTCCTCCCCCAGCATCAGCACCTGGAATCAGCACTCTCCCATGTGAGCCTCTGGTGCTTTCCCGTGTGACTGTTAGTGATGATGGTTCTTTCAGGGCTGTGGTGCCAATTAAATGAGATTATAAATTCCAAGATGATAGACAGATGTTTGTTGTTTGTTTTGATTTCAGTATTAAATTCTGCGGAGCAGGTAGCATCTCACAGACCTCTGGTAGGTGTGCAAATTGCTCCATCAAGTTTGGTAGGGGGTAGTGTGGATTTCCTGGTTTGGGGGAAAAGATATGCAGCTATGATCAGGCAGTCCAGCATCTAGAGGTTTGCCCTGGAGAGCCCTGTGCACATATACCCAAGGATATAAAGCACCAGAGTCAGAGGAGAAGCATTGCTCCACTAGCCAAAAACTGTAAGCAACAAAATTCCACCAACTGAAGGATGAATGAGTATTTTGTGTTACTTTTATACAGTGGAATGCAATACAACAGTTAAAATGCATAAGGTAGGATGACAAACAGAAAAAATACAGCTTGATCTCACAAATATGATGATGAATGAAAGAAGGAAGCCAAAAAGGATGCATGTGATACTATTGAATTATTAACAGAACACAACATAAATTATGTAAGAGTCATAAAAGATACAAAAACCATGAAAAGGGGTGAAATGATTAATTTAAAATGATGGTAACCTGTAGAGAGGGTGCAAACGCAGGGTATGATCAAAGTGAACATTACTACGGGAAACCATGTGGGAAATAGCAGATTGTCTGAATCCCCATCCAGGCTCTGGTCTAGAGAGGAATCCAGTACCCTGGTTGTATGTTAACATCAGGTGGAATAGCCTTGTATGGGGTGGACGTCTGATTTTTTAAGTCTTATGGGAATGATCAATATTGCACAGAGGCAAAGATGGTCAATCTGGACTTTGGGGTTTAATTCATTATCTATTGGGCCTAGTATACAGTTAAGCAATGGGTGGGGACCAGCATGGGACTTATTATATTCTGATAAAATTTTTCTCTGTCCCACTAAATTGATAGTCTAAAGAGAACTATGTACACATGGAGAAAGGCAGAATCTAGCAAATTGTCAGGAAGACCTAAATGGGGGGGGAACAACTGACAATACTCCACAGACAATACTCTAATGCTGGCATTTTGGGGTCTCCCCACCATGTGACAGTAAACTCCGTGAATGATCCACATTAATTAAATCTAATCAGAACACCAAGCAACTTGAAGTTGGAGCCGGGACTTGTCCTTCCCAGTGTCATGTAAGTTACTACTGAAAGTGAATCCCAGAATACCCATGTCCCCCAATTAAAATGGAAGTCAACCATCTATTTCAATTAGGTAGTGTTTTGAGTATCTCACAAAGGTTTGATTTTAATGGAACACATTCAGGAATCAGCTAAATTTTTTTATTTCTTATGATTTTTTATTTCTTCTCATGTGTGAAGATTCACCCATTTGAAGTACTTCCTTCTTCCTCTTAACCGCACTTAATTTCTGTAATACCAGTTCATTCTTGGCATGTAGCTGCAACTTACATAATTTAATTTTCCCTCATTGCCTTCAATCTGAAGTCCATAAAGTAGGTTATATCTTTATCTTATGTTGTCCTATTGCTTTAAAGCTTTCCTCCGTGGGATTAATCCTTGTCCCTATGTTAGACTTATTTGTGTTGTTGGTGGGAATGCAAGTTGGTGCAGGCTCTTTGGAGAACAGTGTGGAGATTCCTCAAGAAATTAAAAATAGAAATTCCCTATGCCCCTGCAATTGCACTCCTGGGTATTTACCCCAAAGATACAGATGTCATGAAAAGAAGGGCCATCTGTACCCCACTGTTTATAGCAGCAATGGCCACGGTTGCCAAACGGTGGAAAGAACCAAGATACCCTTCAACGGACGAATGGATAAGGAAGATGTGGTCCATATACACTATGGAGTATTATGCCTCCATCAGAAAGGATGAATACCCAACTTTTGTAGCAACATGGATGGGACTGGAAGAGATTATGCTGAGTGAAATAAGTCAAGCAGAGAGAGTCAATTATCATATGGTTTCACTTATTTGTGGAGCATAACAAATAGCATGGAGGACATGGGGAGTTAGAGAGGACAAGAGAGTTGGGGTAAATTGGAAGGGGAGGTGAACCATGAGAGACTATGGACTCTGAAAAACAATCTGAGGGTTTTGAAGGGGCGGTGGGTGGGAGGTTGGGGTACCAGTGGGTGGGTATTATAGAAGGCACAGATTGCATGGAGCACTGGGTGTGGTGCAAAAATAATGAATACTGTTATGCTGAAAATAAAAAATAAGTAAAAAAAATAAAGATTTTTATTTATTTATTTGACAGAGATCACAAGTAGGTGGAGAGGCAGACAGAGAGAGGGTAGGGAGAGGAGGAAGCAGGCTCCCCGCTGAACAGAGAGCCCAATGCAGGACTTTATCCCAGGACCCTGGGATCATGACCTGAGCCAAAGGCAGAGGCTTTAACCCACTGAGTCACCCAGGCACCCCATGTGTAATTGGTTTATTAATTGGGCTTTCCCAAAGACTCTAGACCTTGCATGAGGCCAGAGAATATATCTGCTTTGCTCAACGTTATCTCTTCATTTCCTGGGGCAGCTGCGGGTTGACATGGTTAGAGATTTCTGAAACGTTCAGGGGTAAGATTCCTGAATGGTGAATGAGTGAATAAAGGAATAAGAGGTCTTGGGCTGGTTGTGGTAAGGAATCATATCACCGGGGTAAAAAACAAAAAACAAAAAACAAAACTCATGGCATTTTCTAGTCCTTAAATTAGTGTGAGTGACTCTGAAAGCAGGATCTAAGACAAGAATATGACTGCAGGTAGTTTATTTGGAAGCAAGAGTGAGTGGGATGGGGAGAGGGGTTCCTGAAATGGGGATGCATTCTTGAGATCACTGCAGTAGGTAATGTGGATAAGACTCCCCTGATCTCTAAGACAGAACAGAATACCACCCAGAATTTTCCTTCCAAACAATGAGATATTTGGGCATATACTTACAGGCTCTCATTCCCTATTGCTTTGAGTTTTTCTCCAGGAATTGTTAGATCCTTCAGTTTGGGGCTCAATTTGCTTCCGATGATGTCCTTATTCCAAACGTGGGGAAATGCATGGGCATCGTTGAGATGGGGTAAACACGCACACACACACACACACACACGGTTCTGAATTGTGCTGAGAGTCAATAATCATATGGTTTCACTTATTTGTGGAGCATAATAAATAGCATGGAGGACAAGGAGAGATGGAGAGGAGAAGGGAGTTGAGGAAAATTGGAAGGGGAGGTGAACCATGAGAGACTATGGACTCTGAAAAACAACCTGAGGGTTTTGAAGGGGCGGGGTTTGGGAGGTTGGGGAATCCAGGTGGTGGGTATTGGAGAGGGAACGGATGGCATGGAGCACTGGGTGTGGTGCAAAAATAATGAATACTGTTATGCTGAAAAAATAAAAAATTAAAAACAAAACAAAACATAAATTCAGTGGATTTAATGCAATATCTGCTAATTTGACTCCTAGCCTTTCTGCAAGTTTCCTTTTTTTATGCCTTCATGTGTATTTTACTAGTATATAAAAAATTGATTTATCCCAGAACACTCAGGAATCACAGAAAAGTAGGAAGAAGTAAAAACCTAATAATCCCATAATCTAAATCAGCCTGCATTAATCCTGGTGTTTTCCTGCTAGTCTTTTTTCTCCATGGGCATAATGAAAAATTAAGATCACAGCTTTGTAGTAAAGCTTGAAATCAGGTAACGTGATGCCCCCAGTTTTATTTTTGTTTTTCAGCATTTCCTTAGCGATTCAGGGTCTCTTCTGATTCCATACAAATTTTGGGATTATTTGCTCCAGCTCTTTGAAGAATACCGGTGGAATTTTGATCAGAATAGCATTAAAAGTATAGATTGCTCTAGGCAGTATAGACATTTTAACAATGTTTATTCTTCCGATCCAAGAGCATCTGGTCTTCCATCTTTTTGTGTCTTCTTCAATTTCTTTCACGAGTGTTCTGTAGTTCCTCAAGTACAGATCTTTTACCTCTTTGGTTAGGTTTATTCCCAGGTATCTTATGGTTCTTGGTGTTATAGTAAATGGAATCTATTCTCTAATTTCCCTTTCTGTATTTTCATTGTTAGTGTATAAGAAAGCCACTGATTTCTGTACATTGACTTTGTATCCTGCCACTTGCTGAATTGTTGTATGAGTTCTAGTAGTTTGGGGGTGGAGTCTTTTGGGTTTTCCATATAAAGAACCATGTCATCTGCAAAGAGAGAGAGTTTGACTTCTTCATTGCCAATTTGGATACCTTTTATTTCTCTTTCTTGTCTGATTGCTGTTGCTAGGACTTCTAATACTATGTTGAACAAGAGTGGTGAGAGTGGGCATCCTTGTCGTGTTCCTGATCTCAATGGGAAGGCTGAATGCTTTTTCCCATTGAGGGTGATATTTGCTGTGGGTCTTTCATAGATAGATTTGATGAAGTTCAGGAATGTTCCCTCTATCCCTATACTTTGAAGTGTTTCAAGCTTTACTACAAAGCTGTGATCACCAAGACAGCATGTTACTGGCATAAAAACAGACACATAGACCAATGGAACAGGGTAGAGAGCCCAGATATGGACCCTAAACTCTATGGTCAAATAGTCTTCGACAAAATAGGAAAAAAATATACAGTGGAAAAAAGACAGTCTCTTCAATAAATGGTGCTGGGAAAACTGGGCAGCTATATGTAGAAGAATGAAACTTGACCATTCTCCTACATCGTACACAAAGATAAACTCAAAATGGATAAAAGACCCCAATGTGAGACAGGAATCCATCAGAATCCTAGAGGAGAATATAGGCAGTAATCGACTTCGATTAAGTCACAGCAACTTCTTTCAAGATATGTCCCCAAAGGCAAAGGAAACAAAAGCGAAAAACTTTTGGGACTTCATCAAAATCAAAAGCTTCTGCACAGCAAAAGAAACAGTCAAAAAACAAAGAGGCAACCCACGGAATGGGAGAGGATATTCGCAAATGACTGTATAGACAAAAGGTTGAACTCCTCAAACTCAACACACACAAAACAGACAATCATATAAAAAAATGGGCAGAAAATATGGACAGACACTTCTCCAATAAACACATACAAATGGCTATCAGACACATGAAAAAATGTTCATTATCACTAGCCCTCAGGGAGTTTCAAATTAAAACCACATTGAGGGGCGCCTGGGTGGCTCAGTGGGTTAAAGCCTCTGCCTTCGGCTCAGGTCATGATCCCAGGGTTCTGGGATCGAGCCCCGCATCGGGCTCTCTGCTCAGCAGGGAGCCTGCTTCCTCCTCTCTCTCTGCCTGCCTCTCTGCCTACTTGTGATCTCTCTCTGTCAAATAAATAAATAAAATCTTTAAAAAAAAAACCACATTGAGATATCACTTTACACCAGTTAGAATGGCCAAAATTAGCAAGACAGGAAACAACATGTATTGGAGGGGATGTGGAGAAAGGGGAACCCTCCTACACTGTTGGTGGACATGCAAATTGGTGCAGCCTCTTTGGAGAACAGTGTGGAGATTCCTCAAGAAATTAAAAATACAACTTCCCTATGACCCTGCAATTGCAGGTGAAAAGAACGGCCATCTGTACCCCAGTGTTTATAGCAGCAATGGCCATGGTCGCCAAACTATCAAAAGAACCAAGATGCCCTTCAATGGACGAATGGATAAGGAAGATGTGGTCCATATACACTATGGAGTATTATGCCTCCATCAGAAAGGATGAATACCCAACTTTTGTAGCAACATGGATGGGACTGGAAGAGATTATGCTGAGTGAAATAAGTCAAGCAGAGAGAGTCAATTATCATATGGTTTCACTTATTTGTGGAGCATAACAAAAAGCATGGGGGACATGGGGAGTTAGATAGGAGAAGGGAGTTGGGGTAAATTGGAAGGGGAGGTGAATCATGAGAGACTATGGACTCTGAAAAACAATCTGAGGGGTTTGAAGTGGCGCGGGGAGTGGGAGGTTGGGGTACCAGGTGGTGGGTATTATAGAGGGCACGGATTGCATGGAGCACTGGGTGTGGTGAAAAAATAATGAATACTGTTATGCTGAAAATAAATAAATTAATAAAAAAATTAAAAGAAAATTAAGATCACCTGTAAATATACATCCTTCATTCCCTGACTTCTTCGCTCAGTAAGGTCTGTTTCTTCTCAGATGATTGAATGTCCTTAACTCTGATTTTAACTAGCTGGGGGTGGTCTGTAACCAGAACTGGACTGACCATATCTTCACTGAAAGGTGGGTACTCACAGCATTTCCACTTTTCAGTGATCATAAACAGTCACCTCAGGCAACACAGAGCTCACTGGTCATTGTCCCCTTTGCTTTGAGTGTCTTCAAAGACCCAGTCATTTGGTCGAAGAAGCCAGAATCTGCTCCCACAAATGTAGGAAATAAAGCCCTCAATTTCTACAATGAACACACAGGTTAGCCTGGGGATAACCTTCAAGTTTGGCTTTGATCAAACCTCTGCTTCTTTGCCTTCTGGACCACAAGATGGAATGACTTCACTTTTGCTTTGAGCCCAGCTTCCTCTTTACCCTCCATCTTCTGTTTCACTTCCGAAATCGGAAGCTCCTTTCATCCTTTTTAGGGAGAACAGAGCTGAACGGCAGCCTAGCACAGACCACAATGTCAGATCATTCCAGGTCATATCCATTGGTACAGATAGTCAGCTGGAGCTAGATGCTTGCTGGGCTCACTACAAGTAGGCATCTGAGGGTGGAAACCACATCCTGGCCAGTGAGGACAGCTGTCTGAGCAAAGCAGAAAGACAAGCAGGCACTGATTGCTTGCCTGCACCTTCGGCATGTGCTCAGGGGTAGCTGGGAGGATAGGAAAAACCTGGAGTGGAGGTTAGGGAAGAAATATCTAAGGAAGGTATAGGAGGAAACTATAGGAAGTTTCTATATAGGAAGAAGCGTCATAGGAATGCTATAGGAAGAAAACATGCTATAGGAAGAAACATCTAAGATGTTATAGGAAGAAACATCTAAGGTTTCTATAGGAAGAAACATCTATAGGGTGTTTCTATAGGAAACTATAGGAAGAAACATCTAAGAATTTTCTGGAAGGCCAAGGTAAAGAAAGAATCATAGCCGAAGGGCCTCCTGCCTCAGCATGTCACTGGGTCCCCTCAGCTCTTAAAGAAGCTTTAAGAGGGAGCCTGGCTCATTCAGAGGAGCATGTGACTTGATTTTAGAGTCTTGAGTTGAGCCCCAGTAGAGATTACAGAAGAAAAAAATGAAAAAAAAAAAAAAAAAAGAGAAAGAAACTACTTCTGGAAGTTCTGGCTTAGGAAAAAGCATTTATTCCTTTTGTTTTTCTTACCATTTTGTACTTTTGGATTCTTTTTTTTTGTAACACCATTGACTTTCCAGATTAGACATATATTTACAATGCTTGCATTTCCACAAATTTTTCATTGTGCTCTGTGCAAGGAAACCAGGCCAGTTGCCAATGAAAAACAAGGAGGGTATAAGATTCAGAATTGGCCATAGCCACTTTTTGTTTTTTACTGAAATTTTGGCAATGCAAGACCTTATGCTCTTGTGGATTGTGGTGGTTCTACTCTGGTGGCAACACTGAGTGGAAAACACAGCTGGAAATGCAGGATGAGCCAGTTCTTTGAACTTTGAGTAGCGGGAGAATTTGATTGTGTGGTCGTTAGGGAACTGGACAAACAGGGATGTGGGTGAGGAGGGCTGTGTCATGAGTGAGACTGCATGGCAAGAAAGCTCTAGGAATTCCATGATAAAAGTCACTCAGTGGTTAAAAATATCAAATACACTCAACTAATAAATAATTGAACATTATATAAAAAACTAATGGTGTACTATACCTGGCTAATTGAATTTAAATAAATAAAAGATATCAAATGTGTTAGCTGTTACAAAATTAATTTCTAGGAAACAAAAGCTCTCATACACACAAATAAAACTCAATGTCTTTTATTGAAGAGATTGTCTTTTTTCCACTGTATATTTTTTCCTGCTTTGTTGAAGATTATTTGACCATAGAGTTGAGGGTCCATATCTGGGCTCTCTACTCTGTTCCACTGGTCTGTGTTTCTGTTTTTATGCCAGTACCAGGCTGTCTTGGTGATCACAGCTGTGTAGTAAAGCTTGAAATCAGGCAATGTGATGCTCACAGTTTTGTTTTTCTTTTTCAATATTTCCTTTTTTTTTTTTTTAATTTCTTTTCAGTGTAACAGTATTCATTGTTTTTGCACCACACCCAGTGCTCCATGCAATATGTGCCCTCCGTAATACCCACCACCTGGCTTCCCTCCACTCCCTGCACTTTCAAAACCCTCAGGTTTTTTGTCAGAATCCATATTCTTTCATGGATCACCTCCCCTTCCAATTTCCCCCAACTCCCTTCTCCTATCTAACTCCCCATGTCCCCCATGCTTTTTGTTATGCTCCACAAATAAGTGAAACCATATGATAATTGACTCTCTCTGCTTGACTTATTTACCTCAGCATAATCTCTTGCAGTCCTGTCCATGTTGCTACAAAAGTTGGGTATTCATCCTTTCTGATGGAGGCATAATACTCCATAGTGTGTATGGACCACATCTTCCTTATCCATTGTTGAAGGGCATCTTGGTTCTTTTGATAGTTTTGTGACCATGGCCATTGCTGCTATAAACATTGGGATACAGATGGCCCTTCTTTTAACGACATCTGTATCTTTGGGGTCAATATCCAGTAGTGCAATTGCAGGGTCATACGAAGCTCTCTTTATAATTTCTTAAGGAGTCTCCACACTGTTCTTCAAAGTGGCTACACCAACTTGCATTCCCACCAACAGTGTAAGAGGGTTCCCCTTTCTCCACACCCTCTCCAACACACGTTGTTTCTTGTCTTGCTAATTTTGGCCATTCTAACTGGTGTAAGGTGATATCTCAATGTGGTTTTAATTTGAATCTTCCTGATGGCTAGTGATGATGAACATTTTTTCATGTGTCTGATAGCCAATTGTATGTTTTCATTGGAGAAGTGTCTGTTCATATCGTCTGCCTATTTTTTGATATGATTATTTGTTTTTGTGTGTCGAGTTTGAGAAGTTCTTTATAGATCCTGGATATCAACCTTTTGTCTGTACTGTCATTTGCAAATATCTTCTCCCATTCCATGGGTTGCCTCTTTGTTTTCTTGACTGTTTCCTCTGCTGAGCAGAAGCTTTTGATCTTGAAGAAGTCCCAAAAGTTTATTTTCACTTTTGTTTCCTTTGCCTTTGGAGACATATCTTGAAAGAAGTTGCTGCGGCTGATATTGAAGAGATTACTGCCTATGTTCTCCTCTAGGATCCTGATGGATTCCTGTCTCACGTTGAGGTCTTTTATCCATTTCGAGTTTATGTTTGTGTACGGTGTAAGAGAATGGTCGAGTTTCATTCTTCTACGTATAGCTGTCCAGTTTTCCCAGCACCATTTATTGAAGAGACTGTCTTTTTTCCACGGTATATTTTTTCCTGTTTTGTCGAAGATTAATTGACCATAGAGTTTAGGGGGCTCTTGTTTTTTGGAAGGTTTTTGATCACTGCTTCAATCTCGTTACTAGATATCAGTCTATTCAGGTTGTCGATTTCTTCCTGGTTCAATTTCAGGAGTTTATAATTTTCCAGGAATGCATCCATTTCATCTAGGTTGCTAATCTTACTGGCATATAACTGTTGATAATAACTTCTGATGATTGCAGCCTTCCCGTTGAGATCAGGAACGAGACAAGGATGCCCACTTTCACCACTCTTGTTCGACATAGTATCAGAAGTCCTAGCAACAGCAATCAGAAAACAAAGAGAAATAAAAGGTATCCAAATTGGCAATGAAGAAGTCAAACTCTCTCTCTTCACAGATGACATGGTTCTTTATATGGAAAACCCAAAAGATTCCACCCCCAAACTACTAGAACTCATACAGCAATTCAGCAATGTGGCAGGATACAAAGTCAATGTACAGAAATCAGTGACTTTCTTATACACTAACAATAAAATATAGAAAGGGAAATTAGAGAATTGATTCCATCTACTATAGCACCAAGAACCTTAAGATACCTGGGAATAAACCTAACCAAAGAGGTAAAGGATCTGTACTCGAGGAACTACAGGACACTCATGAAAGAAATTGAAGAAGACACAAAATGATGGAAGACCATTCCATGCTCTTGGATCGGAAAAATAAACAGTTAAAATGTCTATACTGCCTAGAGCAATCTATACTTTTAATGCTATTCCGATCAAAATTCCACCGGTATTCTTCAAAGAGCTGGAGCAAATAATCCAAAAATTTGTATGGAACCTGAGAGACCCTGATTCGCTAAGGAAATGCTGAAAAACAAAAATAAAACTGGGGGCATCACGCAACCTGATTTCAAACTGTGATCACCAAGACAGCATGGTACTGGCATAAAAACAGACACATAGACCAGTGGAACACGGTAGAGAGCCCAAATATGCACCCTCAACTCTATGGTCAAATAATCTTCGACAAAACAGGAAAAAATATACCGTGGAAAAAAGACAGTCTCTTCAATAAATGGTACTGGGAAAACAGGGAAGCTATATGTAGAAGAATGAAACTCGACCATTCTCTTACACTGTATACAGAGATAAACTCAAAATGGATAAAAGACCTCAACGTGAGACAGGAATCCATCAGGATCCTAGAGGAGAACATAGGCAGTAATCTCTTGGATATCAGCCACAGCAACTTCTTTCAAGATATATGTCCAAAGGCAAAGGAAATAAAAGCAAAAATAAACTTTTGGGACTTCATCAAAATCAAATGCTTCTTCACAGCAAAGAAAACAGTTAAGAAAACAAAGAGGCAACAAACGGAATGGGAGAGGATATTTGCAAATGACAGTACAGACAAAAGGTTGATATCCAGGATCTATAATGAACTCCTCAAACTCAAACACACAAAACAGGCAATCATATCAAAAAATGGGCAGAAGACATGAACAAACACTTCTCCAATGAAGACATACAAATGGCTATCAGACACATGAAAAAAATGTTCATCATCACTAGCCCTCAGGGAGATTCAAATTAAAACCACATTGAGATATCCCCTTACACCAGTTAGAATGGCCAAAATTAGCAAGACAGGAAACAACATGTGTTGGAGAGAATGTGGAGAAAGGGGAACCCTCTTACACTGTTGGTGGGAATTAAGATTGATGCAGCCACTTTGGAGAACAGTGTGGAGATTCCTCAAGAAATTAAAAATACAACTTCCCTATAACCCTGCAATTGCACTCCTGGGTGTTTACCCCAAAGATACAGCTGTCACGAAAAGAAGGGCCATCTGTACCCCAATGTTTATAGCAGCAATGGCCACGGTTGCCAAACTGTGGAAAGAACCCAGATGCCCTTCAACGGATGAATGGATAAGGAAAATGTGGTTCATATACACTATGGAGTATTATGCCTCCATCAGAAAGGACGAATACCGAACTTTTGTAGCAACATGGACTGGACTGGAAGAGATTATGCTGAGTGAAATAAGTCAAGCAGATAGAGTCAATTATATGGTTTCACTTATTTGTGGAGCATAACAAATAACATGGAGGACATGGGGAGTTAGAGAGGAGAAGGGAATTGGGGGAAATGGAAGGGGAGGTGAACCATGAGAGTCTATGGACTCTGAAAAACAATCTGAGGGTTTTGAAGGGGCAGGGGGTGGAGGGTGGGGTACCAGGAGGTGGGTATTCTAGAGGGCACGGATTGCATGGAGCACTGTGTGTGGTGCAAAAATAATGAAAATAATGAAGACTGTTATGCTGAAAATAAATAAAAAAAATAAATAAAAAAGAATGGCCCAAATTAACAAGACAGGAAACAACATGTGTTGGAGAATATGTAGAGAAAGGGGAACCCTCTTACACTGTTGGTCAGAATGCAAGTTGGTGCAGCCTCTTTGGAGAACAGTGTGGAGATTCCTCAAGAAATCACAAAGAGAGCTTTCCTATGACCCTGCCATTGCACTACCTGGTATTGACCCCAACAATATAGATGTAGTGAAAAGAAGGGCCATCTGTACCCCAATGTTTATAGCAGCAATGGCCACGGTCATTAAACTGTGGGAAGAATCGAGATGCCCTTCAACGGACGAATGGATAAGGAAGATGTGGTCCATATACACTATGGAGTATTATGCCTCCATCAGAAAGGACAAATACCTAACTTTTGTAGCAACATGGATGGGACTGGAAGAGATTATGCTGAGTGAAATAAGTCAAACAGAGAGTGTCAAGTATCATATGGTTTCACTTATTTGTGGAGCATAACAAATAGCATGGAGGACATGGAGAGTTAGAGAGGAGAAGGGAGTCGGGGGAAATTGGAAGGAGTGGTGAACCATGAGATACTATGGACTCTGAAAAACAATCTGAGGGTTTTGAAGGGCTGGGGGTGGGAGGTCGGGGTACCAGGTGGTCGGTATTATAGAGGGCACAGATGCGTGGAGTAGTGGGTGTGGTGCAAAAATAATGAATACTCTTACGTTGAAAATAAATAAATAAAAATAACATAGAAGGGTGCCTGGGTGGCTCAGTCTGTTAAGCATTTGACTTCAGCTCAGGTCCTGGCCCCAGGGTCCTAGGATGGTGTCCCACATCAATTTTCCTGCTCAGTGGGAAGCCTGCTTCTCCCTCTGCTCACTCCCCCTGCTTGTGCTTGCTCTCTCATTCTGTCAAATAA
This sequence comes from Mustela nivalis, assembly GCF_964662115.1. Classification (NCBI taxonomy): domain Eukaryota; kingdom Metazoa; phylum Chordata; class Mammalia; order Carnivora; family Mustelidae; genus Mustela; species Mustela nivalis. Next base: position 49,962,860 of record NC_139037.1, on the reverse strand, counting down.
ATAAAATCTTTAAAAAAGTGAAAATAAAAGAGGCACAGTATCATTGACCATATCCCCTGTGCTGTGTCTTTTTAAAGATTTTATTTATTTATTCATGAGAGAGAGTGTGAGGTGGGGTCAAAGGGAAAAGCAAGCTCCCCACTAAGCGGGGAGCACAATGTGGGACTCGATCCCAGGACCCTGAGGTCATGACCTTGGTTGAAGGCAAAGGCTCAATGCACTGTGCCAGCCAGGCATCCTGAGCTGTGCCTTTTATTCTCATGTGCCTTTTATTCTTTTATTCATTTTGTAGCTGGAAGCCTCCCCTCTGGCAACCACCAGTTTGTTTTCTGTATTTATAGATCTGGTTCTGCTTTTTGCCTCTTTGTTTATCCATTTGTTCTCTTTTTTACATTCTGCATATGAGCAAAATCATATGATATTTATCTTTCTCCATCTGACTTATTTTACTTAGTGTAATACCCTCTAGGTCCAGCCATGTTGGCAAGATCTCATTCTTTTTAAGGCTGAATAATATTCCATTATGTGTATATGCCTATGTATATCTCATCATCTTTTTTTTTTAAGATTTTATTTATTTATCAGAGAGAGAGACAGAGAGAGAGCGAGCACAGGCAGACAGAATGGCAGGCAGAGGCAGAGGGAGAAGCAGGCTCCCTGCTGAGCAAGGAGCCCAATGCGGGACTCGATCCCAGGACGCTGGGATCACGACCTGAGCCGAAGGCAGCTGCTTAACCAACTGAGCCACCCAGGCGTCCCATATCTCATCATCCTTATCCACACTTGGGTCGCTTCCATATCTTGGCTACTGTAAATGATACTGCCATAAACATAGGGGTGAATACGCCTTTTTAAAAACATTTATTTTATTTAGTTTAGAGAAAGAGAGAGAGCAAGAAAGCAGGGGTATGGACAGAAGTAGAGGGAGAGGGAATTTCAGGCAGACACCCCGCTGAGCTTGGAGCCTGACTCAGGGGTCAGCCTCAACCCCAAGATCATGACCTGAGCCCAAATCAAGATTTGACCACTTACCCATCTGAGAACACAGGGGTGAATATGTCTCTCCAAATTAGTGTTTTTGTTTTCTTTGGATAAATATCCAACAGTGGAATTATTGGATCATATGATATTTCTTTTTTTTTTCATTTTTCTATTTTTAAATTTATTTATTTTCAGCATGACAGTATTCATTATTTTTGCACCACACCCAGTGCTCCATGCAATCCATGCCCTCTATAATGCCCACCACCTGGTACCCCAACCTCCCATCCCCCACCCCTTCAAAACCCTCAGATTGTTTTTCAGAGTCCATAGTCTCCCATGGTTCACCTCCCCTTCCAATTTCCCCCAACTCCCTTCTCCTCTCTATCTCCCCATGTCCTCCATGTTATTTGTTATGCTCCACAAATAAGTGAAACCATAAGATAATTGACTCTCTCTGCTTGACTTATTTCACTCAGCATAATCTCTTCCAGTCCTGTCCATGTTGCTACAACAGCTGGGTATTCATCCTTTCTGATGGAGGCATAATACTCCATAGTGTATATGGACCACATTTTCCTTATCCAGTCGTCCATTGAAGGGCATCTTGGTTCTTTCCACAGTTTGGCAACAGTGGCCATTGCTGCTATAAACATTGGGGTACAGATGGCCCTTCTTTTCACTACATCTGTATCTTTGGGGTTTTGAATGATTCACTGATCATTGTATAAAAAACTAATGATGTACTATACCTTGGCTAATTGAATTTAAATGAAAAAATAAATAAAATAAATAAATAAAATAAAAAATAATATAAAGATGTATTGCCCAAATTGAAAAGGAGAGGGGGAGATGAACCATGAGAGACTGTGGACTCTGAGAAACAAACCAAGGGCTTTGGAGGGGAAGGAGGTGGGCGGTTAGGTGAGCCTGATGGTGGGTATTAAGGAGGGCATGTTATGCCTGGAGCTCTTGGTATGGTGCATAAACAATGAATCTTGGAACACTGAAAAAATAAAATCAAATTTTTTAATTCTGAAAAACAATCCGAGGGTTTTGAAGGGGCGGGAGGTGGGGGGTTGGGGGAAGCCAGGTGGTGGGTGTTGGAGAGGGCATAGATTGCATGGAGCACTGGGTGTGTTGCAAAAACAATGAATACTATTATGCTGAAAATAAAATTAAAAAAATTTAAAAAAATGCATAAAGGAGGGACGCCAGGGTGGCTCAGTTGTTAATCATCTGACTTCCACTCAGGTCATGAGCTCACAGTCTTGGGGTCACGCCCCATGTAGTGTTCCCTGCCCACACAGAGCCTTCTTTTCCCTCTCCCTCTGCTGCCTCCCCTGCTTGTGCTCTCTCACTCTCTAGCAAATAAATAAATAAAATCTTAAAAAAAAAAAAAACAATGAAAAGATTCACCACGACCAAGTGGGATTTATTCCAGGGCTGCAAGGTTGGTTCAACATCCGCAAATCAGTCAATGTGATACAACACATCAATAAAAGAAAGAACAAGAACCATATGATACTCTCAATAGATGCTGAAAAAGCATTTGACAAAGTACAGCATCCCTTCCTGATCAAAACTCTTCAAAGTGTAGGGATAGAGGGCACATACCTCAATATCATCAAAGCCATCTATGAAAAACCCACCGCAAATATCATTCTCAATGGAGAAAAACTGAAAGCTTTTCCGCTAAGGTCAGGAACACGGCAGGGATGTCCATTATCACCACTGCTATTCAACATAGTACTAGAGGTCCTAGCCTCAGCAATCAGACAACAAAAGGAAATTAAAGGCATCCAAATCAGCAAAGAAGAAGTCAAATTATCACTCTTCGCAGATGATATGATACTATATGTGGGAAACCCAAAAGACTCCACTCCAAAACTGCTAGAACTTGTACAGGAATTCAGTAAAGTATCAGGATATAAAATCAATGCACAGAAATCAGTTGCATTTCTCTACACCAACAGCAAGACAGAAGAAAGAGAAATTAAGGAGTCAATCCCATTTACAATTGCACCCAAAACCATAAGATACCTAGGAATAAACCTAACCAAAGAGGCACAGAATCTATACTCAGAAAACTATAAAGTACTCATGAAAGAAATTGAGGAAGACACAAAGAAATGGAAAAATGTTCCATGCTCCTGGATTGGAAGAATATATATTGTGAAAATGTCTATGCTACCTAAAGCAATCTACACATTTAATGCAATTCCTATCAAAGTACCATCCATTTTTTTCAAAGAAATGGAACAAATAATTCTAAAATTTATATGGAACCAGAAAAGACCTCGAATAGCCAAAGGGATATTGAAAAAGAAAGCCAACGTTGGTGGCATCACAATTCCAGACTTCAAGCTCTATTACAAAGCTGTCATCATCAAGACAGCATGGTACTGGCACAAAAACAGACACATAGATCAATGGAACAGAATAGAGAGCCCAGAAATAGACCCTCAACTCTATGGTCAACTAATCTTTGACAAAGCAGGAAAGAATGTCCAATGGAAAAAAGACAGCCTCTTCAATAAATGGTGCTGGGAAAATTGGACAGCCACATGCAGAAAAATGAAATTGGACCATTTCCTTACACCACACACAAAAATGGACTCAAAATGGATGAAGGACCTCAATGTGCGAAAGGAATCCCTCAAAATCCTTGAGGAGAACACAGGCAGCAACCTCTTCGACCTCAGCCGCAGCAACATCTTCCTAGGAACAACGCCAAAGGCAAGGGAAGCAAGGGCAAAAATGAACTATTGGGATTTCATCAAGATCAAAAGCTTTTGCACAGCAAAGGAAACAGTTAACAAAATCAAAAGACAACTGACAGAATGGGAGAAGATATTTGCAAACGACATATCAGATAAAGGACTAGTGTCCAGAATCTATAAAGAACTTAGCAAACTCAACACCCAAAGAACAAATAATCCAATCAAGAAATGGGCAGAGGACATGAACAGACATATCTGCAAAGAGGATATCAACCTTTTTTTAAATTAATTGATTTATTTTCAGCATAACAGTATTCATTATTTTTCACCACACCCAGTGCTCCATGCAATCCGTGCCTTCTATAATAGCTACCACCTAGTACCCCAACCTTCCACCCCCCCGCCACTTCAAACCCCTCAGATTGTTTTTCAGAGTCCATAGTCTCTCATGATTCACCTCCCCTTCCAATTTACCCGAACACCCTTCTCTCTAACTCCCCATGTCCTTCATGCTATTTGTTATGCTCCACAAATAAGTGAGACCATATGATAATTGACTCTCTCTGCTTGACTTATTTTACTCAGCATAATCTCTTCCAGTCCCATCCATGTTGCTACAAAAGTTGGGTATTCATCCTTTCTGACAGAGGCATAATACTCCATAGTGTATATGGACCACATCTTCCTTATCCATTCGTCCGTTGAAGGGTATCTTGGTTCTTTCCACCGTTTGGCGACCGTGGCCATTGCTGCTATAAACAGTGGGGTACAGATGGTCCTTCTTTTCATGACATCTGTATCTTTGGGGTAAATACCCAGGAGTGCAATTGCAGGGTTATAGGGAAGTTGTATTTTTAATTTCTTGAGGAATCTCCACACTGTTCTCCAAAGTGGCTGCATCAATCTGAATTCCCACCAACAGTGTAAGAGGGTTCCCCTTTCTCCACATCCCCTCCAACACATGTTGTTTCCTGTCTTGTTAATTTTGGCCTTTCTAGCTGGTGTAAAGTGATATCGCAATGTAGTTTTAATTTGAATCTCCCTGAGGGCTAGTGATGATGAACCTTTTTTCATGTGTCTGATAGACATTTGTATGTCTTCATTGGAGAAGTGTCTGTTCATATCTTCTGCCCATTTTTTTTTATATGATTGCCTGTTCTGTGTGTGTTGAGTTTGAGGAGTTCATTATAGATCCTGGATATCAACCTTTTGTCTGTTCTGTCATTTGCAAATATCTTCTCCCATTCAGTGGGTTGCCTCTTTGTTTTCTTGACTGTTTCCTTTGCTGTGCAGAAGCTTTTGATTTTGATGAAGTCCCAAAAGTTTATTCTCACTTTTGTTTCCTTTGCCTTTGGAGACATATCTTGAAAGAAGTTGCTGTGGCTGATATCCAAGAGATTACTGCCTATGTTCTCCTCTAGGATTCTGATGGATTCTTGCCTCACATTGAGGTCTTTTATCCATTTTGAGTTTATCTTTGTGTATACAGTATAATAGAATGATCAAGTTTCATTCTTCTACATATAGCTGTCCAGTTTTCCCAGCACCATTTATTGAAGAGACTGTCTTTTTTCCACTGTATATTTTTTCCTGTTTTGTTGAAGATTATTTGACCATAGAGTTGAGGGTCCATATCTGGGCTCTCTACCCTGTTCCACTGGTCTATGTGTCTGTTTTTATGCCAGTACCATGCTGTCTTGGTGATCACAGTTTTGTAATAAAGCTTGAAATCAGGTAGCGTGATGCCCCCAGTTTTATTTTTTGTTTTTCAACATTTCCTTAGCGATTCAGGGTCTCTTCTGGTTTCATACAAAATTTTGGATTATTTGCTCCAGCTCTTTGAAGAATACCGGTGGAATTTTGATTGGAATGGCATTAAAAGTATAGATTGCTCTAGGCAGTATAGACATTTTAACAACATTTATTTTTCCAATCCAAGAGCATGGAATGGTCTTCCATCTTTTTGTGTCTTCTTCAATTTCTTTCATGAGTGTTCTGTAGTTCCTCAAGTAGAGATCCTTTACCTCTTTGGTTAGATTTATTCCCAGGTATCTTATGGTTCTTGGTGCTATAGTAAATGGAATCGATTCTCTAATTTCCCTTTCTGTATTTTCATTGTTAGTGTATAAGAAAGCCACTGATTTCTGTACATTGACTTTGTATCCTGCCACGTTACTGAATTGCTGTTTGAGTTCTAGTAGTTTGTGGGTAGAGTCTTTTGTGTCTTCCACATAAAGAATGATGTCATCTGCAAAGAGAGAGAGTTTGACTTCTTCATTGCCAATTTGGATACCTTTTATTTCTCTTTGTTTTCTGATTGCTGTTGGTAGAACATCTAATGGTATGTTGAACAAGAGTGGTGAGAGTGGGCATCCTTGTTGTGTTCCTGATCTCAATGGGAAGCCTGCAAGTTTTTTCCCATTGAGGATGATATTTGCTGTGGGTCTTCATATGGTATTTCTATTTAAATATTTTTGAGGAAACTCCATAGCGTTTTCGAGTGGCTGCACCAGTTTGCATTCCCGCCAACAGTGCATGAGAGTACTTTTTTCTCCACATCTTTGACCACTCTTGTTTCTTCTCTTTTCATCTCTAGCCACTCTGGCAGGTGTAAAGAGATATCTTATTGTGGTTTCGATTTGCATCTCCCTAATGATGAGTGATGTGGAGCTCTGTTCATGTGTCTATCGCCCATTTGGCTGTCTTCTTTGAAAAATATCTCTTCAGGCTCCTGCCAAATTAATTGGATTATTTGTGGGGTTTTGGTATTGAGTTGTGTAAATTCTTTATATATTTTGGATATGAACCATTTTGTCACAAATGTCATTTCAAAATATCTTCTCCCATTCCATAGGTTGGCTTTATATTTTTTGATGGCTTCCTTTGCTGCATTTTATTTTGATGTAATTCCAATAGTTCAATTTTGCTTTTGTTTTTCTCACCTGAAGAGACGTATCTGGAAGAAGGTTGCTATGGCCAGTTTTGGAATAATTGCTGCCTGTGTTCTGTTCCAGGATTTTCATGGTTTCAGGCCTTACATCAAGGTCCTTAATCCATTTTGGGTGTATTTTTGTGCATGGTGTTAAGATAGTGGTCCAGTTTCATTCTTTTGCAATAAAGTTATCTTTACATACAGTGAATTTTAGTGTGGACTTTTAAATGAAAAAAGGAAATAGCAAAGAGAAGAAAAATAGTGCTGGGAGAACATCAGATATCAGTAAGAAGATATAGGGATAATACTGTTATGCTGAAAATAAATAAAAAATAAATTAAAAAAAAAAAGAAGATATAGGGACATCAGAAAGCCTAGATGCCTTCGCTTATCACGACAGAAAGAAATACAAGGAGCATCAGTCATGGTTTCACAAGCGTTTAACAGCAATGAGATACTATCAACATTGTTATTTCCATGGCAGTGAATCCAGAGGGGGAAAGAGAAGGCATTTGCCGCAGCATAACGGTCAGTGGCTGATAGAATTAGCTAAGTGGAAGCTTAATGGAGAACATGTTGTGCACATACTCTCAAAGTATCTCCCTACAAATCAACTAGTAATTACAAAAGGCAAATGACAACATTACTGTGGAGAAACCTGAAGGATGCCAAATTAACCAACTTATGAAAATGAAAATCAACCATAAGGAAAAATAAGGACAATGTCACTGGAGTGGTATTCCACTGTCAAATGCATGACCTGAATCTAAGTGGGAGGTGCCCTTGGACAAAGCTCTTTCTCTGTATGCATCATGGTTTCTTTCTCTTCAGAGCATCCCCCTTCTCTTCAGCCCCTGAGTCATTGCCCCTCACCACAGCCTCATGACCTGGGAGGAAAGGCACCCAAGTTCTCCATTCATGCGCTTGTTTTAAACGTCGTTGATTCGGATGGCATTCCATGAGCTAGGGGAGCTCTGGAAATGCACACACAAACCACACAAGTGTGGGGAGAGGTGGTGGCTTGGGCAGGACCCATGAGTCTTCTGACCATCCAGCTCCGAACCAGGCACTGGGCAGTCTTCACTTGATGGCTCATTTGGACACTGCCTGAAATGTAGAACTGTGCACTTATGGCAGGTAGAAATGGTTTTCTGAAAAAGGAGAAGTCCACATTTTCTTTGGGACCAGTACAGAGACTGACAAATGAGGAAGTAGCCATTCTGCTTCCGGTAAAATGTCGGTGTTGAAACACAGCTGGGATGGGAGGGTAATGCACGCCTACCCACACGTCCTGTTGCTCAGCGTGGCCTTTCAGACTCTGTCCGCGGGGCCCCTCTGCACAGCTGGGGCAGGCAGGAAAGTTACCAAGGTTGCAAAAATCACCATCCTGCTCTGCCTTATGCTGCAGGGAAGGAAAGTGAGTCATATTTTTGTGATATCATTTTGTACTTTTAGAATGGGCCTTGAATTCCACTTTAAAATTCCCCTCAAGTTATCTTCTCGGTGGTGTCTTACCAATTTACTATTCATGAATAAATAGTCTTAAATTAAGCATTGGTAATCAATAAAGCAATTATCAACCAATCATCGATAAATGTAGTCATTTGCTGTGTAAATGTTCGTTTATTGTCTTCTACAGGCTGAAGTTCAGAGTGAGGTTGCTCATGATTCAACAATGAGAAGATACAGCTTAGAATTCCATGGGTGATTTATGGCTTAACTCCTCCTGCTTGTTTACAGAATCATTCTAACAAATTCTCAGATATACACTCCTGCCTTACAAGGGACGATTATTTATGAGGCAGGGAGAGACACTGACCATGTAAGTAGCATGAAATCAGTTTGAAATGCAAAATTAGTCATTTCTGTGTAGGTCCTAGACACCCGTGAGATTATGTTGGATCTGTAGGGGAAGGGGACTTCAGAAGAGATGGGAGTGGGTACACCAAGAGAGGCAGATTCAGATCTGGTATTGACTTTGAAATGGGAAGTCAGAGAGTGGGAACTTCTATTTAGGAGAAATGGGGTGAGGAGTTCTTTCCAATAGAGTCTGTTTCTTCAGAGAGGAGGAAGATCAAATGAGTTGTGCGTCATGCACATTCAGTTTTCAGAAAGTGTGCAGGAAGTTGAGAGTGGACAGAGTCTCCATTCCCTGGGCACGGGCTTCTCCCCTCATTTAAAAAAAAACAACGTCATTGCCTTCTTCACTGGTAAAATAGTAACCTGTTTCCTCCTGCAGATATTTTCCCCACTAAAACGTGCCTTGTTGATCTTACCATTTTGTTAAATATTCAATTACTTCTGGAGGCCCCCAAAACACTGAGCCTTCTGCGTGGACCAGTGAGAGCAGAAGCTCTAGGAGGAGGTGTGATTAGTGGGTCCCTGGACCCACCCTTGTGGTTATTTCTCTTGTTCTGGAACAGACACCCTCAACAGCAGACACAGGTTTTCTGATGCATGGAGTAAGATTCAGTGAAGGAAAGGCCTGGTGGAAGGTGCTGGAAACACCTCTCCCTACCAAAATAGGGAAACAGAAGTAAGTCTGCACTCTTGGAGAGATTACAGATTCATGCCATCACCAAGAACTCAGAAAGACACAAGAGCCAGGGACGCCTTCCACTCCCCACTCGACCTGCCTGCTTAGTTTGCACAAAGGAGAGACGGACCTTGGAGAATTAGGTTCTTGTATACCAGGTGATTCTAATTTCCACTTCTGCTCCAGCTGAAAACTCATATAGAAACCTATCTCCTGGCACCTGGTGCACAGCTGTAGATTGGTGTGTTTATTTTCTTGGGTCCACCCATAAAGGTCTTCAGGTTCAGTCTGTGGTTAGTTATCAGAGCCAGCCACACACTGTCCGTGTCCACACTTGTTCTGGACCATGTCACGTGTTCAGCCCTGCTCGCCTCTCCAGCCCGTATGGGTCCCCAGCACCCTGGGCTCATCTCCAGCCCTGTGCGCATCTCCAGCTCTGTGTTATCCAGGCTGCGGGGACCGTGACTGTCTCTCCATTGCAAAGGACATCACTCAGGTCCAGTACACACCATGTGGATTCCATCTGTGAAACAGGTATTAGCAACTATGCTAGGTGCTTTGTTAAGACAGTGGGAAATAAATCTCCCCAGATTTCAGGTTCTTGCCACCTTGGTGACATTTCCTGGACTCCAGCTGCCTGAGGCATGTTGAGATACCCCACCCAAGGTGAAGACTCTTTGCTTCATCTCATCCTCCTACTAATGAGACAATAGCTCAGTCCCTAGTGGGCCATCTTTGGAAGGTGGAGACAATATACAGCTCCCTGGGCGTGCTATTGCTATGCACTTACTGAGTGTCTGGAGAGGCTGTTGGTTTTGAGTGGAGTCCCGGGCAAGAGAAGTCCTTGCAACGGATCCAGGATGCAGAAAGCTCGAGATTTATGGTCCCAAAGATCCAGTGGTGTTTGGAGCTTTGGTGGCAGATGGGGTCGACATGGTTTGGCAGGGAACTATATAGATGAAGCACAACACAGACATTAAAGATTTTGGAGCCACACTATGCTGATTCTGCAGAGAACTGCTCTCCTTTTGTGAAGCAGCTCAGGGTTGCTCCTGGGCTTTAGTGGAGGCAGAGTGCTTGGCCGTGAGTCATCACAAGGGTCCTTATGAGTGAAAGAGGGGGTCAGGGGGCCAGAGATGAAAGGAGGGCAGCAAGGCATACGGGCAAGGCACCCAGCTTGGAAAGGAAAGGGAATGGATTCACCCCCAGAGGCTCCAGAAGGAGCACAGCCCAGGACACCTCAACTGTAACTCAGGGGTGTCCATGTTGGAATTCTGCCCTTCGGAATGATAAGATAATACATCTGTGCTGCTTTAACCCACCAGCTTGTAGTGATTGGTTATGACAAGAACACAACAGGAAAATAATACACCAGACAGTCCATTTTTGATTGTGCTTTTTTGCTTTTAGTTTTCTGTTTTGCTAATCTGAGCTCCACAAACTAGCTCGAATCAGGCTAGTCCAGTCTAGTATTTCTGGACCAGACAAAATGCAAGCATTCAACAAAACATGTTGGAGCTTTGTCCACAAGCGGGATATCGGACCAGGAAGACAGGAGTTCATGGTGGGGGGAAGCCTCAGATGTGGTCAGACACATCTGCAAAGCACATTGCCTGCCCCAGTCTCAGCCCCGGGGAAATGACAGCCACACTGTTCCCCTTCCTGTGGGACAGCTGACGTGACAAACTCGTGATGGGGAGGGCTGGCCTCCGAGTGCCCACACCATGTGTGTCTGCCTGTCCTGCGGTCACAGTGGGCCCTCCTTCTGCACAGTCGGAACGAGAAAGAGGAGATGCCATGACCCCCACCCTCACAGCCCTGCTCTGTCTCGGTGAGATCTGAGGAAGGGAGGGGTCACCCTAGTCTGGGAGGGACCTGCCCAGCCAGACTCTGGTCTCTTGGAGACTCCAGGCACAGCAGGATCATGGGGAGGCGGGGATCTGCTGGGATTCAGGGCAAACCTCTCACAGGGACTCTCTTCCAGGGCTGAGTGTGGGCCCCAGGACCCGAGCACAGGCAGGTGAGTCTGTCACCAGAGGTCCCAGTCCCTCCTCACTGCGGACAGGGGTCACATACCAGGCAGCAGCGGATGGAGAGCAGCAGCTCTGGGCTGACCGAGGGAAATGTCTGGGGGCTTGGGGCTGAGCTGGGACCTGGGTGGGGAAGGTTTGTGTCCCAGCCTCTGTTTCCTTCCAGGGACCCGCCCCAAACCCACCATCTGGGCTGAGCCGGGCTCTGTGATGCCCTGGGGGACATCTGTGACCATCTGGTGTCAGGGGGGCCTGGAGGCCCAGGAGTACTGCCTGTATAAAGAGGGAGAGTCAAGGGTCTGGGACAGACAGGAGCCACTGGAGTCCAGGGACAAGGCCAAGTTCTCCATCACACACGTGGCAGGTGTACATGCAGGAAGATATCACTGTAACTATTTCAGTCCCACTGGCTGGTCAGAGCCCAGTGACCCCCTGGAGCTGGTGGTGGTGGCAGGTGCGAGCCCACTCAGGGTCCCAGCCCCAGGCTCTGCCCTCAGGAAGGGGGTGGTCTCTCAGGTGTCTCCCTCTCACACCCCTGCCTGGGGATAATGTGGGGGATCTGATCCACATTTAACACCACCGCCTCCTCCTCTCTTAGGATCGCTGGACAAACCTCGGCTCTCAGCCCAGCCCAGCCCTGTTGTGACCTCAGGAGGGAATGTGACCCTCCAGTGTGCCTCATGGATGGGATTCCACAGGTTCGTCCTGATGAGGGAAGGAGAGCGCCAGCCCTCCTGGACCCTGGGCTCCCAGCCAGCCCCCCATGGGGGGACCCAGGCCCTGTTCCCTGTGGGCCCCATGACCCCTAGCCTTAGGTGGACGTTCAGATGCTACGGCTATTACAGCAACAACCCCCAGATATGGTCGGATCCCAGTGACCCCCTGGAGCTGCTGGTCTCAGGTGAGAAAGTCTGACTGTTGCCCCATCCATGTTCTGAGGCACCAGACAGTTAACGCGGACTCTGCTCCCAGGGGAGCCCCAGTGAGAGGGTGGGTGAGGGGACCACGGGGACTCGCAGGTCAGCGTCACTGACTGTGATGGACAGTGAGACCTGGGAGTCAGGACGGGAGAAGGGAGGTTTGGGGAGAAGCAGCCCCTGCCATCCATGGCTGGTCTCTCCCAGGTGTGTCGGGGAAGCCCTCCCTCCTGACCCAGCAGGGCCCTGTCATGACCTCTGGACAGAGCCTGACTCTCCAGTGTCGCTCTGATGTCGGCTACAACAGATTCGCTCTGTCTAAGGAGGGGGCACCTGACCCTCCCCGGCAGCTTGGCCGGCAGACCCAGGCTGGACTCTCTGGGGCAGACTTCCCTCTGGGCCCTGTGAGATCCTCCCATGGGGGCCGGTACATGTGCTATGGTGGACACACTCTCTCCTCCGAGTGGTCGGCCCCCAGTGAACCCCTGGACATCCTGCTCGCAGGTGAGGGCTCATGGCATCAGTCAGGACCCCAGACTTTGCACAGGTCTTACCAGTGGAGCCCCAGGTGGTGGCTGGGAACAGGGGTGTGGGGTCCCCTGGGAGGGAGGGAGACAGAGAGAGACAGGGGATGGGATGGCACAGACTCGGAGGACTCAGACAGATGCAGTTCAGAACAAGGGCTGGACAGCCCCTCACCTGCCCTTCCTCTCTCTAGGACAGCTGCCCTACACACCCTCCCTCTCAGTGCAGCCAGGACCCACGGTGGCCCCAGGAGAGAATGTGACCCTGCTGTGTCAGTCTCAGAGCTCTATGGATACTTTCCTTCTGTCCAAGGAGGGGGCAGCCGATCCCCCGCTGCGTCTTAGATCACAGTACCGAGCTGGGCAGCACCAGGCTGAATTCTCCATCAGTCCTGTGACCTCAGCCCACGGGGGAACCTACAGGTGCTACGGCTCTGCCAGCACCTCCCCCTACCTCTTGTCCCAGCCCAGTGACCCCCTGGAGCTCCTGGTCTCAGGTGAGGGCTGCTGCCTCTGTCCCCTCTGTGTCCCAACATTGCTTCAGGGCCCTGTGTCTAGGAGGGCTCTGGTCTAGGATGGGAGTGAGGGGCTCCAAGGGAACATCAGTGGAGAGGTCCGCCCCTCATGGTGCAGGAGGGAAACAGGTCCTCCCACGCTTGCCCATCCCTGGCCCCAGCCCCAGGATTCTTCTGGTGGAGGAGGAGCTTGGGGATCACAGGGCACATGAGGAGGAAGAGTGTGAGCAGAGACAGGGTCTCAGGGGAAGCTCCAGCCCCTCCACACTCCTGTCTTTTCCCCAGGACCCTCTATGGTCCCCAGCCCCCCAACCACAGGGCCAGGCTCAGCAGATGGTGAGTCACAGGGGCTGCTGTCCAGGGGATTTTCTTCTAGGCTCTCAGAGATGCCAGCGGGACGACAGGGTCCCAGGGCTCTGAAGCTTGTGGGGGCGGGGGTCCCTGGTGGGGGAGGAGCAACCAGGTGCAGTGTGGAACACAGCAGGTCCCACTCCTCACCCTTGCTGACCCCAGGAGGCTCTGAGGGTGAGGGTCTCTATCAGCCTTAGTAGATGGGTCCATGGAGAGCTCTGAGTTGACCCCTCAGTTCAGGGTCCTCCGGAGGTGCTGGCTGGCACATGCCCCTCCCCTGTGTGGGCCTCAGTTTTCCCAAGTGTAAAGGAGAGAGTCGTGGACAGAGTAGATTTCCCATTAGACCATGGCTCTCATCCTGGGAAAGGAGGGCTCACGTGGAAGCCCCCCAGGTCGTGTCCTATGGGGAATTCTGTCCCTTTGCAGCAATGACAGTGACATTGTAAGCGGAGGGGAGGGAGGACAATGGCTGGGGGCATTCAGGTAATAAGGGGAATCTGGAAGGACCCTCAGCTCCAGAAGAAGATGCTGGGACAGGCCGGGCCCCAGATGAGGAGCCCAGAGCCCCAAGCTGGTGTCTGCACAGGGGACAGCATGAGGAGAACACAGGGAACCCACAGCCCTGGTTCTAGTCTCAGCCCTGCTGCCTCCATGCTGGGCGACCTGAGACATGTGAATGACCTCTCTGTGCCTCAGTTTTCTGTCTGTGGGGTGGGCAGAGGGGCAGCAGTTGTGGGCTGGGTGATTGTTGACGGGGTCAGAGCTGAGTGCACAGAGCCCAGCAGGTTCCTGGCACAGAGTAGGTGCTCAGTTAAATGGCATCACTGGCTCATTCATGGTGTTGCTCCTGCACAAGGTCCCCACTGGTACCTGTACATCCTCCTCACGGCCGTGGTGGCCTTCATCCTGCTGCTCAGCCTTCTCGTCCTCCTCCTAGTTCTCCACCAGCGTCGGGTCAAAGGCAGGAAGCCGGGTGAGAAGAGAAGGAGGTGACACGTCCCAGGGGGTGGTTGCTGCCCTGTGGGCTGACCAAGGGTGGGCTCAGGGCAGCAGTCAGAGAAAAACCAGAGCGATGGGAAAGGCCGGTGTAGAAGGATATCTGTGCAGAATCTCAACCCAGAGAATCTAGAAACACCAGGTTGGTACCCATGAGCCAGTTGAAGGTACTTCCCTCCACTCAATCTGGGGAGATGGAGAAACACACAGGCAGTATGTGTGAAGGGCATCTTTCCCTGGAATCACATGGTTGGGGGCAGTTTGTACCCTCCCAGCCCAGAGGGAGACTGATTCCCAATGTCCTTCAGGGGCTGCAGACCCGGAGCCCAAGGACAGAGGACTGCACGACAGGTAACTCCTGCCTGTGGTCCCCCAGACTCCCACCCACCTGCCCCCACTATGCCCCCTAACATGCTGTCTCTCCTCCCCAGCTCCAGCCCAGCCCCTGCCGCCCAGGAGGAGAGCCTCTGTGAGAGGACGGGGGCCGCCCTGGGGGTGGGCTGGGAGGGTTGGGGTCCGGGGTGAGGACTGAATTCCCACATGCCCCTCAGCCCACTGCTGAATCCCTGGTATGGCAGATGCCCTATCTGGGAGCAGGGCGGGGTCTGTAGCTCTGAGAGGAGGGCTCAGGGTACCTTGCCAAGAGACACACTCTGTTCTGTCCTGGCAGACGCTTCCATGCAAGACATTCAGCCTGAGGAGGGGGTGGAGCTGGACCATCAGGTGAGACCCCCAGCCCTTGTGCAGACCCCAGGGCCCTTGTGGCACCAAACTGAATCCAGTGGACACTTCCTTGTCCTCACACCACCCAGTCTCAGTAGTGTCCCTCAGATGCCCTCACGCTCCTTGGGCACCCTGGGTCAGACCACTGTGACCTTGTAGGGCCTCCTTTGTGCTCCCCTTGTGTGGCTCCCAAACCACTGTCTGAATTCTGGTTGTTGGGGTGCATGCCCATGTCTCAAGAGGGTACATGAAGAAATGATTGTCCCACCGGTCACTAAGCCCCTTCATTCGTTCAGCCAGCAAAAGACATAGGGAGCCCAGCATTTGCCAGGCCCCACCTAGTGCTGCCTGCATAGCTGTGAGCAAATCTGAACCACCCTCTGTGAGCTTGCCTTGTGGGTGGTAGACAATATACACGGAAGTGGGCAGCATCCTCGATAGCAACGTATGGCCAAGAAAAATAAAACAAGGGGAGAAGGTAGTAGGTGCAAAGATCCTGAGGCAGCAACATGCTTTATCAGGAGCATGGCCCATGCAGCTGCAACCAGATGAGCAAGAGACACTGTCTGGAATAGAATCAGAGCCAGAGTACAAGTCACACACCCCAAGGCTCAGGAAGCCCCTGCAGAATTCACCAGGAAAGTGATCTAATGGGCAGGAAAGTTTGGAAGCCTCGCTCTGGCAACCATGGGGAAAATTGTCTGAGGTGGTCGAGGGGGATCAAGGAGAAAAACCACCCCCTCACTGTCTGTCCACAGCAGAACACACAAGATGACCCCCAGGGAACAACGTATGCTCAGGTGAGCCAGTCAAGATCAAGACTCAGGTGGGGACTGGCCACTTCTCCTTCCCCCATGTCGGAGGGATTGCTGGACTCAGAGGACAGACAAGCAGAGGAAGACAGGCAGACGGACTGTCAGGTGGGTCCCTTCTCTGAGTTCCTAGGCTTCCCCTTCCTCAATCACAAGCCTCCCCTCTCTTCCCCACTGCAGGTTACTGCATCTGACACTCCCCAGGATGTGACCTACGCCCAGCTGAACTGCTTGACCCTCAGACAGGAGACAAGTGCATCCCCTCCTTCCCAATTAGGGAAGCCCCCAGCAGAGCCCAGCGTGTATGCTGCTTTGGCCATCCAGTAGCCCTGGAGGGACCCAGACCGCACACTGCAGGGAGGGAGGGACCACAGGGACCCTGGAAGGCACAGGAGCTGCCCATAGTGGGTGTCACCTAATGACGACCCCAGCCAGCCTGGACTCTTCACTTGGACCAGTAAGAACTCCTGGGACCTTCTGGGAGTCACTGATTCTGCCATCAAAGATAGTAATATCCCTACACTTTGGAAATCAAAGCAACAGACTTCCCAATTACCCATGAATGAAATGAGAAAATCCTAATGGAAATGAGAGAATGTTTACACTAAAGGACAGTGTAAATGTTACACATCAAATCTATGAAATTGGAAAATAAGAACCAAGAACCACTCTATTAGAACAGAAAAAGCCTAAAATAATTAATGACAGAACCTATTCTATTGAGAATTTGGAAAAAGAATAGCAAGTTATTCAAACAAAAGTAAAGACAAGATCTGGCTAGAAATGAGGAAAAATTTAAAAATAGAGAAAAATCAATGAAGCTGAAAGTGTTCCTTTTTGTAAGCAATGGTCACATTTATAAATCCTAGCCACAAAACCAAGAAAAGAGAGAGAGAGGGAGGAGGTACACATCACTATTATGAGGATGGCATCCCATACTACAGACTTTAAATTTAGAATGGAACATTATTAACTTTTATGCTGATATATGAGACAATGTAGATGAAATGGATAAAATTCTTAAAATAGAAGCTATTAAATTGATGAAAAGTAGTAACTATGTATCACCTTATGAATACATTGAATGTATTGATCGTGATCAAACCATCCCCCAACTGAAGTATGTGGAAACAGAAAAATAGAGAACAGAGTGGTGGCTGGCTGGGCTGGAGTGTGGAAATGGGAAGGTGTTGGTCAGGATTATAGGTAGATGAACAAGGTCTCTAAAGTTATAAGACCACAAGTTCTGGGGATCTCATGTACCACATCATGACCCCAGCTCATAACACCATAACCTATTGTTGAATGTTGCAAAGAGAGTAGATCTAAATGTTCTCATCACATACAAGAAAGGCAGATACAGTATGGCATGGAAGTGTGAGCTAATGGCATGGCGATAATCATTTTGTAACATACATTTGTGTCTGTTGAGGAAGCTTCATTGGCAATTTCTCCCGAACACTGAAGCCCTTAGGAAACACACACACTCTCGCCCCCATGTGGTTACAATGCATACATGCACACACACATACTCACATGCACACACATACATGCAAACACTCACACACATGCATACTCTCAAACACACACATGCATACACACAATTAAATTATATGTGCCCTTCCTGAGAATAAAAAAAGAAACAATATTGTATCATGCTACAAAGAAAGACACCAAACTGGGCAAGGAAATTTCAGAATAGAAAGACACAGAAAGTTCCCTCACATAAACTCCAATGTGAATCTCTAAATAAAACGTTCACAGATGAGATTCAGCAATGTATAAAAAAGACTCTACATCATGACGGCACTGGATTTGGGGGGTAGGGGAAGGCAGAGTAGCTGAAAAATTTAAAACTCAACCAATATAATGTAGTACATTAACAGTATAAGTAAAAATGACCTTCTCTGAAAAACAGTCTGAGGGGTTTGAAGTGGTGGTGTGGTGGTGGTGGGAGGTTGGGGAAACCAGGTGGTAGGTATTAGAGAGGGCACAGATTGCATGGAGCACTGGGTATGGTGCAAAAATAATGAATACTGTTATGCTGAAAATAAATTAAAAATAAATTTAAAAAATGACCTTCTCACAAACCAGAAGGGAGGGAGATCGGGAGATGGGTGAACAGGTGTACAAACTTCCAGTTATATAATAAAGGTGCCCCAGGGGTGTAAAATACAGCTTAGGGAATATAATCCATGATATTGTAATGATTTTTTGTGTGACACATGATAACTGCACATCTTACAGTGAGCACTGCATAATGTATATAAATGTTGGCTCATTATGTTGGACTAATATATGCTGGCTATAATTAAAAACTTAGTGCAATTGCAGGATGTTAGGTTAGCTCTATTTTTAATTTCTTCAGAAATCTCCACCCTGTTTTCCAAAGTGACTGCACCAACTTGCATTCTCACCAACAGTGTAAGAGAGTTCAGTTCCCCTTTCTCCACATCCTCCCCAACACATGGTGTTTACTATCTTGTTAATTATGGCTATTCTAATGGGTGTAAGGTGGTATCCCAATGTTCATAGTAGCAATGGCCACAGCCAACCAACTGGGGAAAGAGCCTAGATTCCCTTCAACACATGAATGGATAAAGAAAATGTGGTCCTTTTATACAATGTAGTATGATGCCTCTATTAGAAAGGATGAATACCCAACTTTTGTATCAATGTGGATAGGACTGGAGGAGATTATGCTGATTGAAACAAGTCAAACAGAGAAAGTCAATTATCATATAGTTCCACTTACTTGTAGAGCATAAAGAGTAACATGGAGGACCTTGGGAATTGGAGTGAAGTGAGTTGGGGGAAATTGGAGGGAAAGACATATCATGAAAGCCTGTGGACTCTGGGAAACAAACTTAGGGTTTTTGAGAGGATGTGGATGAAGGGTTGGGTGATCCTGATGGTGGGTATTAAGAAGGGCACTTATTGCCTGGAGCACTGGGTGTGGTGCATAAACAGTGAATCTTTGAACACTGAAAAGATAAAATAAAGACCCTTTACCTCTTTGGTTAGGTTTATTCCCAGGTATCTTATGGTTCTTGGTGCTATAGTAAATGGAATCGATTCTCTAATTTCCCTTTCTGTATTTTCATTGTTAGTGTATAAGAAAGCCACTAATTTCTGTACATTGACTTTGTATCCTGCCACATTACTGAGTTGCTATATGAGTTCTAGTAGTTTGGGGGTGGAGTCTTTTGGGTTTTCCATATAAAGAATCATGTCATCTGCGAAGAGAGAGAGTTTGACTTCTTCATTACCAATTTGGATACCTTTTATTTCTCTTTGTTGTCTGATTGCTGTTGCTAGGACTTTTAATACTATGTTGAACAAGAGTGGTGAGAGTGGGCATCTTTGTCATGTTCCTGATCTCAACGGGAAGGCTGCAAGCTTTTTCCCATTGAGGATGATATTTGCTGTGGGTCTTTCATAGATAGATTTGATGAAGTTCAGGAATGTTCCCTCTATCCTATACTTTGAAGCGTTTTAATCAAGAACAGATGCTGGATTTTGTCAAATGCTTTTTCTGCATCAATTGAGAGGACCATGTGGTTCTTCTCTCTTCTCTTATTAATTTGTTCTATCACATTGATTGATTTCCGAATGTTGAACCATCCTTGTAGCCCAGGAATGAATCCCACCTGGTCATGTTGGACAATCTTTTTTTTTTTTTTAAATCATTTGAGCCCCTTTATTTTAGCCAAGCCTAAAGATACATAATGACATCTCAATGATATGCCCAAATCATCTCCTGTCTTCCCCTCTCCAATTTTTGTGTCTAATGTTACTTTCAGTGAGTTTCTATCATTTGCAACCATAAGAGCCTTGGTGGATACAACAATGTTCCAAAGGGCTGGAGATTGGGGGACAGAAGGAGGAGATTTGTCCTTCATCCAGCCCCAGTGTTACCCCGATGGGGTCTTTTTGATCCCACAGACCCACTGGAAATCTCAGTCCTGGATAATGATTTTTTAAAAAATTTTTTTGGACAATCTTTTTAATGTGCTGTTAGATCCTGTTGGCTAGGATCTTGTTGAGAATCTTAGCATCCATATTCATCAGTGATATTGGTCTGGAATTCTCATTTCTGGTAGGGTCTTTGCCTGGTTGGGGATCAGGGTAATGCTGGCTTCATAGAAAGAGTCTGGAAGTTTTTCTTCTGCTTCAATTTTTTGAAACAGCTTCAGGAGAATAGGTGTTATTTCTTCTTTGAAAGTTTGGTAGAATTCCCCAGGGAATCTGTCAGGTCCTGGGCTCTTGTTTTTTGGGAGATTTTTGATCACTGCTTCAATCTCATTACTAGATATTGGTCTATTCAGGTTGTCAATTTCTTCCTGGTTCAATTTTGGGAGTTTATAGTTTTCCAGGAATGCTTCCATTTCATCTAGGTTGCTTAGCGTATTGGCATATAACTGTTGATAATAACTTCTGATGATTCTTTCTACTTCATTGGTGTTAGTTGTGATCTCTCCCTTTCCATTCATAATTTTATGAATTTAGGCTTTCTCTCTTTTCTTTTGGATTAGTGTGGCCAATGGTTTATCAACCTTATTGATTCTTTCAAAAAACCAGCTTCTAGTTTCAATGATGCGTTCTACTGTATCTCTGGTTTCTACCTCATTGATCTCAGCTCTAATCTTGATGATTTCCCTTCTTATGTGTGGAGTTGGTTTGATTTGTTGTTGATTCTCCAGTTCTTTAAGGTTTAGAGACAGCTGGTGTGTTCTGGATTTTTCAATTTTTTTTGAGGAGGCTTGGATGGCTATGTATTTCCCCCTTAGGACCACCTTGGCTGTATCCCATATGTTTTAAACTGAAGTGTCTTCATTCTCATTGGTTTCCATGAATTGTTTCAGTTCTTTGATCTCCTGGTTGATCCAAGCATTCTTAAGCAAGGTGGTCTTTAGCTTCCAGGTATTTGAGTTCCTTCTGAACTTTTCCTTGTTATTGAACTCCATTTTCAAAGCATTGTGATCTGAGAATATGCAGGGAATTAATCTCAGTCTTTTGGTATCGGTTGAGTCCTGATTTGTGCCCCAGTATGTGGTCTATTCTTGAGAAGGTTCCATGTGCACTTGAGAAGAATGAGTATTCTGTTGTTTTAGGGTGGAATGTTCTGTATATATCTATGAGGTTCATCTGGTCCAATGTGTCATTCAATGCTCTTGTTTCTTTATTGATTTTCTGCTTCGATGATCTGTCTATTTCTGAGAGAGGTGTGTTACGATCTCCTACTATAAAGGCAAAGGAAACAAAAGTAAAAATAAACTTTTGGGACTTCATCAAAATCAATCTGAGGGGTTTGAATTGGTGGGTGGGTGGGAAGTTGGGGTACCAGGTGGTGGGTATTAGAGAGGGCACAGATTGTATGGAGCACTGGGTGTGGTGAAAAAATAATGAATACTGTTATGCTGAAAATAAATAAAAAATAAATTAAAAAAATCAAAAGCTTCTGCACAGCAAAGGAAATAGTCAAGAAAACAAAGAGGCAACCCACGGAATGGGAGAAGATATTTGCAAATGACAGTACAGACAAAAGGTTGATATCCAGGATCTATAATGAACTCCTCAAACTCAACACACACAAAACAGACAATCATATCAAAAAATGGGCAGAAGACATGAACAGACACTTCTTCAATGAAGACATACAAATGGCTATCAGACACATGAAAAAATGTTCATCATTACTAGCCATCAGGGAGATTCAAATTAAAACCACATTGAGATATCACCTTACACCAGTTAGAATGGCCAAAATTAACAGAACAGGAAATAACATGTGTTGGAGGGGATATGGAGAAAGGGGAACCCTCTTCCACTATTGGGAATGCAAGTTGGTGCAGCCACTTTGGATATCAGTGTGGAGATTCCTCAAGAAATTAAAAAGAGAGCTTCCCTATGACCCTGCAATTGCACTACTGGGTATTGACCCCAAAGATACAGATGTAGTGAAAAGAAGGGTCATCTGTACCCCAATGTTTATAGCAGCAATGGCCACGGTCGCCAAAATGTGGAAAGAACCAAGTTGCTCTTCAACGGACGAATGGATAAGGAAGATGTGGTCCATATACACTATGGAGTATTGTGCCTCCATCAGAAAGGATGAATACCCAACTGTTGTAGCAACATGGACGGGACTGGAAGAGATCATGCTGAGTGAAATAAGTCAAGCAGAGAGAGTCAATTATCATATGGTTTCACTTATTTGTGGAGCACAACAAATAGCATGAAGGACATGGGGAGATAGAGAGGAGAAGGGAGTTGGGGGAAATTGGAAAGGGAGATAAACCATGAGAGACTATGGACTCTGAAAAACAATCTGAGGGGTTTGATGTGCCAGCGGGGTGGGAGGTTGGGGGAACCAGGTGGTGGGTATTATAGAGGGCATGGATTGCATGAAGCACTGGGTGTGGTAAAAAAATAATGAATACTGTTATGCTGAAAGTAAAAAATAAATAAATAAATAAAAAAAATTTAAAAAAATTTAAAAACCCTACGGAATTAAAAAGAATTAAAACGTAAGAAATAATTTTAGTAGGTGCAGACAAAGCTTTTGATAAAACACACCAGCATTTCATAATGAAAACAAAAACTCAGAAATAAAAAGGTGTTTTCTTCCATTTGTGAAGGCCAGATAAACAATTAGTATCTGGACATAAACTTTTAAGGTGGGAAACCCCTTACACCATAGGTGGGAATGCAAGCTGGTGCAACCACTTTGGAAAACAGTATGGAGCTTCCCCCAAAAATTAAAAATAGAGCTACCCTACAACCTAGCAATTGCACTACAGTGTATTTACCCTGAAGATACAGATTTAGTGAGAAGGGCCATATGCACCCCAATGTTCACAGCATCAATATCCACAATAGACAAACTGAGGAAGGAACTGAGATGCCCTTCAACAGATGAATGGATTGAGAAGATGTTGTTCATATATACAATGGAATATTACTCACCCATCAGAAAGGATGATTACCCAACTTTTGAATCAATATGGATGGGACTGGAGGAGATTATGCTGAGTGAAATAAGTCAAGCAGAGAAAGTCAATGATCATGTGGTTTCATTCATATGTAAAACATAAGGAATAGCACGAAGGACATTAGGAGAAGGAAGGGGAAGATAAAGGTGGTGGTGGGAATCAGAGGGGGATACAAACCATGAGAGACTCTGGACTCTGGGAAACAAACCGAGCATTTCAGAGGGTAAGGGTTTGGGGTAATGGATTAGCCCGGTGGAGGGTATTGAGGACAGCATGTGTTGCAGTGAGCACTGGCTTGGATGTTATATGTAAACAATGAATCATGGAACACTCCATCAAAAACAAGCGAAGTACCAACACGACATAATAAAAAAATTTATATATAAATATAAAAAATATATATAAATAATATGACTGTGAGAACTTGAATTCCTTCTCTCTGAGATGGGGAACGTTCCAAGTACGTTTTTCTGACCATTTGTTTTCAGCACAGCAATCAACTCATAATTGGAGGTACCGACTAATTAAATGAAACAAAACAAAGGAGAAGCACTGAAATGGATAGAATAATACTTGTATTGCTCCAAAATGTCACAGTTTTTAAAATTTTTTTTATTTTTTAATTTATTTTCAGCATAACAGTATTCATTATTTTTTCACCACACCCAGTGCTCCATGCAATCCATGCCCTCTATAATGCCCATCACCTGGTACCCCAACCTCCCATCCCCCACCCCTTCAAAACCCTCAGATTGCTTTTCAGAGTCCATAGTCTCCCATGGTTCACCTCCCCTTCCAATTTCCCCCAACTCCCTTCTCCTCTCTATCTCCCCATGTCCTCATGTTATTTGTTATGCTCCACAAATAAGTGAAACCATATGATAATTGACTCTTTCTGCTTGACTTATTTCACTCAGCATAATCTCTTCCAGTCCTGTCCATGTTGCTACAACAGCTGGGTATTCATCCTTTCTGATGGAGGCATAATACTCCATAGTGTATATGGACCACATTTTCCTTATCCATTCGTCCATTGAAGGGCATCTTGGTTCTTTCCACAGTTTGGCGACAGTGGCCATTGCTGCTATAAACATTGGGGTACAGATGGCCCTTCTTTTCACTACATCTGTATCTTTGGGGTTTTGAATGATTCACTGAACATTGTATAAAAACTAATGATG
The DNA here is from genome assembly GCF_964662115.1 of Mustela nivalis. Lineage (NCBI taxonomy): Eukaryota > Metazoa > Chordata > Mammalia > Carnivora > Mustelidae > Mustela > Mustela nivalis. The sequence continues at coordinate 49,938,644 of NC_139037.1, read as the reverse complement.
TACTATACCTTGGCTAATTGAATTTAAATGAAAAAATAAATGAAATGAATAAAAAAAATAAAAAATAATATAAAGATGTATTGCCCAAATTGAAAAGGAGAGGGGGAGATGAACCATGAGAGACTGTGGACTCTGAGAAACAAACCAAGGGTTTTGGAGGGGAAGGAGGTGGGCGGTTAGGTGAGCCTGATGATGGGTATTAAGGAGGGCATGTTATGCCTGGAGCTCTTGGTATGGTGATAAACAATGAATCTTGGAACACTAAAAAAATAAAATCAAATTTTTTAATTCTGAAAAACAATCTGAGGGTTTTGAAGGGGCGGGAGGTGGGGGGTTGGGGAAGCCAGGTGGTGGGTGTTGGAGAGGGCATGGATTGCATGGAGCACTGGGTGTGGTGCAAAAACAATGAATACTATTAAGCTGAAAATAAAATTAAAAAAAATTTAAAAAAATTTATAAAGGAGGGACGCCAGGGTGGCTCAGTTGTTAATCATCTGACTTCCACTCAGGTCATGAGCTCACAGTCTTGGGGTCACACCCCATGTAGTGTTCCCTGCCCACACAGAGCCTTCTTTTCCCTGTCCCTCTGCTGCCTCCCCTGCTTGTGCTCTCTCACTCTCTAGCAAATAAATAAATAAAATCTTAAAAAAAAAAACAATGAAAAGATTCACCACGACCAAGTGGGATTTATTCCAGGGCTGCAAGGTTGGTTCAACATCTGCAAATCAGTCAATGTGATACAACACATCAATAAAAGAAAGAACAAGAACCATATGATACTCTCAATAGATGCTGAAAAAGCATTTGACAAAGTACAGCATCCCTTCCTGATCAAAACTCTTCAAAGTGTAGGGATAGAGGGCACATACCTCAATATCATCAAAGCCATCTATGAAAAACCCACCGCAAATATCATTCTCAATGGAGAAAAACTGAAAGCTTTTCCGCTAAGGTCAGGAACACGGCAGGGATGTCTATTATCACCACTGCTATTCAACATAGTACTAGAGGTCCTAGCCTCAGCAATCAGACAACAAAAGGAAATTAAAGGCATCCAAATTGGCAAAGAAGAAGTCAAATTATCACTCTTCGCAGATGATATGATACTATATGTGGAAAACCCAAAAGACTCCACTCCAAAACTGCTAGAACTTGTACAGGAATTCAGTAAAGTGTCAGGATATAAAATCAATGCACAGAAATCAGTTGCATTTCTCTACACCAACAGCAAGACAGAAGAAAGAGAAATTAAGGAGTCAATCCCATTTACAATTGCACCCCAAACCATAAGATACCTAGGAATAAACCTAACCAAAGAGGCACAGAATCTATACTCAGAAAACTATAAAGTACTCATGAAAGAAATTGAGGAAGACACAAAGAAATGGAAAAATGTTCCATGCTCCTGGATTGGAAAAATATATATTGTGAAAATGTCTATGCTACCTAAAGCAATCTACACATTTCATGCAATTCCTATCAAAGTACCATCCATCTTTTTCAAAGAAATGGAACAAATAATTCTAAAATTTATATGGAACCAGAAAAGACCTCGAATAGCCAAAGGGATATTGAAAAAGAAAGCCAACGTTGGTGGCATCACAATTCTGGACTTCAAGCTCTATTACAAAGCTGTCATCATCCAGACAGCATGGTACTGGCACAAAAACAGACACATAGATCAATGGAACAGAATAGAGAGCCCAGAAATAGACCCTCAACTCTATGGTCAACTAATCTACGACAAAGCAGGAAAGAAAGTCCAATGGAAAAAAGACAGCCTCTTCAATAAATGTTGCTGGGAAAACTGGACAGCCACATGCAGAAAAATGAAATTGGACCATTTCCTTACACCACACACAAAAATAGACTCAAAATGGATGAAGGACCTCAATGTGCGAAATGAATCCATCAAAATCCTTGAGGAGAACACAAGCAGCAACCTTCGACCTCAGCCACAGCAACATCTTCCTAGGAACAACGCCAAAGGCAAGGGAAGCAAGGGCAAAAATGAACTATTGGGATTTCATCAAGATCAAAAGCTTTTGCACAGCAAAGGAAACAAAATCAAAAGACAACTGACAGAATGGGAGAAGATATTTGCAAACGACATATCAGATAAAGGACTAGTGTCCAGAATCTATAAAGAACTTAGCAAACTCAACACCCAAAGAACAAATAATCCAATCAAGAAATGGGCAGAGGACATGAACAGACATTTCTGCAAAGAAGACATCCAGATGGCCAACAGACACATGAAAAAGTGCTCCATATCACTCGGCATCAGGGAAATACAAATCAAAACCACAATGAGATATCACCTCACACCAGTCAGAATGGCTAAAATCAACAAGTCAGGAAATGACAGATGCTGGTGAGGATGCGGAGAAAGGGGAACCCTCCTACACTGTTGGTGGGAATGCAAGCTGGTGCAGCTACTCTGGAAAACAGCACGGAGGTTTCTCAAAATGTTGAAAATAGAACTGCCCTATGACCCAGCACTTGCACTACTGGGTATTTACCCTAAAGATACAAATGTGGTGATCCAAAGGGGCACGTGCACCCGAATGTTTATAGCAGCAATGTCCACAATAGCCAAACTATGGAAAGAACCTAGATGTCCATCAACAGATGAATGGATCAAGAAGATATGGTATATATACACAATGGAATACTATGCAGCCATCAAAAGAAATGAAATCTTGCCATTTGCCACAACATGGATGGAACTAGAGCATATCATGCTTAGCGAAATAAGTCAAGCAGAGAAAGACAACTATCATATGATCTCCCTGATATGAGGAAGTGGTGATGCAACATGGGGGCTTAAGTGGGTAGGAGAAGAATCAATGAAACAAGATGGGATTGGGAGGGAGACAAACCATAAGTGACTGTTAATCTCACAAAACAAACTGAGGGTTGCTGGGGGGAGGGGGTTTGGGAGAAGGGGGTGGGATTATGGACATTGGGGAGGGTATGTGCTTTGGTGAGTGCTGTGAAGTGTGTAAACCTGGTGATTCACAGTCCTGTACCCCTGGGGATAAAAATATATGTTTATAAAAAATAAAAAAAAGTAATGAAAGTTTAAAAATGACTTAAATACATGTTGGCTAAATAGGAAAATAATTAAAAAGAGAAACAAGACCTCAACGTGAGACAGGAATCCAACAGAATCCTAGAGGAGAGCATAGGCAGTAACTGCTTCGATATCAGCCATAGCAACTTGTTTCAAGATATGTCTCCAAAGGAAAGGAAACAAAAGCAAAAATGAACTTTTGGGACATCTTCAATATCAAAAGCTTCTGCACAGCAAAGGAAACAGTCAAGAAAACAATGAGGCAACCCACGATTTGGGAGAAGATATTTGCAAATGACAGTTCCGACAAAAGGTTGATATCCAGGATCTATAAAGAACTTCTCAGACTCAACACACACAAAACAGATAATCATATCAAGAAATAGGCAGAAGATATGAACAGATACTTCTCCAATGAAGACATACAAATGGCTTTCAGACACATGAAAAAATGTTCATTATCACTAGCCATCAGGGAAATTTAAATTAAATCCACATTGAGGTATCACCTTACACCAGTTAGAATGGCCAAAATTAGCAAGGCAGGAAACAATGTGAGTTGGAGGGGTTGTGGAGAAAGCGAAACCCTCTTCCGCTGTTGGTGGGAATGCAAGTTGGTGCAGCCACTTTGGAAACAGTGTGGAGATTCCTCAAGAAATTAAAAATAGAGCTTCCCTATGACCCTGCCATTGCACTCCTGGGTATTGACCCCAAAGATACAGATGTAGTGAAAAGAAGGGCCATCTGTACCCCAATGTTTATAGCAGCAATGGCCACCGTTGCCAAACTGTGGAAAGAACCAAGATGCCCTTCAACGGACAAATGTATAAGGAAGATGTGGTCCATATACACTATGGAGTATTATGCCTCCATCAGAAGGGATGCATACCTCTAGGATTCTGATGGATTCCTGTCTCACATTGAGATCTTTAATCCATTTTGAATTTATCTTTGTGTATGGTGTAAGAGAATGGTCAAGTTTCATTCTTCTACATATAGCTGCCCAGTTTTCCCAGCACCATTTGAAGAGACTGTCTTTTTTCCACTGTATATTTTTTCCCATTTTGTCGTAGATTATTTGACCATAGAGTTGAGGGTCCATATCTGGGCTCTCTACTCTGTTCCACTGGTCTATGTGTCTGTTTTTATGCCAGTGCCATGCTGTCTTGGTGATCACAGCTTTGTAGTAAAGCTTGAAATTCAGGTAACATGATGCCCCCGTTTTATTTTTTTTTTTCAACATTTCCTTAGCGATTCTGGGTCTCTTCTGGTTCCATAGAAATTTTAGGATTATTTGCTCCAGCTCTTTGAAGAATACTGGTGGAATTTTGATCGGAATGGCTTTAAAAGTATAGATTGCTCTAGGCAGTATAGACATTTTTAAAAAATTAAATTTATTTATTTTCAGCATAACAGTATTCATTATTTTTTCACCACACCCCGTGCTCCATTTAATCCGTGCCCTCTATAATACCCACCACCTGGTACCCCAACCTCCCACTCCCCCCGCCACTTCAAACCCCTCAGATTGTTTTTCAGAGTCCATAGTCTCTCATGGTTCACCTCCCCTTCCAATTTACCCCAACTCCCTTATCCTCTCTAACTCCCCATGTTCTCCATGCTATTGGTTATGCTCCACAAATAAGTGAAACCATATGATAATTGACTCTTTCTGCTTGATTGATTTCACTCAGCATAATCTCTTCCAGTCCCGTCCATGTTGTTACAAAAGTGGGGTATTAATCCTTCTGATGGAGGCATAATACTCCATAGTGTATATGAACCACATTTTCCTTATCCATTCATCCATTGAAGGATACCTTGGTTCTTTCCACAGTTTGGTGACCGTGGCCATTGCTGCTATAAACATTGGGGTACAGATGGCCCTTCTTTTCACTCCATCTGTATCTTTGGGGTCAATACCCAGTAGTGCAATTGCAGGGTCATAAGGAAGTTGTATTTTTAATTTCTGGAGGAATTTCCACACTGTTCTCCAAAGTGTCTGCACCAACTTGCATTTCCACCAACTGTAAGAGGGTTCCCCTTTCTCCACATCCTCTCCAACACACGTTGTTTCCTGTTTTGTTAATTTTGGCCATTCTAACTGGTGTAAGGTGATATCTCAGTGTGGTTTTAATTTGAATCTCCCTGAGTGCTAGTTATGATGAACATTTTTTCATGTGTCTGATAGCCATTTGTATGTCTTCATTAGAGAAGTCTCTGTTCATATCTTTTGCCCATTTTTTGATATGATTATCTGTTTTGTGTGTGTTGAGTTTGAGGAGTTCATTATAGATCCTGGATATCAACCTTTTGTCTGTACTGTCATTTGCAAATATCTTCTTCCCATTCCGTGGATTGCCTCTTTGTTTTTTTCGACTCTTTTCTTTGCTGTGCAGAAGCTTTTGATTTTGCACTTTTCTGGAATCCATTAACTTGTGCACCTGTGTCATCTGGGGGAGGGGCCTGCTGTGATGCTGCTTCTCAGATGTCCTCGCTGGGGCGGGAGTTCACTGCCCCTTGACAGTGTGCTAGGCTCAGTTTATGCTGGTTCTCCGTGTGCCTTTTTCCCCTGAAGGCTTTCTGTGGCTCTTTAGAGGATCAAAATAAAAATGGCTGTGCCCCAATCTGCAGTCCAGAGCTGAAAAGTGCCCTCCCTTTAGTGAACCCTCTGGGATAAAAGGTCCTGACTTCTCCTCTCCATCTCCCCTTGTCCGAGGTGAACCCAGAGAGACTATGGACTCTGAAAAACAACCTGAGGGCTTTGAAGGGGCTGGGGGGTGGGATGTTGGGGGAACCAGGTGGTGGGTATTGGAGAGGGCACGGATTGCATGGAGCACTGGGTGTGGTGCAAAAACAATGAATACTGTTATGCTGAAAAGAAATAAAATTAAAAAAAAAAAAAAAAGAACACTGGATCAGGCTTCCTGCTCCATGGGGAGCCTCCTTCTCCCTCTCCCTCTCCCTGCTGCCAACCCCTAACCCCACTGGTGTTCAATATCTCTTAATCTGTCAAATAAATAAATAAAATCTTAAAAAAAAAGGTCCTGACTTTTATGTGTGCCAAACTCAGCAGACTGCTGCGGTGCACGCCCACAGTGATCCTTCTGGAGAAAGTGGAGGGTCCCACGATACTGTCCTTTGTAGGGTACTGGAACTGAGAGCAGTCACCGTATGGAGTGCACAAGCTCTGCCCCTCCTGGGGGAAGGCAGAGGGCAGCTCTGTACTGTCCTTTACTGGGCTATCACCCTCAGATCTGTTGCCCAGTTGGGAGTGGACCCATTTTGCCCATCCCGGAGGATGGTGGAATGTCCCCATGTTCTAGTCCTCTGCAGGGTGCTCAGGCTGAGAGCAGTCCCCCCAGTTGGCACAGCTCAGGGTTTGTGGTGAATCAAGCTGAGAGTTCCCCCCACCCCTGGGCTCACTCTCCATAATCAGTTTCCCTGCTCTGCTGCTTGGGAACTCTACTACCTAGGCACTATGTTATTTTGAGGCTCCTGGGATCTAGAGACCACACTGACCCACCTAGAAGTCTCTCTGTTTCATCCCAAGACCTCTTTCAGGCAGCCATATCTCTCACTGTAGGAGATTTCCAAGGGTTCATATTTTGCCCTCGGGGCTATAACACTTCTTGGTGGAGGACACATGGAGGCTCCCTCCCCCCTCCATTTGTCTTTGTTATCTCCCCTCAGATTCACGTCTCTGGACATCCCACCTTGAAAAAAGCGCTCACTTCTCTACTTGTAGAGTTCCAGGTATGTTTTTTGCTTGGATCTCTGGTTGAATTCATGTTGTGCAGAATTGATAGTTATGTAGCTAAATTCAAGGGACCGGATGAGACGGGGTCCCCCACTCTCCCACCTTCTTGTCTCTTCCCTTCAATATTTCACGTTCTTAGTGCAAAATGCGTTTCCCACATTCCTGCTGTTCCACGACCTGGACGATGATGGACCACTCTGCACCCAGTCTTCCATAGCACTCCTTACATATCGGGGTCACTCTCTGATGTCCATTCCTGTTGGACACTCACCTCCCACACCCCTGAGTTCCAGAGATAGTTGCTTCCAGAGCTGCTCTGATTTCAGGACTGTAAGGGGTGAATGGTCCCTGTCGCCGTGTCCTGTGCATCCACTCTCCGAACTTAACATCTGAACAGGAATGTGTCCATCAGGGATGGCTCCCATGGGAACCGCACAACCACACATGGGCAGACGCCAGTGGAGGGTGGGTCCACGGGACAGAACCATTACACACACACACAGAGGGGATGTGGCTCAGGGTTGACCTCTGGGCTGGGGCAGAGGGCAGAGACATGCCAGTGGCCACCCCACAAATGGTGGAGGGTCACGCTGATTCCATAGTCACCCAGAAACTCGATACCCTTACTGCCTGCTAGAATGTGGCAACTCCAGGTGATGTGCACAAGGTCTCCAGGGCAGTGGACACGGCAGTAGTATTCACATGAGAATCAGCTTTTTTCCCCCAAATCACAGCACTCACCCATGAATTGCTCCCTACAGCTCAGGGAGAGGACACCAGATGTGGGGAGGATGTCTCTGTCCCTGGATCAAGGGATAGAGGAGCCAGCCCAGACTCAGAGTTGTGCTCCCAGGAAGGGGAAGTGGACAGTGTCAGAGGAAAATAGAGAAGTCCACAGAGGCTGTGCAGAAAGAAAGCCCACGCTCCAGGGCCAGGAGAGGGGCATCTACTTTCCTTCCCTATTTGCCCCTATTTCTCCTCTGGCCTCATTGCCACCATGATTTCATCCTGAGCCGAGCAGATTTGTCATAGGTATGTCGGTGCTGACATGACCTCCACAGGGCAGCAGGAACCCACATCCTTTGCAGCATTCCTGGGGTCTGGGGAACATTGCCATGGTGGGGACCCCGGATGTGCTGAAGAAGAAGGAAACCAAATGGGCTACCTCTGGTAGGGAAGGACCTGCCCTGGTCCCCTCACCTCGATGGGGCGCCTCAGGAAGCCTCAGGGTCCACCTGCCGCACCATCATGGACACCAGAGCTAGGCTGGGTCTCGGGAGGGGCTGTTCCCCTTCCTGTGGGACTGCTGACGTGACAACCCTGTGACAGGCAGGACATGCCTGCCCGTGGCCACATCCTGTGTGTCTGTCGGTTCCGTGATCACAGTGGGGCCTCCGTCTGCACAGCCAGAACCAGGGAGAGGAGACGCCATGACCCCCCATCCTCACTGCCCTGCTCTGTCTTGGTGAGATATGAGGAGGGGAGGGGACACCCTAGTCTGGGAGGAACTGCTCCACAGTTAGACCCTGGTCTCTCCCAGGCCCCAGGCTCATGAGGCTCTAGGACAGGAGGGGTTCTGCAAGGATTCAGGGCAAACCTCTCACAGGGACTCTCTTCCAGGGCTGAGTGTGGGCCCCAAGACCAGAGCGCAGACAGGTGAGTCTGTCCCCAGGGTTCTAGTCCCACCTCCTCAGTGGGGACAACAGTCACCCACCAGGCAACGGGGGATGGAGAATAGAAGTTCTGGACTGACCAAGGGGAATGTCTGGGAGTTTGGGGCTGAGCTGAGACCTGGGGGAGGGGAAGGTCTCTGTCCCAGCCTCTGTTTCCTTCCAGGGACCCTCCCCAAACCCACCATCTGGGCTGAACCAGGCTCTGTGACACCCTGGGGGACACCTGTGACCATCTGGTATCAGGGGGGCTTGGAGGCCCAGGAGTACCACCTGCGTAAGAAGGAGAGTCAAGGACCTGGGACAGAGAGAAGACACTGGATCCTGGGGACAAGGCCAACTTCTCCATCACATACATGACAGATGTACATGCAGGAAGATATCACTGTAACTACTTCAGTCCCACCGGCTAGTCAGAGTACAGTGCCCCCTGGAGCTGGTGGTGACAGGTGTGAGCCCACTCAGTGTCTCAGACTCAGGCTTTGCCCTAAGGGAGGGGGTGGTCTCTCAGGGGTCTCCCTCTCACAGCCCAGCCTGGGGATAATGTGGGGGATCTGAGCCCCATTTCACATGTCGCCCTCCTCCTCTCCTAGGATCCCAGGGCAAACCCAGCCTCTCAGCCCTGCCCAGTCCTGTCGTGACCTCAGGAGGGAATGTGACCCTCCAGTGTGCCTCACGGATGGGATTCCATGGGTTCGTCCTGATGAAGGAAGGAGAGTGTCAGTCCTCCTGGACCCTGAACTCCCAGCCAGCCCCCCATGGGTGGACTCAGGCCCTATTCCCTGTGGGCCCTGTGACCTTCAGCCGCAGGTGGAGGTTCACATGCTACGGCTATTACAGCAACACCCCCCTGGTGTGGTCAGACCCCAGTGACCCCCTGGAGCTGCTGGTCTCAGGTAAGAATGTCTGACTGGTGCCTCATTCCTGTTCTGAGGCACCAGACAGGTTAATGGGGACTCTTCTCTCAGGGGAGCTCCAATGAGAGTGTGGGTGAGGGGACCACGGGGACTCGCAGGTCAGTCACTGAAGGTGATGGACAGTGAGACCTGGGGGTCAGGACGGGAGAAGGGAGGTTTGGAGAGAAGCCACCCCTGCCATCCAGGGCTGGTCTCTCCCAGGTGTGTCGGGGAAGCCCTCCCTCCTGACCCAGCAGGGCCCTGTTGTGACCTCTGGACAGAGCCTGACTCTCCAGTGTCGCTCTGATGTCGGCTATGACAGATTCGCTCTATCGAAGGATGGAGCATGTGGCCCTCCCTAGCAGCTTGGCTGGCAGCCCCAGGCTGGGCTCTCTGGAGCAGACTTCCCCTAGGCCCGGTGAGACCTGCTCTCAGAGGCCGGTACACGTGCTATGGTGGACACACAGTCTCTTCTGAGTGGTCGGCCCCAAGTGACCCCCTGGACATCCTGCTCGCAGGTGAGGGCTCACAGCATTAGTTAGGAGCCCAGACTCTGCACAGGTCCTGCTGGGGAGCTCAGGTGGTGGTGGTCTGGACCAGGGGTGGAGGCTCCCCAGGGAGGGGGGGTGATGGGAAGGGACAGACTCAGAGGACACAAACAGACTCAGTTCAGAGCAAGGGCTGGACAGCCCCTCACCTGCCCATCCTCTCTCTAGGACAGCTGCCCCACACACCCTCCCTCTCGGTGCAACCAGGACCAATGGCGGCCCCATGAGAGAATGTGACCCTGCTGTGTCAGTCATGGAGCCCTGTGGACACTTTCCTTCTGTCCAAAGAGGGGACAGTCAATCACCTGCTAAGTCTTATATCATAGTACTGAGCTGGGCAGCACCAGGCTGAATTCTCCATGAGTCCTGTGACCTCAGTCCACAGGGGGACCTACAGATGCTATGGCTCTGCCAGCACCTCCCACTACCTGTTGTCACAGCCCAGTGACCCCCTGGAGCTACTGGTCTCAGGTGAGGGACCCTGACCCTGTGCTGTCTGAGCTCTGTCAGCTCAGGACACACGTCTCAGGAAAGCCTGACACAGTAACACATGTGGGGGTCACGGGGGCTCCACAGAGGAGAGTCCTGCCTTGGAGAGGTTGGGAAGATCCACAGTGTGCACCCGGGGTCCCCCATCCTTCAGTCTCAGCAGAGTAAGGAGTAATGGCTGCATGGGGGGTGAGCGAGGATGATGGTGAGTGGACAGCACCTCCCACTCACCTCCTGTCCCTCCATAGCAGAATCCGATCCATGGTGTCAGCCCTACGGGGCACTCTCCTGGACAAAAACCTCCCCACCTGCGGGCACTGCTCTGCTGCCCACCCCGTGCTCTCCTGGGGGCCTCCATGCCCCTTGGTGCACACCTGAGACCCAGGAGGGTAGATCCCTGCTCACGGGAGTCCCCATGGAGGATGCACCCCATGTCTATCTGCACTGGTGTCCACTCTGCGTTGTGTGTGGCCCCTGGTCCAGTGTCCCTGTGTCTGCTTCTCACACCTTCTAGAGAAGCACCTGTAGATGACGACAAAGGGAACCCAGGTAACAGGGACACCAGACTCAGAAACCAGTCTTCCTTCTCCTGTGTGCATTGGGGTTACATGGATTCACAGGGTTCTTGTGGGGCACAAGCTCTGGGCACTCCTGGGTCTTAGCATGTTTTCAACGAGTCTCATTTATTTTTTGTTCATTTATTAATTTTTTTAAAATTTTTTATTTTTTATAAACATATATTTTTATCCCCAGGGGTACAGGTCTGTGAATCACCAGGTTTACACACTTCACAGCACTCACCAAAGCACATACCCTCCCCAATGTCCATAATCCCACCCCCTTCTCCAAACCCCCTCCCCCCAGCAACCCTCAGTTTGTTTTGTGAGATTAAGAGTCACTTATGGTTTGTCTCCCTCCCAATCCCATTTTGTTTCATTTATTCTTCTCCTACCCACTTAAGCCTCCATGTTTGTTCATTTATTTATTACTTATTTGTTTATTTACTTATGTAGCTCTTCTTCCCATCTCCATCCACACTGCATGCGAGCAATAACAGTGTTCCTATGACCCAGTGCCTGACCGTCACCTTTTGTGGATACATATTTATATGTCTGTTCTAGATGTGTGCACACAGATCTCTCTCTCTCTCTCTGTCTGTCTGTCTCTCTCTCTCTCTCTGTGTGTGTGTGTGTGTGTGTCTGTCTGGCACTGTGGGTATCTGTAAGTAAATGAAGAATGAATGAATGAACACATCCAAGGAGGAATACTGTAGGTACAGAAGAAAGTGCAGACCCTGAAGGAAGGGAGCTGGTTGACATGGAGGGACAGGGACCCGACCCCAGACATCAGGCCCCTCTGTGCTCCTGAAAGTCAGGAGCCCCTGGCACCAAGCCCTCATCCATGGATGCAGCTGGAACCTCAGCTACTCAATAAGTGGGAACTGTTATTTACAGGAACATGAGCCCAGAAGGTCTTGTGTCCCAGACTGAGCAGAGAACATGCGAAGACATGATGATTTCTGTGCTGGGAGGCCATTTTTCTCTGCAACCCTGAGCTGGTGGGGCACAGCCAGAATCTATCCTGAGTAACTCAGAAGCAGAGTCTGAAATCAAAGAGAACAAGGAGGCTGAAGAAATCCAGTGAGGAGAGCAGAGGAAAGCCCCCTAGTGCAGAGAAGGGCTAGTTCAGGAACTGTACAAAAACCACATAGTGACAGACTGAGGGATAGAGATACAGAGCAGAGGACAGGCTGGACGGGGGTCTCTAGCTCCTTCCATCTGCTTCCATCGTCCCTGCAGAAGCAGCTGGCACCGTGAGCCCACCCCAAAACAACTCAGACCCAAGCAGCGGAGAGTAGGAGAAATTCTCAGTGATGGGGCTTGTATGGAGGGGGTGTCCTGTCTGGGAAAGCAGGTTCCCTGGGTGGACATGCAGGATATGGGTCCTCTCTGACCTCTGCAACCTCTCTGTCCTCATTTCTAGCCTCGGATCCCAGAGATTACACGGTGGAGAATCTGACCCACATGGGCATAGCTGTCTTGATCCTGGTGGTCCTTGGGATTCTGCTGCTAGAGGCTCAGCACAGCCAGAGAAGGACCCCAGACACAGCCAGGAGCTAAACACGAGGGGGAACAAAGCCACCATTCCATGTGTCAGAGCTGTGGGCATGCATCCCGGGTGCCCAGAGGGATCTGTAGGAAAGCCTGCAGTTCACGCTCACTGATCTATCTGCTGACAACATCCAGGGGGAGCATGGTTCAGGTGCAGGACATGTCTGGGCTGCTCCCTGTCCGGGACTCCCCCGCTGTGACCTGTGGTGCTTTCCCTCCTGCATTGTTGGACATCCTTGACTGCCCCTTCTTTCCTCATCCCTGTCATTTAAGGGTTACACAGCGGGGCTGGTTCATACCTTCCGACAGCCGCAGCTCTGGTCCACCTTCGTGGGATTTATTTTCCTTCACTTTCCATTTCTACCTTCCCTGATGTGCACTATTGTCCTCCATCCCTTCAGCCCAAATCACAGACTCTGTTTTCATAAGTAAATAAGTGGGTGAAAATTTGGACCATGTTGTAGCAGATGAATCCCAAACCATTCCCTGAACCCTTTCTGGACTCACAGAGTTCCTCTGTCCTCATCTGGTGACACCTGGTGGAATATTCCAGAAACACCATCAGTTTGAGTGAGCTCAGGGGCGTTTGAGGTGTAGCCAGGTGGGGAGCTGCTACACTGACTCTATGGATTAAATGTGTGTGTGTGTGTGTGTGTGTGTGTGTGTGTGTGTGTGTTTTAAGTTGTGATTCATAGTATTTGCCCATATCTTTGGTGTAAACACTCCCATCATGGGCAACATCAAGGAGCCGTGTGAACGCACTGTGCGCCCCGGTGGGAGTCATGGATACACCGTCTTCATGAGTGTGTGTGATCCAGCTGTGGTCACCTCACTGGTGATCTCAAGGTGCACGTATGCCTCCCTGTATTGTAAACATCCTGGTATTTTCCAGCTCAGTGTAATGCCACGGTTTCAGGGAACTGTGACACACAAAATCCTACTACAACCATAGGACAGGCAAGAGAACACAATGGCAATATCCATCGTTGGAGAAAATACTGTGTACTTAGAACTTCAGTACATTCCTGATAGGCGTATAAATTGCTAAGACCAAGTTGGGGATCAGATCAGAATCACCTGGTGAAAGCAAGGGTGCAGCTCTGCCCCAGGGGTCCACACCCTAGAGGAAACCATGTGTGTAGGCATGGGCACCTGCGGGAGAATATTGACAAGTGTGTTGCTCAGTGTAGACACAAACCATAGAGTTCAATCCCACATAATTAGTATTTAATGGCAAATGTGGAATGGGATGTTTTAAGGTTGAAAAATCACAAACTTAAACCACCAGCAATGTACAGATCAATTTCATCCTCTACATCGTGTATAGGAAAGCATATGTCAAGAACCCTGCATACAGGATTAATCCATCACATACATAATGTTCATGAAGAGACCAGTCATTTTTAAAAAAATTTAATTAATTTATTTATTTCAGCATAACAGTATTCATTGTTTTTGCACCACACCCACTGCTCCATGCAAACCATGCCCTCTCTAATACCCACCACCTGGTTCCCCCAACCTCCCACTCCCCGTCCCTTCAAAACCCTCAGATTGTTTTTCAGAGTCCATAGTCTCTCATGATTCACCTCCCTTTCCAATTTCCCTCAACTCCCTTCTCCTCTCCATCTCCCCAGTCCTCCATGCTATTTGCTATGCTCCACAAATAAGTGAAACCATATGATAATTGACTCTCTCTGCTTGACTTACTTCATTCAGCATAATCTCTTCCAGTCCCGTCCATGTTGCTACAAAAGTTGAGTATTCATCCTTTCTGATGGAGGCATAATACTCCATAGTGTATATGGACCACATCTTCCTTATCCATTCGTCCGTTGAAGGGCACCTTGGTTCTTTCCACAGTTTGGCGACCGTGGCCATTGCTGCTATAAACATTGGGGTACAGATGGCCCTTCTTTTCACTACATCTGTATCTTTGGGGTCAATACACAGTAGTGCAATTGCAAGGTCATAGGGAAGCTCTCTTTTTAATTTCTTGAGGAATCTCCACACTGTTCTCCAAAGAGGCTGCACCAACTTGCGTTCCCACCAACAGTGTAGGAGGGTTCCCCTTTCTCCACATCCTCTCCAACATATGTAGTTTCCTGTCTTGTTAATTTTGGCTATTCTAACTAGTGTAAGGTGGTATCTCAATGTGGTTTTAATTTGAATCTTCCTGACCAGTCATTTTTTAAGCACAACTGACTAACTTCAACCCCATAAATAATGGGAGGAAAAGCTTCCCATAATCCATTATGGCGGTAAATCATACAAATGCCTGAGCTATGTATAGGACCGTCTCTAAGAATCTGTCTGTTCTTCCTCATGGACTCGCTCTCTGTCCTACCAGACCATCATCCTGAGCAGCTGGGAGGAACCTCAGTTCCAGCTCATTCCTCATCTGTCCCATCTCTAATCTCTGAGAGTTCAGGGCAGATAGCTGTGTGCAAGGGTGCTGATCTCCAGGGTCAGAATTCTCTCCACTCCATTCCTAGATGGAAACTTATAAGGGGCTTGACCTTGAAAACAGATACAGAACCCCTAGACCTTAGTGTTGTATTAAAAAATGGAAATAGGGTACCTGAGTGGCTCAGTGGGTTAAGCCTCTGCCTTCGCCTCGGGTCATGATCTCAAGGTCCTGGGATCGAGGCCCATAGGGTCTCTCTGCTCAGCAGGGACCCTGCTTTCCCCTCTCTCTCTCTACCTGCCTCTCTGCTTACTTGTGATCTCTCTCTGTCAAATAAATAAATAAAATATCTTTAAAATATATATAAAATTTAAAAAATTTTTTTAAAGTAGAAATGACTTTTGGGTGGCAGAGAGCTTCCAACACAGGAAAACCTCTAATGACAATCCCTGGAATAATTCTTGCCCCACAGCTAATAGTTCCTTCCCTTATGGATCTTACTTCTGGAGAGAGAAAAGAGTGGGGCCTGTGAAGAAAGACCCCCATTTCCTCCGGGGTTCACCATGCACGAGTGTCCTAGATATGCTGACCCATTTCCATGGCAATGACAATATGGCTCTCTACACCTCTACACCTGCAGGAAGAGAAATGCTCTGAGCTTGAGGATAACCAGGCTCCATGAGATCCCAGAATAAGCCAGCAGGCCCCAAGCAATGACTGTGGGCATTGCAAATGACCCCAACAGAAAGTGCCCCTGGCGAGTGGAGTTGTCAGGTCAGGGTCCTGTGTCTCCACCTGAAGCTCGTCTTCCCCTTGTGACCTGAAGTACATTAGGGACCAGACCTGGGTCATGGTGCTGCTGATTCTCACAGTAGCCCCACAAACAAATCTCTGTATGCTGTTCCACACCCTTCAGATAACAAGGTGACATGCACTTTTAAGTGCAACTAACAGTTTAGTTCTCCCATAAACCTCAGCGGGACATTAGCAATACCATTGTCATTCGGGAGAATGGTTTTCCCATCAAAATCCAAAATTTCTTGGTGAAAAACACATCCACAGGGTTTGGGGGAGGCCAGGTGTTGCTTGTTTAGTAACTCAAGCCCAGAGAGATGAGTTAACTCTTAAGGAAATGAGATTGAACTTGTATCAAATTCAGCTGCTTCCATTCAGTAAGCCAGAAGAGTTAAAATGAAGGATTACCAAAAAATGTTTGGGTGGTATCTATATTTCTGAGAAAAGAACAGCTCAGCAGGCTGGTGAGCAAGATCTAAGTTGTCCCGCTACAGAAACTGCGAGATGCCAGATGATTTTTCAGACTTATTTGTAATACTTTATTTTTTATTGTTATTTTTTATTGTGTTATGTTAGTGACAACCATAACACAATATTTGTGATATTTGAAAGATACAATAAAAGCTGAATTGATGTGGAGGAGGAGGAAATGATCTCATTTATAATAACATCAATAATAAAATATTTGGGAATAAATTTAGCCAAGGAGGTTAGAGCTATACCCTGAAAACTGTAAGACTTTTGATGAAAGAAAATGAAGAAGACACAAACAAATGAAAGATGTCCCATGTTTATGGGTCAGAAAAATACTATTGTTAAAGTATCTCTATCGCCTGTATTATCTAGATATGCATTGTAGCCAGATATCTATAATAATGAGAATGGATAAATACATGTTGATATATTCATGCAAGAAATACTATATTGCAGTCCAGAACAATGAAATGGAGCTATAAAAATTGTTATGTGTATAGCCTAGCAATATAAACTGAAACACAAAAAAGGCAGCACGTGTTGTGATTAGCACTGGGAATTATACACAGCTAATGAACCACTGAACTCTACCTCAAAAACCAATGGTGTACTATATGTTGGCTAACTGAACATAATAAAAAATATGCAAAAGCTGACAATTTTAAAAATGTGAAACAACTGTATATGCATATATGGACAGGAGAGACTGTGGACTCTGAGAAGCTAAACTGAGGGGTTTGGAGGGGAAGAGGATGGGGGATGGGTGAGCCCAGTGGTAGGTACTAAGGAGGGTACGGATTGCATGGAGCACTGGGTGTGGTGCATAAACAATGAATTCTGTTAAACTGAAAAGAAATTAAATTTTTAAAAAGATGTAAAAAAAACCTTAGCCCTTGGTGTTGTACATAAACAATGAATCTTAAAACACTGAAAAAATAAAATAAAATTTTTAAGAAACCCATTTATTGAAAAGACTGTCTTTTTTCCTGTTTTGTCGAAGATATTTGACCATAGAATTGAGGGTCCATATCTGGGCTCTCTACTCTGTTCCACTGGTCTATATGTCTGTTTATATGCCAGTACCATGCTGTCTTGGTGATCACAGCTTTGTAGTAAAGCTTGAAATCAAGTAACGTGATGCTGCCAGTTTAATTTTTGTTTTTCAACAATTCCTTAGTTTCTTCAATAAATGGTGCTGCGAAAACTGGACAGCTAAATGTAGAAGAATGAAACTCAACCATTCTCTTACACTGTACACAAAGATAGACTCGAAATGGATAAAAGACCTCAATGTGAGACAGGAATCCATCAGAATCCTAGAGGAGAAGCTAGGCAGTAACCTCTTTGATATCAGCCACAGCAACTTCTTTCAAGATATGTCTCCAAAGGCAAAGGAAACAAAAGCGAAAATGAGCTTTTGGGACTTCATCAAGATCAGTCTCAGTCTGTTTACTGTATGTGAACTTAGTTATACTTAGTAAGCACCAGTAACTTCACTTGCTAAAATAGAGACAACAATATATACCTACTTGCATTACTGGAACAATTTTATAAAATTATTATATAGAGCAATTAACCATATATCTGACATCTCACAAACATTTAATTAGCCTTTGTTTTTATTGCTATGAAAATATCTTAAAAAATACATGTGCTATGATTTCTTAAAAAAAAAAAAAGATCAAAATCTTCTGCACAGCAAAGGAAACAGTCAACAAGACAAAGAGGCAACCCTCTTTGTTGGGAGAATATATTTGCAAATGACAGTACAGACAAAAGGTTGATATCCAGGATCTATAAAGAACTCCTGAAACTCAATACACACAAAACAGATAATCATATCAAAAAATGGGCAGAATATATGAACAGACACTTCTCCAATCAAGACATACAAATTGCTATCAGACACATGAAAAAATGTTCATCATCACTAGCCCTCAGGGAGATTCAAATTAAAACTACATTGAGATATCACCTTACACCAGTTAGAATGGCCAAAATTAGCAAGACAAGAAACAACATGTGTTGGAGGGGATGTGGAGAAAGGGGAACCCTCTTCCACTGTTGGTGGGAATGCAAGTTGGTGCAGCCACTTTGGAGAACAGTGTGGATATTCCTCAAGAAATTAAAAAGAGAGCTTCCCTATGACCCTGCAATTGCACTCCTGGGTATTGACCTCAAAGATACAGATGTAGTAAAAAGAAGGGCCATCTGTACCCCAATATTTATAGCAGCAATGGCCATGGCTGCGAAACTGTAGAAAGAACCAAGATGCCCTTCAACGGACGAATGGACAAGGAAGATGTGGTCCATATACACTATGGAGTATTATGCCTCCATCAGAAAGGACGAATACCCAACTTTTGTAGCAACATGAACTGGACTGGAAGAGATTATGCTGAGTGAAATAAGTCAAGCAGAGAGAGAGTCAATTATCAAAAGGTTTCACTTACTTGTGGAGCATAACGAATAGCATGGAGGACAAGGGGAGATGGAGAGGAGACAGGAGTTGAAGGAAATTGGAAGGGGAGGTGATCCATGAGAGACTATGGACTCTGAAAAACAACCTGAGGGTTTTGAAGGGGTTGGGAGTGGGAGGTTGGGGGAACCAGGTGGTGGGTATTAGAGAGGGCACATATTGCATGTAGCACTGGGTGTGGTGCAAAAACAATGTATACTGGGACGCCTGGGTGGCTCAGTTGTTTAAGCAGCTGCCTTCGGCTCAGGTCATGATCCCAGCATCTTGGGATCGATTCCCACATCGGGCTCCTTGCTCCGCAGGGAGCCTGCTTCTCCCTCTGGCTCTGCCTTCCACTCTGTTTGCCTGTGCTTGCTCTCGCTCTCTCTCTGACAAATAAATAAATAAAATCTTAAAAACAAACAAACAAAAAAAAAAACAATGTATACTGTTATGCTGCAAAGAAATAAAAAAATTTAAGAAACCCTATGGAATAAATAAAATTAAAACTTAAGAAATAATTTCAACAGATGCAGACTAAGCACTTGTTAAAACACACAAACAATTCATAAAGAACTCCTCAAACTCAACACACACAAAACAGGCAAACATATCAAAAAATGGGCAGAAGATATGAACAGACACTTCTCCAATCAAGACATACAAATTGCTATCAGACACATGAAAAAATGTTCATCATCACTAGCCCTCAGGGAGATTCAAATTAAAACCACATTGAGATATCACCTTACACCAGTTAGAATGGCCAAAATTAACAAAACAGGAAATAGCATGTGTTGGAGTAGATGTGGAGAAAGGGGAACCCTCTTACACTGTTGGTGGGAATTCAGATTGATGCAGCCACTTTGGAGAACAGTGTGGAGATTCCTTAAGAAATTAAAATAGAACTTCCTTATGACCCTGCCATTGCACTCTTGGGTATTTACCCCAAAGATACAGATGTGGTGAAAAGAAGGGCCATCTGTACCCCAATGTTTATAGCAGCAATGGCCACAGTCGCCAAACTATGGAAAGAACCAAGATGCCCTTCAACAGACGAATGGATAAGGAAGATGTGGTCCATATACACTATGGAGTATTATGCCTCCATCAGAAAGGATGAATACCCAACTTTTGTAGCAACATGGACGGGACTGGAAGAGATTATGCTGAGTGAAATAAGTCAAGCAGAGAGAGTCAATTATCATATGGTTTCACTTATTTGTGGAGCATAACAAATAGCATGGAGGACAAGGGGTGTTAGAGAGGAGAAGGGAGTTCGGGTAAATTGGAAGGGGAGGTGAACCATGAGAGACTATGGACTCTGAAAAACAATCTGAGGGGTTTGAAGTGGCGGGGAGGGTGGGAGGTCGGGGTACCAGGTGGTGGGTATTATAGAGGGCACGGATTGCATGGAGCACTGGGTGTGGTGAAAAAATAATGAATACTGTTTTTCTGAAAATAAATAAATTAATTAAAAAAAAGAAAACAAAAACTCATGTTTCCTACCATCTATGAAGGCATGATTAGCCATCAGTATCTGGACATCATAATGGGGAACCCTCTTACACCATAGGTGGGAATGCAAGCTGATGCAACCACTTTGGAAAACAGTATGGAGGTTCCTCAAAAAGTTAAAAATGAAGCTACCCTAACACCCAGGAATTGCACTACAGTGTATTTACACCAACAATACAGATATAATGAAAAGAAGGACCATATGCGTGCCAATGTTCACAGCAGCAATGTCCACAATAGTCAAACTGAGGAAAGAACTGAGATGCCCTTCAACAGATGAATAGATAAAGAAGATGTGGTTCATATATACAAGGGAATATTCCTCAGCCATCAGAAAGGATGGATACCCACCATTTACATCAGCATGGATGGGACTGGAGCGGATTATGCTGAGTGAAATAAGTCAAGCAGAGAAAGACAATTAGTATATAGTTTCACTCATACGTGAAACATAAGGAATAGAATGGAGAACATTAGGAGAATGATGGGAAAAATAAAGGTGGGGGGGGTGAAAATCAGAGTGGGGGAAAAACCATGACAGACTCTGGACCCCAGGAAACAAACTGAGGGTTTCAGAGATGAGGAGGTCAAGGTGGTGCATTAGCCTGGTGATGGGTATTGAGGAGGGCATGGTTGCAGTGAGCACTGGATGTTACATGCAAACAATGAATCATGGGACACCACATAAAAAACAAATGAAATACTATACAGTGACTAACATGACATAATTAAAAAATTATATATATGTATATGTACTTGAAGTTCTTCTCTCTGTGATGGGAAATGTTCCAAGTATGTTTCTTTTGAGCATTTGTATTCAGCATAGCCATCAATTCATAATTGGAGATACCAACTAATTAAAGGAAACAAAACAAAGGGAGAAGCACTGAAATGGATAGAATAATACTTGTATTCCTCCACAATTTCACAGTTTGAGCATAACTAATGAATCACTGAACATTATATAAAAAACTAATGATGTACTATACCTTGGCTAATTGAATTTAAATGAAAAAAAAGGAAAAAATGAATAAAATAAAAAATAATATAAAGATGTATTGCCAAAATTGAAAAGGAGAGGGGGAGATGAACTATGAGAGACTGTGGACTCTGAGAAACAAACCAAGGGTTTTGGAAGGGAGGGGGGTGGGTGGTTAGGTGAGCCTGGTGGTGGGTATTAAGGAGGGCAGGTTATGCATGGAGCACTTGGTGTGGTACATAAACAATGAATCTTGGAACACTGAAAAAATAAAATTAAATTTAAAAAAACAATGAAAAGGAGCTTTCCAGATTCACTGCATACATGGTCAATATTTAGAAGTCAATTGCATTCAGAATTCGGGTTCTGAATGAAGATGAAGTAAGTGAATGTTGCCCTATTCCTTGAGTTTATAGCTGTTAGACTCTATTTGTATTTCTGACCTCCAGAATTTTAACATTATTTATATTGTTTTAAGACACCAAGTATGTAGTCATTTGTGACAGCAGCAGTTGGAAGCTAATTCAATGACTTCAATATTCTTTGGATTAGTGTTTCTGTTATACATTTTTCTTACTTTTTATAATGTGGTTGAATATACAGAACATAAAATTTACCATTTTAATCACTGCTAAGATATATAATTCAATGGCATGAACTACATTACCAAGTTAGACAATCATCATCACTATCCATTTCTAGAACATTCTTAATATCCCAGTGGAAAGTCCCTACCCATTACATAATTACTCACATGTGCTTTTGCCACCAGCCCCTGTCAATCTCTGCTCCACTTCCTGTCTCTTGAATTTGCCTCTTCAGGTCATATAAATGGAGTCACACAAGATATGACCTCTGTGTCTGGATATTTTTTCTTAGCATAGTGTTTTCGAGGTTCATCCACATTCTTTATTCTTTTACTTTTAACCTATTTACATCATTACATTGGAAATGAATTTCTTATAGACGCAAATAGAAGAGTCTTGCTTATAGTTGTTTTTCTTGAACCCATCTTACAATCTTTGTCTTTTAAGTGTTGTGTTTAGACTGCTGACATATAATGTAAATACAGATGAGATTGTTATTAGATCTCCATTTTATTTTTGCTTCTCTCCTCTTTCATTTGTTCTACTATTTCCATTATCTGCCTTTTCTTGGCTTTAAGAAATCTTTTTAGGATTCCAATTGAATATCCCTATTGGGGTTTTAACTATACCTCTTGGGTGCTATTAAGCAGTAATCTAGATATTATCATATGCATACTTAACACAGTCAAGTTAGAATTAGTATTTTACCTCTTCAAGTGAAATGTAGGAACCTTAAAACATCTAAATGAGGGTATCCTCACCCTTTTACATTGTAGTTGTTATATGTATTGTATCTAATGACACTTTCAGGATGTGTCAGGCCCCACGGGACCAGGCACAGGTGGGTGTGCCCTCCTCAGAAATCCTGCTTCAACCCAACAACCCCACTGGGCAGCTGGGGGATGCAGAGGGGCAGGACTGATAATGACCAATGTGGGAGGGCCCTCGGGGTTGCAAGCGGGGAAATGAAAGAAGGGTACCCTTGCAACTCTCCATCTGATTCATTTCTAGGGGGCCTCCCCAAACCCTTACTCTGGGCTGATCCCAGCCCCATGGTCACCAAGGGGAGCCCTGTGACCATCTGGGGTCAGGCATCTCTGCAGGCTGATGTCTACTCTCTATATAAAGAGAAGGTCTCTGAACCCTTCTTTGTGAAGACCTTGCAGGATTCCAGCAACAAGGCCAGTTTCTCCTTTGCATCCATGAGCTCACATGATTCAGGGTGATACCATTGTGCATATCAGAGCAGGAATAGCTGGTCACAGCAGGGTGACCTCCTGACCCTAGTAGTGACAGGTAAGGGCAGGAGCTGGCCCCCTCCCACTGGCACACCTTCTTCAAGCTTAAGGGAAGAGAGTGTGGCCTCAGGAGGATCTCTTGCTCACAGTCCACACCAGGGATAGGTGGGTGATGGCCCTCTTTAGCACACTACCTCCTTCTCCCTCAGGAGTGTAAACTACAACTCTTTTTTTCATTTCCTACCAATCATTCTATCTAGATGGCAAACTGAATGAGTAATTGGATTTATGTTAATTGTGGTAATCCTTCCTCCTAGTGAGATTGCATGGTGGATTGCAGAAATCCCACCATGTCATTCCTTAAAATAATAGATGGACAGATTGAAAAATAGAAAGTGCTGTGGAAATATATAATCCCAAGTCAGGGACCAGAAGGAGTTGGTTAATGTGTGGGGACGAAAAGGTGGATCCTGCTGTTCACTTCTCCACCTTCCTGATTTTAAAAACTGATTATTTCTTTGAGCCAGTGTAGCAGCTCACCACCAGGCTGTCACTTCGAACACCACTGGGTTCCCTCAAACAGATGGTAATTCTGGAAAGCTCTACCAGCTATCATCAAATGAGCAGAGAACAGCTCTATGAGTCCAGAGAGGGTATAGGGAATGGTCTTCCATTATCTGTTTCCAAGTAGTCTCTCTTTTTACCCCATCTATTCAGCGATTCAAAACCAGATTTTGTGTTCTATAAGGAACAGAAGTATGCTTCAAAGGATGTGGTTAATAAAAATGAAGGAGAATGTGTATATATATATAGAAATGGACCAGCTTGTGAGGGTGCACATACGTGTGGGTCCATACCTGCAACATGAATGCAGTCTCATGTCATGGGAGTGAGACAGGCAGGGACCGGTCAGGGACAATCACTATTGGTAGAGAGGAGATTACCAGCTTAATGGCACAAAAGTCCACTACAAACAAGAAATGTTCTCTCCACACATTTCCTACATGCGAACCATTTTAACTCCTCTGGACATTCTCAACATACAGTTCCCTCAGTGTAATGCTCCAGATTTTCTTCCAGGATTTACCCCACTCAGTGGTGAGGATCTACCTTGCTGAACAGACAGTCTTCTATCTTCAGATTTATCTCCTGGTTGCATCTTGGAGTCTTCTCTGACAGAGCTGCTTGAAAGAGAAGCACCCCGAGAGCCATCAGGATCACAGCAGACATGCCCATCTGGTTGACATTCTCCACTGTGTAATCCTGGCTGTTGTGAGACTAGAGGTTGTGGTGGTCAGGGCAGACTGAAATCACCAGGGATCCCTGCATGTCCACTGGGGTCAACTGCATCTTTGAAAGGATGTGACCCTCTGACCCCAGGCAGATAACCCACAATTCCTCCTCACTCACCTCTCTTGGAGTCTCACTTGTTTTGTGATGTTCTGTGGGTATCAGCTACAACAGAGAGTCAAATATAGAACCTGTGGTTGAGGAGACATAGGAATGCCTAAGTATTCCCTTCCCTCATTTCTAGGGAGTTCCTGAAACTAACTAATACCATCTCAATCCCTTGAGGTGAACATCTCCAGTGTCTCACCTTCCATCTAATGAGGAGGCAAAAATAAACATGTGAGACTTTATTTTGTCCCAAGAATCAGAAATCAGATGTCTCTGTTCATCTGATGATAGCTGGTAGAGTTTTCCAGAATTACCATCTGTTTGAGGGAACTCAAGGGTGTTCAAAGTGACAGCCTGCTGGTGAGCTACTACACTGGCTCTAAGAAATAACCAGTTTTTAAAAAGCTGTCCTTCATGGCATTTTACCTTTACTTTAGTGTAAATATGCCCATCATGGCCAATATCAAGGACCTCTGTGAAGGCACTGTGTGCCCAGGTGGGAGTCATGGATACACTCTTTCACATGTAAGTGTGATCTAGCCACCGGCACACCTCACTGGTGACCCCAACATGCTTGTATGCCCTCTTCTATTTTATTTTTCCCCTTTATTTTATAAGTAGACTCTGGGTCCAGCATGGAGCCCAACACAGGGTCTGTAACATGAACCTGAGATCAAGACCTAAGCCAGATCAAGAGTCAGATGTTTAATGGACTGAGCCACCCAGTGGCCCCTCCTTCTACTTTAAACATTTATTTTATTTATTTGAGAGAGATATATATATAGAGAGAGTGAGTAGGGGAAGGGGACGATGGCAAAGCAGAGGGAGAGGGAGAGAGTCTCAACCTGACTCATCTCTGAGCATGTTCACTGACACAGGGCTCAATCTCAAGTCACTGAGATCATGATCTGAACCAAAACCAAGAGCCAGACACTTCACTGAGTCACCCACCACTGTGCCCCTTCTTCTGGCGCCCAGAGTCTCCTTGGACTTGGGAATGTGGGCACTGCTGACACTTTTGCCTTTCTCCCTTCACAATCCCATGGGTGAGTAAGCATTCTTCACTTATCATTGCTTACAGGTGTTCTTCCCAAATCTATTTTTTTTTCTGCTCAAAGGTCAGCTTCTGTCAATTTCCTTCACTCCACCACGAGATATGGAAACACAGATTTTATGGACACTTCCATGAACACCAGTACCTGCCTGTTTTGTCTCCATCTGTAAAACACCTGACTATTGGCCAATGCGACTGTTGCCTGACACCCTCCTCACTGCTTTCCTTCTGGAACTCACAGTACCCAGTGTCCTTCCTGTTCCCCAGATATCTGCAGGCTTTCATTTCAGTCTGTTTTGTACCCCACAAAGCATCCTCAGAATTGTCTTCCAGTTTCATGTTCTGCTCTTTAGCTGTGTCTTCTCACAGATGAAACAAATACTTGCATTCTGTTGTATCAAAGATTTATTTATTTATTTATTTTTATTATGTCCAGTTAGCCAATATATAGTACTACATGTTGGCTAAGTTATTATTATTATTATTATTATTATTATTATTATTATTTACCTCCAGAGTATTTGACTAATTCATTTCCAATTTCTATATTTTTCCACAATATAATTTGTTATTACTTCAAAAATCCAATGTTCACTTTTTCAGTATTTCATGTGCTAAAAGGAAAATGAGTTTCCCATATTCTGGCTGTTCCACTGGACTATGAGGACTCTGCACACCGTTTTCCATAGCACTATTTATCATATTGGTCCACTCTCTGATGTCCATTCCTGTTGGACACTCACTTCCCACACTCTTGAGTTCCAGGCATAGTTGCTCCCAGAGCTGTCCTGAAGCTCAGGACTGTAAGAGTAGATGGCCACAGCTCCAATAACCCCCTGGCATCCATCTTCCAGCTTAGAAATGGAGCTTGGATGTGTCTGACAGGGATGGCTCCCATGGGAGCCACATACTCATACACGGGCAAGACACCACTGGGGGTGGTGCACTGGATGGAACCATTACACACACACACACACACACACACACACAGAAGATGCGGCTCAGTGTTGACCTCTGGGCTGGGTCAGTGGGCATAGACATGCCAGTGCCCACTCCACACAAGGTGGAAGGGTCACTACTTCCAAAGTCAGCCAGAAACTGGATGCCCTTCCTGCCTGTAAAGACCTGGCTACCCACCTGACCTCAGAGAGGCAGAAATCAAATTTGACTACCCCCAACTTGACCCCAGGCACTGGTGGTCACTCAGTTTGGGCCTCTGTTCTATTGAAGTCCCCAAATTCCGGAAATGTTTGTTTCTCTTTTCTGAAATAGGCTGTTGTCAATAATTTCAGAAACATGAGTAGCTTTTCTGAGTGCTAACAGCTCATGGTGTCTCTTGAGAGATGCATCACGGGTCCACCTTCACTGTGGGATCTGACACATGGACCTCTTTGGTCTTAACCACACCCCTCTTAATCAGGTCAGGAATCTAACAAGATTCATCCCATCCACATTCCAGGTCCCACTGACCCCCACAACCACTCTGAGAGTAGGGTTCAGGACAGCAGGCTACAGACCAGGTCACTGTGCTCAAGATCACTTGGGCAGTGGACACTGGAGTAGTAATGGCATGAGAATCAGCTCTGTCTCCCATATCAGAGCACTCACCCAAATATTGTTCCCTACAGCTTACAGGCAAGACACCAGGGTGGGGAGCACGACTCTGCCCCTGCAGCAAGAGGCGCCGAGGAGCCAGGAGGAACTCACACAGGCCTGTGCCCATAAATGGGGTGTGGACCATGTCACAGGAAAATAGAGAAGTCCTTGGAGGCTGTGACAAAAAGGAAGCCCACACTCCGGGGCCAGGAGAGGGGCCGTGCTTCCTTCCCTAATTGCCCGTTTTTCTCCTCTTGGCTCATTGCCACCGTGACTGTGACCTGGGCCATTCAGAGACATCACACGCATGTCTGTGCTGACATGAGCTCCCCAGCACAGCAGGAGCCCATGTCCCCTGCAGCGTCTCTGAGTCTGGGGACCCGTCCATGGTGAGGACCAAGGGTTGTGGGGATGAAGGAGACCCATGAGGGAGGCTCTGGGAGGGAAGGACCTTCCCTGGTCCCCTCACCTGGAGGGTGAGGTCCCCCTGCTGCACTGTCCTGGACACCACAGCCAGTTTAGGCCTGGGGAGGGCCGTTCCCCTTCCTATGAGGCTGCTGATGTGACAACTGTATGACAGGCAGGACTGGCCTCTGTGTGGCCACGCCCTGTGTGTTTGTCTGTCCTGTGGTCAAAGTAGGCCCTCCGTCTGCAGAGCCAGAACCAGAGAAAGGAGACACCATGACCCCCACCCTTACGGCCCTGTTCTGTTTCGGTGAGATCTGAGGAGGGGAGGGGACGCCCTAGTCTGGGAGGGACCTGCCCCACAGACAGGTCATGGTCTCTTGGAGACTCCAAGCACAGGAGGCTCATGGGGAGGGGGGGATCTGCTAGGATTTGGGGCAAACCTCTCACAGGGACTCTCTTCCAGGGCTGAGTATGAGCCCCCAGACCCAAGTGCAGACAGGTGAGTCTGTCCCCAGGGGCCCCAATCCCACCTCCTCACTGGGGACAGGGGTCACTCACCAGGAAGTGGGGGATGGAGACCAACAGCTCTGGGCTGACAGAGTGGGATGTCTTGGGGTTTGGTGCTGAGCTGGGACCTGGGAGTGCGGAAGGTCTGAGTCCCAGCCTCTGTTTCCTTCCAGGCACCCACCCCAAACCCACCATCTGGGCTGAGCCAGGCTCTATGATGCCCTGGGGGACACCTGTGACCATCTGGTGTCAGGGGAGCCTGGAGGCCCAGGAGTATCGCCTGGGTAAAGATGGGGACTCATGGAATTGGGACTCACAGAAGCCACTGGAGCCCGGGGACAAGGCCAAGTTCTCCATCACACACATGACAGATGTATATGCAGGAAGATACCACTGTGACTATCTCAGTCCAACTGGCTGGTCAGAGCCCAGTGACACCCTGGAGCTGGTGGTGGTGACGAGTGCGAGCCCACTCAGAGTCCCAGACTCAGACTCTACCCTCAGGAAGGGGGAACTCTCAGGGGTCTCCCTTACACAGCCCAGCCTGGGGATAATGTGAGGGTCTGAGTCCCATTTAACACCACTCTCTCCTCCTCTCCCAGGATCCCAGGACCAACCCACCCTCTCAGCCCTGCCCAGCCCTGTTGTGACCTCAGGAGGGAACGTGACCCTCCAGTGTACCTCATGGATGGGAATCCACAGGTTCATCCTGATGAAGGAAGGAGAGCGCCAGCCCTCCTGGACCCTGGTCTCCCAGGCAGCCCCTGGTGGGGGGACCCAGGCCCTGTTCCCTGTGGGCCCTGTGACCCCCAACCACAGGTGGAGGTTCAGATGCTATGGCTATTACAGCAACACTCCCCAGGTGTGGTCGTACCCCAGTGACCCCCTGGAGCTGCTGGTCTCAGGTGAGAAAGTCTGACTATTGCCCCATATGTGTTTTGAGGAGCCAGACAGTTAACAGGGACTCTGCTCCCAGGGAGCCCCAATGAAAGGGTGGGTGAGGGGACCACGGGGACTCGCAGGTCAGTGTCACTCAGGTTGATGGACAGTGAGACCCGGGGGTCAGAAAAGGAGAAGGGGAGGCCCGGGGAGACTCAGCCCCTGCTATCCATGGCTTGTCTCTTCCAGGGGAAGCCCTCCCTCCTGACCCAGCAAGGCCCTGTTGTGACCTCTGGACAGAACCTGACTCTTCAGTGTCGCTCTGATATTGGCTACAACAGATTTGCTCTGTCCAAGGAGGGGGCACCTGACCCTCCCCGGCAGCTTGGCCGGCAGACCCAGGCTGGACTCTCTGGGGCAGACTTCCCCATGGGCCCTGTGAGACTCTCCTATGGAGGCCGGTATACATGCTACGGTCGACATACCCTCTCCTCCGAGTGGTCGGCCCCCAGTGACCCCCTGGACATCTTGCTGGCAGGTGAAGGCTCACAGCATCAGCCAGGACCCCAGATTTTGCACAGGTCCTACCAGGGGACCCCCAAGTGGTGGTGGTCAGGACCAAGGCTCTGGGGTCCCCAGGGAGGGAAAGACAGAGAGAGACAGGGGATGGGATGGCACAGACTTGGAGGACACAGACAGATGCACTTCAGAACAAGGACTGGACAGCTCCTCACCTGCCCTTCCTCTCTCTAGGACAACTGCCTTTCACACCCTCCCTCTCAGTGCAGCCAGGACCCACGGTGGCCCCAGGAGAGAATGTGATCCTGCTTTGTCAGTCACGGAGCTCTGTGGACACTTTCCTTCTGTCCAAGGAGGGGGCAGCCGATCCCCCGCTGCGTCTAAGATCACAGTACCGAGCTGGGAAGCACCAGACTGAATTCTACATGAGTTCTGTGACCTCAGCCCAAGAGGGGACCTACAGGTGCTACGGTTCTGCCAGCACCTCCCCCTACCTGTTGTCACAGCCCAGTGACCCCCTGGAGCTGCTTGTCTCAGGTGAGCGGCCCTGACCCTGTCCTGTCTGAGCTCTGTCAGCTCAGGACACACGTCTTAGGAAAGCCACGATAACAAACATGGGGTTCATGGGGTCTCTGCAGAGGAGGGTCCTGCCCTGGAGAGGTTGGGAAGATCCACAGTGTGCTCCCGGGTCCCCCATCCTTCAGTCTCAGCAGAGTAAGGAGTAGGGGCTGCATGGGGGGTGAGTGAGGACAATGGTGAGTGGACAGTGCCTCCTACTCACCTCCTGTCCTTCCATAGCTGAATCCAATCCGCGGTGTCACCCCGACGGTACAGTGTCCAGAACAGAAACCTCCACACCTGCGGACACTGCTCGGCTGCCCCTGTGCTCATCTGGGGGCCTCCATGCTCCTTGGTGAGCACCTGACCTGGGAGTGTCAATCCAGGCTCACAGGAGTCCCCAGGGAGGCTGCACCCCATGTCCATATGCAGCTGGTGACCACTCTGCGTTGTGTGTGGACGCTGTTCCAGTGTCCCTGTGTCTGCTTCTCACACCTTCTAGAGCAGCACCTGCAGATGATGACGAAGGGAACTCAGGTGACAGGGACGCCATACTCAGAAACCAGTCCTCCTTCTCCTGTGTGCATTGGGTCAGACTGGATTCACAGGGTCCTTGTGGGGCACAAGCTCTGGGCAATCAAGGGTCTTAGCGCATTTTCAATCAGTCACATTTATTTTTTTTTTGTTCATTTATTTATTATTTACTTATGTAGCTCTTCTTCCCATCTCCATCCACACTGCATGCAGGCAATAACTGGGTGTTCCTCTGACCCAGTAACTGACTGTGTCCTTCCGTGGATACATATTTATATGTCTGTTGTAAATAGGCACCCACAGATCTCTCTCCCTCTCTCTGTGTGAGTGTGTGTGTGTATGTCTAGCACTGTGGTATCTGTAAGTATTTGAAGAATGAATTAATGAACATAACCAAGGAGGAATACTGCAGGTACAGAATGAAGTGCAGACCCTGAAGGAAGGGAGCTGGTTGACATGGAGGGACAGGGACCCGACCCCAGACATGGGCCCCTCTCTTCTCCTGACAGTCAGGAGCCCCTGGATCCAGCCCCTCGTCCTTGGATGCTGCTGGGACCTTGGCTACTGAATAAGTGGGAACTGTCATCTGCAGGGACATGAGCCCAGGAGGTCTTGTGCCCCAGACAGAACAGAGAACATGCAAGGACATGATGATTTCTGTGCTGCCATTTTTCTCTGCAACCCTGAGCTGGTGGGGCACAGCCAGAATCTATCCCGAGTGACTCAGAAGCAGAGTCTGAAATCAAAGAGAACAAGGAGGCTGAAGGAATCCAGTGAGGAGAGCAGAGGAAAGTCCCCTAGGGCAGAGAAGGGCTAGTTCAGGAACTGTACAAAAACCACATAGTGACAGGTTGAGGGATAAAGGCACAGAGCAGAGGACAGGCAAGACAGGGGTCTCTAGCTCCTTCCATCTGCTTCCATCTTCCTGCAGAAGCAGCTGGCACCGTGAGCCCACCCCAAAACAACTCAGACCCCAGCAGTGGTGAGTAGGAGAAAATCCCAGTGATGGGGCTTGTATGGAGGGGGTGTCCTGTCTGGGAAAGCAGGTCCCCTGGGTGGACATACAGGATATGGATGATTTGGGTCCTCTCTGCCCTCTGCAATCTCTCTGTCCTCATTCCTAGCCTCAGACTCCAGAGATTACATGGTGGAGAATCTGACCCGCATGGGCGTAGCTGTCTTGATCCTGGTGGTCCTCGGGATTCTGCTGCTAGAGGCTCAGCACAGCCAGAGAAGGACTCCAGACTCAGCCAGGAGCTAAACACGAGGGGGAGCAATGCCACCATTCCATGTGGCAGAGCTGTGGACATGCATCCCAGGTGCCCAGAGGGATCTGGAGGAAAGCCTGCAGCTCACCCTCTCTGATCTGTCTGCTGACAACATCCAGGGGGAGCATGGTTCAGGTGCAGGAGGTGCACCTGGGCTGCTCCCTGTCCTGGACTCG
Source organism: Mustela nivalis (assembly GCF_964662115.1). Taxonomy (NCBI): domain Eukaryota; kingdom Metazoa; phylum Chordata; class Mammalia; order Carnivora; family Mustelidae; genus Mustela; species Mustela nivalis. The sequence continues at coordinate 49,906,741 of NC_139037.1, read as the reverse complement.
TCCCTCGTGCTCTGTGGTGTTTTCCCTCCTGCATTGTTGGACATACTGGCTTTCCCCTCCTTCCTCATCCCTGTGAGTTGAGGGCTCGTAACATGAGGCAGGGCTGGTTCATACCTTCCTACAGCGGCAGCTCTGGTCCAGCTTCGTGGGATACATTTTCCTTCACTTTCCATTTCCCTTTTCCCTATTGTCCACTATTGTCCTCCATTCCTCAGCCAAAACCACAGACTCTGTTTTCATAAGTAAATAAGTGGGTGAAAATCAGGTCAACTTTGAAACAGATGAATCCAAAACCATTCCCTGAACCCTCTCTGGACTCACAGAGCTCTTCTGTCCTCATGTGGCGACACCTGGTGGAATCTTCCAGCAACACCATCATTTTGAGTGAGCTCAAGGGCCTTTGAGGTGTAGCCAGGTGGAATACTCCAAGGAATAAATGGGTTTTCCTTTGTTGTTGTTGTTGTTGTTGTTGTGATTTGAGCGGTTTAGAGTTTCATTCTGTGAGGCACCTGCCTTGGGCTCAGGTCATGATTCCAGGGTCCTGGGATGGAGTCTTGTGTTGCAGGATGCCTGCTCAGTGGGGAATCTGCTTCTCTCTCTGTCCCTCCTTCCCATTTGTGTTGGCTCTCTGTCCCCCCTCTCTGTTTCTGTCTCTCTCTCAAAAATAAACAAAATCTTTAAAATAAATAAATAAGTAAATGAATGTACAAATGAAGATAAAGTTGTGTGTAACCATCCCTCAGAACAAGGTACTGACCAAACATGCTTGATTGTGGCACAGCAGGGGCCCGTGGGGGAGAGGATGATACATGTCCTTGCAGTGGAGCAGCTGGGGTTTCGTGCCTGCTCAGGGCGGTACTTCTGTTTTCTCCCCTTCTCCAGAGATCACCTGTAGTTAATTAGATGATTCCTTCAAATGCCTTTACTCAACCACTAACCCCATCCTGCTTGGTCAGGCATATCTGGTTTATTTATAATCTGCTTCCTCCTTTGTTGATTGTTATCTCGAATCTAACAAATACGGGACTGAGGAGTTGTTATGGGCTGCAGTCTCCACACCTGTTGACCCCTGCTCCCACTCTCTGGAAGCAGACTTGTGCCTCGTTCTTCCCCCGAATGCCGTTGGGAAGTGGCAGTTGTGATTGTGGCTTCTCCTGTTTCTTTGCATGTTTATGTAAGGTAAGTTATGAAATACTTCATAATTGTATACATTTGAGCAAGCATTTAGCGTAAAAATTGATTTTGTGCACTCACCACATCTAATGAATAGATTTGTAAATCTGATAATCTTATGCAGATTTTTTGTTATTTAGTCACCACACAGTACATCATTAGTTTCTAATGCAGTGGTCCATGATTCACTGTTTGTGTATAACACCCAGTGCTCCCTGCAACACGTGCCCTCCTGAATACCCATCACCGGGCTTATCCAACCCCACCTTCCCCTCTAAAACCCTCAGTTTATTTCTCAGAGTCCTCATGGTTCATCCCCCCCTCCGATTTACCCCCTTCATTTCCCCCTTCCTTCTCTTGATATCTTCCATGCTATTCCTTATGTTCCACATAAGAGTGAAACCATGTGATCATGGACTTTCTCTGCTTGACTTTTTTCACTCAGCATAATCTCCTCCAGTCCCGTCCATGTCGATACAAAAGTTGGGTATTCATCCTTTCTGATGGCTGAGTGATATTCCATTGTATATATGGACCACATCTTCTTTTAATAGTGACTCTGAATTACATGGGCTTAATGCTCCAATCAAAAGACGCAGGGTATCAGGTTGAATAAAAAAGTAAGAGCCATCCACATGCTGTCTAGAAGAGACCAGCAGAGTTTCACTGACTTGTGGAGCATAAGGAATAACATGGAAGACATTAGGAGTAGAAAAAAGAAAAGGGAATTGAGGGAAATTGGAGGAGTGGATGAACGCTGAGAGACTGTAGACTCTGAGAAAAAAATTGAGCATTTTGTGGGGGGGGAAGGGAGAGCCTGATGGTAGGTATTGAGGAGGGCAGGTACTGCATGGAGCAATGGGTGTGGTGCATAAACAATGAACCCTGGAACACCCCCAAAATAAAGTTTTATTCAGATCTTAAAAAATTTGAAAATACAGGAAGAAATCAACAACCTGAATAGACCAATATCTAGTAACGAGATTGAAGCAGTGATCAAAAAACTCCCAAAAAACAAGAGCCCAGGACCTGACGGATTCCCTGGGGAATTCTACCAAACTTTTGAAGAAGAAATAACACCTATTCTCCTGAAGATGGTTCAAAAAATTGAAGCAGAAGAAAACTTCCAGACTCTTTCTATGAAGCCAGCATTACCCTGATCCTCAAACCAGGCAAAGACCCTACCAAAAAGGAGAATTTTAGACCAATATCACTGATGAATATGGATGCTAAGATTCTCAACAAGATACTAGCCAACAGGATCCAACAGCACATTAAAAAGATTATCCACCATGATCAGGTGGGATTCATCCCTGGGCTACAAGGATGGTTCAACATTCGCAAATCAATCAATGTGATAGAACAAATTAATATGAGAAGAGAGAAGAGCCACACGGTCCTCTCAATTGATGCAGAAAAGCATTTGACAAAACCCAGCGTCCGTTCCTGATTAAAACGCTTCAAAGTATAGGAATAGAGGGAACATTCCTGAACCTCATCAAATCTATCTATGAAAGACCCACAGCAAATATCATCCTCAATGGGAAAAAGCTTGCAGCCTTCCCGTTGAGATCAGGAACACAACAAGGATGCCCACTCTCACCACTCTTGTTCGACATAGTATTAGAAGTCCTAGCAACAGCAATCAGACAACGAAGAGAAATAAAAGGTATCCAAATTGGCAATGAAGAAGTCAAACTCTCTCTCTTTACAGATGACATGATTCTTTATATGGAAAACCCAAAAGATCCACCCCCAAACTACTAGAACTCATACAGCAATTCAGCAACGTGGCAGGATACAAAGTTAATGTGCAGAAATCAGTGGCTTTCTTATACACTAACAATGAAAATACAGAAAGGGAAATTAGAGAATCGATTCCATTTACTATAGCACCAAGAACCATAAGATACCTGGGAATAAACCTAACCAAAGAGGTAAAGGATCTGTACTTGAGGAACTACAGAACACTCATGAAAGAAATTGAAGAAGAAACAAAAAGATGGAAGACCATTCCATGCTCTTGGATCAGAAGAATAAAAATTGTTAAAATGTCTATACTGCCTAGAGCAATCTATACTTTTAATGCTATTCCGATCAAAATTCCACCGGTATTCTTCAAAGAGCTGGAGAAAATAATCCAAAATTTTGTATGAAACCAGAAGAGACCCCGAATCGCTAAGGAAATGTTGAAAAACAAAAATAAAGCTGGAGGCATCACGTTACCTGATTTCAAGCTTTATTACAAAGCTGTGATCACCAAGACAGCATGGCACTGGCATAAAAACAGACACATAGACCAGTGGAACAGAGTAGAGAGCCCAGATATGGACCCTCAACTCTATGGTCAATTAATCTTCGACAAAACAGGAAAAAATATACAATGGAAAAAAGAGAGTCTCTTTAATAAATGGTGCTGGGAAAACTAGATAGCTATAAGTAGAAGAATGAAACTCGACCATTCTCTTACACCGTACATAAAGATAAACTCAAAATGGATAAAAGACCTCAACGTGAGACAGGAATCCATCAGAATCCTGGAGGAGAACATAGGCAGTAATCTCTTCGATATCAGCCACAGCAACTTCTCTCAAGATATGTCTCCAAAGGCAAAGGAAACAAAAGGGAAAATAAACTTTTGGGACTTTATCAAAATCAAAAGCTTCTGCACAGCAAAGGAAACAGTCAAAAAAATAAAGAGGCAACCCAAGGAATGGGAGAAGATATTTTCAAATGACAGTACAGACAAAAGTTTGATATCCAGGATCTATAATGAACTCCTCAAACTCAACATAAATGAAACAGGCAAACATATTAAACAATGGGCAAAAGATATGAACAGACACTTCTCCAATCAAGACATACAAATGCGTAGCAAACACATGAAAAAATGTTCATCATCACTAGCCGTCAGGGAGATTCAAATTAAAACCACATTGAGATATCACCTTACACCAGTTAGAATGGCCAAAATTAGCAAGACAGGAAACAACATGTGTTGGAGAGGATGTGGAGAAAGGGACACCCTCTTACACTGTTGGTGGGAATGCAAGTTGGTGCAGCCACTTTGGAGAACAGTGTGGAGATTCCTCAAGAAATTAAAAATAGACCTTCTTTATGACCCTGCAATTGCACTCCTGGGTATTTACCCCAAAGATACAGATGTGGTGAAAAGAAGGGCCATCTGTCCCCCAATGTTTATAGCAGCAATGGCCATGGTCGTCAAACTATGGAAAGAACCAAGATGCCCTTCAACGGATGAATGGATAAGGAAGATGTGGTCCATATACACTATGGAGTATTGTGCCTCCATCAGAAATGATGAATACCCAACTGTTGTAGCAACATGGATGGGACTGGAAGAGATCATGCTGAGTGAAATAAGTCAAGCAGAGAGAGTTAATTATCATATGGTTTCACTTATTTGTGGAGCATAAAAAATAGCATGGAGGACAAGGGGTGTTAGAGAGGAGAAGGGAGTTGGGGTAAATTGGAAGGGGAGGTGAACCATGAGAGACTATAGACTCTGAAAAACAATCTGAGGGGTTTGAAGTGGCGGAGGGGTGGGAGGTCGGGGTACCAGGTGGTGGGTATTATAGAGGGCATGGATTGCATGGAGCACTGGGTGTGGTGAAAAAAATAATGAATACTTTTTTTCTGAAAATAAATTAATTAAGAAAAAAAATCAGAAAAAAATTAAAATAATAAGTAAGTAAATAAATAAATAAATAAATAAATAAATAAAATAATCTTTGATTTCCTAGATTAAAAAAAAGAGAAAAAGTTAGAAAACATTGCCTTATTCCAAGTACAGGACAGTACCCAAGGATAAGGAGTTGGGAACATGCCTGCTGGGGGGCTCTCCTCCTCCCTCACAGAGATGAAGCCCAAGGCTACACGAACTCCCTGTATCCTTGTGCTTGGGGATGTGGGCCCTGCCGACGCTTTTACCTTTGTCCTTTCAAGTTCCCTTGGGTGAGTAAAGCATCCCTTATTCATGATTCTGTATAAGCGCATGTTCCAAATCTCTCTGCTTTTTTCTTCTGCTCTGCTTCTGCTCTGACTCCTGTCAACTTCCTTTGCTTTATCAGGAGATATGGAGACACAGATCTCAGGGACACATCCATGCATACCAGCAGGCTGATGCTTTATCTGTGTCTCTTTACAACACCTGAACACTGGCCCCTGGGACTGTTGCCTCACACATTCCTCACTGCTCTCTTTCCAGACTCATGGTATCCACCATCCCCCTGTTTTCTGGGTATCTGCATGTTCTCATTTCAGCCTGTCTGTCTGGCATCAGACAAAGCATCCTCAGTGTTGTCTTCCAATTTCGTGTTCTGCCTTTCAGCTGCATCTTCTCACAGATGGAAGGATCAGTCACAGTAAGTTTTTGTTTTTCTCTTTTACCTCCAGAGAATTGAATTAACTCACTTCCTGATTTCCATCTTCTTTCCATAATATAACTTCATTATTTCTACAAACACTCAATGTGCTCCATTTTTCAGTAGTTCACATTTTTTAAATTAATTTATTTTTTCAGCATAACAGTGTTCATTGTTTTTGCACCTCACCCAGTGCTCCATGCAATACTGCCCTCTCTAATACCCACCACCTCGTTCCCCCAACCTCCCATCCCCCGCCCATTCAAAACCCTCAGATTGTTTTTCGGAGTCCATAGTCTCTCATGGTTCACCTCCCCTTCCAATTTACCCCAACTCCCATCTCCTCTCTAACACCCCTTGTCCTCCATGATATTTGTTATGCTCCACAAATAAGTGAAACCATATAATAATTGACTCTCTCTGCTTGACTTTTTTCACTCAGCATAGTTTCTTCCAGTCCCGTCCATGTTGCTACAAAAGTTGGGTATTCATCCGTTCTGATGGAGGCATAATACTCCATAGTGTATATGAACCACATCTTCCTTATCCATTTGTCCGTTGAAGGGCCTCTTGGTTCTTTCCACAGTTTGGCGACCATGGCCATTGCTCCTATAAACATTGGTGTACAGATGGCCCTTCTTCTCACTATATCTGTATCTTTGGGGTAAATACCCAGGAGTGCAATTGCAGGGTAATAGGGAAGCTCTATTTTTAATTTCTTGAGGAATCTCCACACTGTTCTCCATGGGCTGCACCAACTTGCATTCCCACCACCAGTGTAAGAGGGTTCCACTTTCTCCACATTCCCTCCAACACATGTTGTTTCCTGTCTTGCTAATTTTGGCCATTCTGACTGATGTAATGTGGTATATCAATGTGGTTTTAATTTGAATCTCCGTTATGGCTAGTGATGATGAACATTTTTTCATGGGTTTGATAGCCATTTGTATGTCTTCATTGGAGAAGTTTCTTTCCATATCTTCTGCCCATTTTTTTGTATGTTTGCCTGTTTCATTTGTGTTGAGTTTGAGGAGTTCATTATAGATCCTGGATATCAACCTTTTGTCTGTTCTGTCATTTGCAAATATCTTCTCCCATTCCGTGGGTTGCCTCTTTGTTTTCTTGACTGTTTCCTTTGCTGTGCAGAAGCTTTTGATCTTGACGAAGTCCCAAAAGTTCATCTTCGCTTTTGTTTCCTTTGCCTTTGGAGACATATCTTGAAAGAAGTTGCTGCGGCTGATATTGAAGAGGTTACTGCCTATATTCTCCCCTAGGGTTCTGATGGATTCCTGTCTCACGTTGAGGTCTCTTATCCATTTTGAGTTCATCTTTGTGTACAGTGTAGTTCACATTTTTAACATAAAATGAGTTTCCTATATTCCTACCATTTCATGTCCTGGACTATGATTGATGAGTCTGCACACAATGTTCCTGAGCCCTCCTTATCACATTGGGGTCCCTCTCTGATGTCCATTCATGTTGAACACACCTCCTACACCCATGAGTTCCAGAGACAATTGCTTCCAGGGGTGGCCTGAAGCTCAGAACTGTAAGGGGTGGGTGGTTACAGCCCCACTGACCTCTGGCATCCACTGTCCCAACATAGCATCTGAGCAGGGATGTGTCTGGCAGGGATGACTGCCATGGAAGCCACAGTCTCACACGTGGACAGCTGCCTGTGCAGGGTTTCACTGGACAAAACTCTTCCACACACACAAACACACACACACACACACACACACACACACACACACACACACACAAACACACACACACACGAGACATGGCTCAGTGCTGATGTCTGGACTGAGTTATTGGGCATAGTCATGCCAGGACCCACCCGACACAAGGTAGAAGGGTCACACTGCTTCCACAGACAGTGAGACACTGGATGCCCTTCCTGCTTGTGATAATGTGGATGCCTGTTCTGTTCACACAGAGGCAAAAATCAAATTTGATGACCCCCCAATTTGATCCCAGACACTGGCAGTCACTCAGCTTTCACTTCTTTTTCTGTTGTGGTCCGTGTCAATTTCAGAAAATTTTATTTCTCATTTTCTGCAAATACCTGTTTCTACTAATTTCAGAAACATTGTAAATAGCATTTCTCAGTGTTAAGAACTATGGGGTCTCTCAAGGATGTGGAGAACCAACTGCAAGCTGACAGGGTCCTTGCAGTCTCAGGAGTCTTGCCAACGGCTAGCTCTCTCAATCCCTGCAGTTCATTCACTACTTGATTGGGATCACATTAGCTCTCGCAGTCATGCTGACACAGACCTTGAGCTCCTCTGTAAATATGCTTTAGCAAAGTCTCTTGCTTTGAACGAAGGCGGTCACCTGGCACTTGTGGTCCTCCAACCTCAATCTCCCTAATAAACATTCTTGTTATTGAAGTATAAAATAAAGTCTCTTGAGCATTTTGGGGCTCTACTGGGTCATCAGCCTGTGGAGAACTCTGGATCACAGTTTTCTCTCTTTTGTTTTTCATAATTCCCACCGTTTTCTCTCAGTCTTCCCTGGGACTTATCACAATGATCAATGATCTAACCTGACTGTGGGGTCTGACACATGGACCTCTTTGGTCTTAACCACACCCCTCTTAATCAGGTCAGGAATCTAACAAAAGTCATCCCATAGACAATCTAGGTCCCACTGACCTCACAACCACTCTGAGGAGTAGAGTGAGGATAGCATGCTACAGACCAGATCACTGTGCTAACAGTCACTTGGGCAGTGGACACAGGAGTAGTAATGACATGAGAATCAGCTTTGTCTCTCATATCAGAGCACTCACCCAAGTATTGTTTCCTATAGCTTACAGGCAAGACCCCAGGGTGAGGAGGATGTCTCTGTCCCTGGAACAAGGGGGCAACAAAGAGCCAGGAGGGACTCAAAAAGGCATTTTCCCATGAATGGGGTGTGGACCATGTCACAGGAAAACACAGAAGTCCTTGGAGGCTGTGACAGAAAGACAGCCCACACTCCAGGGCCAAGAGATGGTCTGTGTTCCCTTCCCTTTTTGCGTCTATATCTCCTCTGGCTCATTGCCACGGATATCTCAACTTGAGCCATTCAGAGACACCACACGAGTGTCTGAGCTGATATGAGCTCCCCAGCACAGCAGGAACCCATGCCTTCTGCAGCAGCTCTGGTTCTGGGGACCTGTCCATGGTGAGGACCAGGGTTGTGGGGATTAAGGAGACCCATGGGGGAGGCTCTGGGAGGGAAGGACCTGCCCTGGTCTCCTCACTTGATTGGGCATCACAGGGAGCCAAAGGGTTCCCCCACTGCACCGTCATGGACACCAGAGCCAGGCTAGGACCCTAGGCAGGGGTTGTTCACCTTCCTATTGTCATATCCTGCATACGTGACAACCCCATGATAGGACACCTACCTCTGAGAACCACACCTTGTATGTCTGCATGTCCTGTGGGCACCGTGGTCTCACCCTCTGGCACAGTCGTCTCACCCTCTGTACAGCCAGAGTGAGGGAGATGAGACACCATGACCTCCACCTTCATGGCCTTGCTCTGTCTTGGTAAGATCTGAGGAGGGAAAGGGAGGCCTTAGTTTGGGAGGAAGCCACCCCAGAGTCAAGCCCTGGTCTGTCAGAGACCCCAGGCTCAGGAGGCTCATGGGGAGAAGGGGTTCTGCTAGGATTCGGGGCAAACCTCTGACACGGACTGTCTTCCAGGGCTGAGTGAAGACCCCAGGATGCAAGCACAGGCAGGTGAGTCTGTCCCCAAAGGCCCCAGTCCCACCTCCTCACTAGGGACAGGGGTCACCCAGCAGGCCTCTGGGCATTTAGAACAGCAGTTCTGGGCTGACCCAGGGGCACTTCTGGCGGTTTGGCATTGAGCTGGTACCAGGGGATGGGGAAGGTCTGTGTCCCAGCCTCTGTTTCCTTCCAGGGACCCTCCCCAAACCCACCATCTGGGCTGAGCCCAGCTCTGTGATGCCCTGGGGGACACCTGTGACCATCTGGTGTCAGGGGAGCTTGGAGGCCCAGGAGTACCACCTGCATAAAGAGGGGGACTCATGGAATTGGGAGACACGGAAGCCACTGGAGTCCGGGTACAAGGCCAGCTTCTTCATCACATACATGACAGATGTATATGCAGGAAGATACCAGTGTGACTATGAACGCCCCAATGACTGGTCAGAATACAGTGACCCCCTGGAGCTGGTGGTGACAGGTGCGACCCCACTCAGGGTCCCAGCCCCAGACTCTGCCCTCAGGAAGGGGGTGGGCTCTCAGGTGTCTCCCTCTCACAGCCCAGCCTGGGGATACCTTGGGGGTCTGAGCCCGATTGAACACCACCCCATCCTCCTCTCCTAGGATCCCATGGCCAACCCAGCCTCTCAGCCCTGCCCAGCCCTGTTGTGACCTCAGGAGGGAATGTGACCCTCCAGTGTGCCTCACGGATGGGATTCCACAGATTTGTCCTGATGAAGGAAGGAGAGCGCCATCCCTCCTGGGCCCTGAACTCCCAGCCAGCCCCCCGTGGGGGGACCCAGGCCCTGTTCCCTGTTGGACCTGTGACCCCTAGCCTCAGGTGGATGGTCAGATGCTATGGCTATTACAGCAACACCCCCCAGGTGTGGTCGGACCCCAGTGACCCCCTGGAGCTGCTGGTCTCAGGTGAGAAAGTCTGACTGTTGCCCCATCTGTGTTTTGAGGTACCTGACAGTTAACAGGGACTCTGCTCCCATGGCCCAGAGTCCCCATCTGGGGCACAGCCTGTCTCTGCATCTTCTTCCAGAGCTGATGGTCCTTCCCGATTGCCCTTATTACCTGAATTCCTCCGGCCATTGTCCTCCCTCCCCTCCCCCTACAATGTCACTGTCATTTTGCGAAAGGACCCATGCCCCAAAGACAGGGTGGGAGAGGGGACCACGGGGACTCACAGGTCAGTGTCACGGAGGGTATGGACAGTGAGACCCGGGTGTCAGGACGGGAGAAGGGAAGTGTGGGGAAAAACAGCTCCTGCCATCCACTGCTGGTCTCTCCTAGGTGTGTCAGGGAAGCCCACCCTGCTGACCCAGCCTGGCTCTCTAATGATGCCTGGACAGAGCGTGACGCTCCAGTGTCGCTCTGATGTTGGCTATGACAGATTCGCTCTGTCCAAAGAGGGGGCACCTGACCCTCCCCGGCAGCTTGGCAAGCAGCCCCAGGCTGGGTTGTCTGGGGCAGACTTCCCCCTGGGCCCTGTGAAACCCTCCCATGGGGGCCGGTACACGTGTTACGGTGGATACACCCTCTCCTCCGAGTGGTCGGCCCCCAGTGACCCTCTGGACATCCTGCTCACAGGTGAGGGCTCACGGCATTGGTCAGGGTCCAGATGCTGCACAGGTCCTGTCAGGGGAGCCCAGGTGGTGGTGGCTGGGATTGGGGTGGGGGGGTCCGGGGGGAGGGAGAGACAGAGAGGGACAGGGGATGGGATGGCACAGACTCGGAGGACACAGACAGACTCAGTTCAGAACAAGGGCTGGACAGCCCCTCATCCCCCCCCCCTTCCTCTTCCTAGGACAGCTGCCCTACACACCCTCCCTCTCGGTGCAGCCACGACGCATGGTGGCCCCAGGAGAGAATGTGACTCTGCTGTGTCAGTCACAGAGCTCTGTTGACACTTTCCTTCTGACCAAGGAGGGAGTAGCTGATCCCCCGCTGCGTCTTAGATCACAGTACCGAGCTGGGCAGCACCGGGCTGAATTCCCCCTGATGCCTGTGACCTCAGACCACGGGGGGTCCTACAGGTGCTACGGCTCTGCCAGCACCTCCCCCTATCTGTTGTCACAGCCCAGTGACCCCCTGGAGCTCCTGGTCTCAGGTGAGAGTCGCTGACTCTGTCCCCTTGTGTCCCAACATTGTCTTCAGGACCCTGTGTCCATGAGGGCTCTGGTCTAGGATGGAAGTGAGGGGCCCCAAGGGAATGTCAGCAGAGGGGTCTACCCCTTCACAGTGCAGAAGGGAAACAGGGTCTTCCCACCCTTGCCCAACCCTCGCCCACAGCACCAGAATTGTCCTGGTGGAGGAGGGCCTTTGGGGCCACAGGGCACATGAGGAGGAAGAGTGTGTGCAGCGATAAGGTGTCAGGGGAAGCTCCAGCCTCTCCCCCGCCCAGCCCCACACTCCTGTCTTTTCCTCAGGACCCTCTATGGGTCCCGGCCCCATAACCACAGGGCCAGGCTCAGCTGACTGTGAGTCACAGGGGCTGCTGTCCAGTGGCTTTTCTTCTAGGCTTCCAGAGATGCCAGGGAGACCTCGGGACTCCAGGGGCTCTGAGGATGTTGGAGGGGCCTGGGGTGGTCATGGCAGAGGGAGGTGGAGGGGCCCAGTAGGGGAGGAGAAGTCAAGTACAGTGGGGAGTCCTGCAGGCCTTGCACCTCACCCTTGCTGACCTCAAGAGGCTCTGAGGGTGAATGATGGTCTCTGTCAGCCTTAGTGGGTGGGTCCATGGGGAGCGGAGGCTGAGCTGCCCCTTCAGGTCAAGGGCCTCCGGAGGTGCTGGCTGGCACATGCCCCTCCCCTGGGTGGACCTCAGTTTCCCCAAGTGTAAAGGAGAGAGTCGTGGACAGAGTAGATTTCCCATCAGACCATGACTCTGATCCTGGGAGAGGAGGGCTCACGGTGAAGACCCCCAGGTAGTGATCTATGGGTCCTTTAGCAACAATGACAGTGACATTGTAGGGGGAGGGGAGGGAGGACAATGGCTGGGGGCATTCAGGTAATACGGGCAATCTGGAAGGACCATCAGCTCCGGAAGAAGATGCAGAGACAGGCTGTGCCCCAGAGGGGGACAGAACTCCGAGCTGGTGTCTGCACAGGAGACAGCATGAGGAGAACACAGGAAACCCATAGTTGGGTTTTAGTCCCAGCCCTGCCGCCTCCATGCTGGGCAACCTGAGACACATGAATGACCTCTTCTCTTTGTCTCAGTTTTCTGTCTGTGGGGTGGGTGGAGGGGCAGCAGTTGTCTGCTCGGTGATCGTTGATGGATATAGAGCTGAGTGCACAGAGCCCAGCAGGTTCCTGGCACACAGTAGGCGCTCAGTTAAATGGCATCACTGGCGCATTCATGGTGTAGCTCCTGCCCAAGGTCCCCACTGGTACCTGTACATCCTCATCGTGGCCGTGGTGGCCTTCATCCTGCTGCTCAGCCTCCTCGTCTGCCTCCAGGTTCGACACAGGCATCAGAGCAAAGGCAGGAAGTTGGGTGAGAAGGGAAGGGCATGATGGGCTGCAGGGGTGGTGGCGGCTCCATGGGCCGAACAAAGATGGGCTCAGGGCAGCGGCCAGAGGGAAACCAGAGTGGTGGGAAAGGCCAGCGTAGGAGGACACTTGTGCAGAATCTCAACCCAGAGAACCTAAAAAGAAACCCTGAGGTTGGCCCCCACGTGCCAATTGAAAGTTTTCCCCTCTTTTGATCTGGAGATATGGAAAACCACCCAGACAGTATGTGTGAAGGGCGCCTTTCCCTGGAATCAAAAGGGGGGGGGTCATATCCTCCCAGTCTAGAGGGACACTGATTCTCAATGTCCTGCAGGGGCTGCAGACCCAGAGCCCAAGGACAGAGGCCTGCACGACAGGTAACTCCTGCCCGCAGTCCCCCAGACTCCCACCCACCTGCCCCTGCTATGCCTCCTAACACACTGTCTCCTCCCCAGATCCAGCCCAGCTGCTGCCACCCAGGAGGAGAGCCTGTGTGAGATGAAGGGGGATGCCTTGGGGGTGGGCTGGGAGGGTCTTGGGGAGGGTTTGAGGACTGAATTCCCACATACCCCTCAGCCCACTGCTGAAGCCCCGGGATGGCAGATGTCCTAACTGGGAGGAGGGCAGAGTCTGTAGCCCTGAGAGGAGGGCTCAGGGAACTTGCCAAGAGACACACCCCGTTCTGTCCCAGCAGATGCTGCCATGCAAGACACTCAGCCTGAGGAGGGGGTGGAGCTGGACCATCAGGTGAGACTCCCAACCCTCGTGCAGACCCCAGGGCCCTTGTGGTACCAAACAGAATCCAGTGGACGCTTCTGTGTCCTCACACCACCCAATCTAAGTAGTGTCCTTCAGAGGCCCTCACACTCCTTGGGCACCCAGGATCAGCCCACTGTGACCTCGTGGGTCCTCCTCTGTGCTCCTCTTATCTGGCTCCCCAACCACTGCCTGACTTCTGTTGTTGGGGTGCATGCCCACGTCTCAAGAGGGTGCATGAAAAAATTCTCCCACTGGTCACTAAGCCCCTTCATTCATTCAGCCAGCAAAAGACACAGGGAGCTCAGCATTTGCCAGGCCCCACCTAGTGCTGCTGGCATAGCTGTGAGCAAATCTGACCACCCTCCATGAGTTCACTTTGTAGTTGGTGGACAATATGCACGGAAATGGGCAGCATCCTCAAGAGCAACGTGTGGCCAAGGAAAATAAAGCAGGGTACAGAGTAGCAGGTGCAAAGGTCCTGAGGCAGCAACATGCTTTATCAGGAGCATGGCCCATGCAGCTGCAACCAAATGAGCAAGAAACTCTGTCCGGAATAGAATCAGAGCCAGAGTTGAATCACACGCCCCAAGGCTCAGGAAGCCCCTGGAGAGTTCACCAGGAAAGTGACCTAATGGGCAGGAAAGTTTGAAGCCTCGCTCTGGCAACCATGGGGAAAATTGTCTGAGGTTGTCGAGGGGAATCAAGGAGACAACCCTCCCCCTCACTGTCTGTCCACAGCAGAACACACAAGATGAAGACCCCCAAGGACCGACGTACATCCAGGTGAGCCTGTTAAGATCAAGATTCAGGTGGGGACTGGCCACTTCTCCTTTCCCTGTGTCAGAGGGATTACTGGACTCGGAGGACAGACAAGCAGAGGAAAACAGGCAGACGGAGTGTCAGGTGGGTCCCTTCTTCTTCAAGCATTCAGGGTCCCCCTCCTCAATCACAAACCTCCCCTCTCTTTCCCACTGCAGGTTGCTGCATATGACACCCCCCAGGATGTAACCTACACCCAGCTTCATCCCTTGACTCTCAGACAGGAGACAAGGGCATCCCCTCCATCCCAATTAGGGGAGCCCCCAGCAGAGCCCAGTGTATATGCTGCTCTGGCCATGCACTAGTCCAGGAGGGGTCCTGACCCCACACTCCATGGAGGGTGACCACAGGGACCCTGAAAGGCACAGGAGTTGCCCACAGTGAGTGTCACCTAATGATGACCCCAGCCAGCCTGGACTCTTCACTTGGACCAGCAAGAACTCCTGGGACCCTCTGGGAGTCACTGATTCTGCCATCAAAGATAGTAATACCCCTACACTTTGGAAATCAAAGCAACAGACTTCCCAATTACCCATGAATGAAATGAGAAAATCCAAATGGAAATGAGAGAAAGTTTACACTGAAGGACAGTGTAAATGTTACATATCAAATCTATGAAATGGGAAAATAAGAACCAAGAACTAATCTATTAGAACAGAAAAAGACTAAAATAATTAATGACAGAACCTATTCTATCAAGAATTTGGGAAAAGAATAGCAAGTTATTCCAAACAAAGGTAGAAGGCAGAAAATAATAAAGACAAGACATAGCTAGTAATGAGGACAAATTTAAAAATAGAGAAAAACCAATGAAGCTGAAAGTGTTCCTTTTTGTAAGCAATGGTCACATTTATAAATCTTAGCCACAAAACTAAGGAAAGAGAGAGAGAGAGAGGGAGGAGGTTCACATCATTATTAGGATGGCATCCCATCCTACAGACTTTAAATTTAGAATGGAACATTATTAACTCCTTATGCTGATATATGAGACATGTAAATGAAATGGGTAAAATTCTCAAAATAGAAGCTACTAAATTGATGGAGAAGTAGAAATTATGTATCACCTTATGAATACATTGAATGCATTGACTGTGATTAAACTGTCCCCCATCTGAAGTGTGTGGAGACTGAGAGAATTGGAGTCAGAGTGGTGGCTGGCGGGGCTGGACTGTGGAGATGGGGAGGTGTTGGTCAGGATTATAGACAGAAGAAGAACAAGGTCTCTACAGTTGTAAGACCACAAGTTCTGGGGATCTCATATACAGCATGATGACCGCAGCTCATAACACTGTATCCTATTCTTGAATGTTGCAAAGAGAGTAGATCTAAATGTTCTGTCACACACAAGAAAGGCAGCTGTGGTATGGCATGGAAGTGTGAGCTAACAGCATGGGGAGAATCATTTTGTTATATTTGTGTCTGTTGAGGAAGCTTCATTGGCAATTTCCTCCAAACACTTACCCCTTGAGGAAACACACACATGGTTACACACATGCATATACACACACCAAAATTACACAAACCTTTCCTGAGAATAAAAAGGGAGGAAGCAATATTGGATCAGGCCAGGGAACTGTGAACACCAAAAAAACTGGCAAGGTAATTACAGAATGAAAAAGGGGCAGAAATTTCTCTCACGTAAACCTAGATGTACATGTCTAAACAAAACGTTCACAAATAAGATCCAGCAATAGGACTCTACATCATGACCACACTGGATTTTGGGGGGAGGGAAGGAACAGAGTAGTTTAACTCAATCAATATAATCTGATACATTAACAGAATATGTAAAAATGACCATCTCACAAACCAGAGGGAGGGGTATGGGGAGATGGTTGAAAAGGTGAAGGAGATTAAGTCGTACCAACTTCCAGTTACATAATAAATGAGCGCCAGGGGTGAAAATTACACTTTAGGGAATATAATCAGTAACATTGTAATCATTTTTTGTGTGACACATGGTAATTGGATTTCTTAGAGTGAGCACTGCCTAATGTATATAAATGCTAATTCACTATGATGGACCTTGAAACTAATATCACATGTTAACTATAAATCAAAATTCAAAAATGATGTATTATAAGTTGGCTAATTGAACATAATAATAAAAATTTAAAATTAATAAATAATCTCAACAGTTGCAGACAAAGCTTTTGATAAAACACACCAACAATTCATAATGCATACAAAAGCTCATCAGAAATAAAATGGAGTTTCCAACAATTCATGAAGCCATGGTTAGCAATCAGCACCTGGCCTTCATCTTCAAAGGTGAGAACTTGAAGTCCTTCTCTCTGTGATGGGGATGATCCAAGTATGTTTCTTATGACCATTTGTATTCAGCACAGCATTCAGTTCATATAATTGGAGGTACCAACCAATCCTTAAACCAGTTAGCATGGCAAAAATTAACAAGACAGGGAACAACAAATGTTGGCGAAGATGTAGAGAAAGGGGAACCCTCCTACACTGTTGGTGGGAAGGCAAATTGGTACAGCCAGTTTAGGAAACAGTGTGGAGGTTCCTCAAAAAATTAAAAATAGAGCTACCCTATGACCCAGAAATTGCACTACTGGGTATTTACCCCAAAGTTACAGATGTAGTGAAAAGAAGGGCCACCTGTACTCCAATGTTCATTGCTGTAAGGACCTATTTAGCCAGAGCGACTCCATCTCGGTTAAATGGCCATTTTGTTGTTTGTGCAGTAAACTTAAATTGATCCTCCCCCAGAGAAACTTACTTAAGAGCAAGTCCAGGAAACCAATAAAATGTAGTCATCTAGTTCCTGATAACACAGCCCAGAATACAAGGACGAGTCAGGCCAGATGGAGACATCTAATCAGTAGGAAGTACTGTTTGTAACACTGAGAAGGTCTTGTCCAAACCAAAATGACTCCATCTTGGGAAGGATGGCCATCTTATTATTCACACTGAATATGTTAACTGATTAAGCCTTCCCCCAAAGTACTCTTTTTTTTTTTTTTTCCCCAAAGTACTCTTTGTAACAGTTCCTGGTATGGGGTAATCTTAAATAACACGTCACTAGACCAGATGGAACTAGCCAATCAGCAAGAGACACACAAACCCGGTGGGTTGAGATACCGAGATATGGGTTGCAGTTTCACCCAATAAAAAGTAGACTGTAAGATTGGGAGGGGTTGCTCTCTTTAGAGGTGGCCCTGACCAGTCGATTCTTGAGCCTGTAGACTGGGGGTGGTCGCTCTCTTCAGAGATGGCCCTGCTCGGTCAGTCTGACTTCTAATGCTGGCATAAAATAGAGCTTTGCATAATTTTTACTTTGTCTCAGTTTTGTTCCTTTGATAACGGACCCTAACAATAGCAGCAATGGCCACGCCGCTAAACTGTGGAAAGAGCCAAGATGACCTTCAATAGATGAATTCTTGCCTTTTTAATTGGTGTAAGGTGGTATCTCAATGTGGTTTTGATTTGAATTAATAAAATCTTGGGAAAAAAACTAATGATGACTCAAGGAGATTATGCTGAGTGAAATAAGTCTAGCAGAGTGAGTCAATTATCATATGGTTTTGCTTACTTGTGGAGCAAAAGGAATGACATGGAGGACATGGGGAGATGGAGAGGAGAAGAGCGTTGGGGGAAATTGGAGGGGGAGATGAACCATGAGAGACTGTGGACTCTGAGAAACAAATAGGGTTTTGGAGGGGAGGGGGTTGGGATGGATGGTTGAGCCTGGTGGTGGGTGTTCAGAGGGCAGCGATTCCATGGAGCACTGGGTGTGGTGCATAAACAATGAATCTTGGAACACTGAAAAGAATACAGACATTAAAAGCAAAATTCAGACATAGGATCTATACTGACTGAGACAAATGAGAACATATGCCTTTAATGATTTACATTGATTAGCTTTCTAAATTCAACAACAATAGTATTTGGGCACTTCTGTTGAATGGTAGATGCTGAGAATACATGAAATGTAATAAAACCACTTTTCCTCGTCTAAAAAAAAAAAACCAATGATGTATTTATGCTGCTTAATTGAATTTAAATTTAAAAAACAAACCTGGTCTCTTCTAGACATGTGGGTGGCTTTTACTTTTTTTTTTCATTTATTTATTTTCAGCATAACAGTATCATTATTTTTTCACCACACCCAGTGCTCCATGCAATCCGTGCCCTCTATAATACCCACCACCTGGTACCCCGACCTCCCACCCCACCCCCCACCACTTCAAACCCCTCAGATTGTTTTTCAGAGTCCATAGTCTCTCATGATTCACCTCCCCTTCCAATTTACCCCAACCCCCTTCTCTCTAACTCCCCATGTCCTCCATGCTTTTTGTTATTGTAGCAACATGGACGGGACTGGAAGAGATTATACTGAGTGAAATAAGTCAAGCAGAGAGAGTCAATTATCATATGGCTCTTACTTTTTTATTCGATCTGATACCCTGTGTCCTTTGATTGAAGCATTAAGCCCATTTAATTCAGAGTCACTATTAAAGAAGATGTGGTCCATATATACAATGGAATATCACTCAGCCTGTATCACCTGTAACGTCCTGTTTCTGTAGATTGTTTCTTAGTGGTCCGTGTTACGTTTGGGCTCTCTCTTTGCTTCACAAAATCCCCCTTAATATTTCCTGCAGGGCTGGCTTGGTGGTCACATGTCCTCTCAGTTTCTATCTTTCCTGAAAGCTCTTCACCTCTCCATCAGTTCTGCACAACAGCCTTGCTGGGTGAAGGATCCTTGGCCACATGTTCCTCTCATTTAGTAATTGAATGTGTCCCGGCTGCCCTTTCTGGATTGTCAGGTCTCTGTGGACAGGTCTGATGTTGGGGTGATGTTTCTACGTCCACAGGTTAGGAGCTTCTTGTCCCAGCCTGCTTTCAGGATTTTCTCTTTATCTCTGAAATTTGCAAGCTTCAGTATTACATGTTGGGGTGTTGATCTATTTTTATATTGATTTGGGGAGGGGTCATCTCTACCTCTGGGACACGAATGCTTGTTTCCTTTTCCAGGTTAGGAAAGTTCTCAGCTCTGGTTGCTCAAATACACCTTCTGCCCCCACCCCCAGTTTCCCAATAATTCTGATGTCGGTGTATTTCATAACATCCCTGATTTCTCAAGGCCTCTCCTCACGAGCTGTTAATTGTTTGCCTCTCTTTCCCTCAGCTTCCTTCCTTCGCACCACCCTGTCTTCGACATCACTCACTCTTTCTTCTGCCTCCTTACTCTCACTGTTAGAGCATCCAATTTAGACAACATCTGCTAGAGCATTTTTAATTTGGCCTGATTAGATCTCATTTCTGCACTAAGGCATTCTCTAGTCTTTTTTCAAGCCCAGATATTAACTTGATCACCGTTATCCAGAGCTCCATCTCTGACATCTTACTGGTATCCATATGGATTACATCTGTGGCGGAGAACATTACCTCTGGTTTTTTGTTTTGTTGTGAATTCTCACTTTGAGTCATTTTGCCCAGACAAGAATGGATGAGTGAGTGAGCAGAATCAAAAATACCCAATATATGGGGTGCCTGCATGGCTCAGTGGGTTAAGCCTCTGCCTTCAGCTCAGGTCATGATTTCAGGGTTCTGGGATCGAGCTCTCTGCTCACTGGGGAACCCGCTTCCCTCTCTCTCTCTGCCTGTCTCTCTGCCTGCTTGTGATCTCTCTCTGTCACAGAAATAAGTAAAATCTCTAAAAAATATCAAATATGACCGAAGCTGAATACAGACTAGACAAATCCGAAGAGGTCAGAAATGAAAACAGAAAAGGAAATAAAAGGGGTGGGGGTGATCTGCTTGTTCCTGAGTGAATTTTGCTTTGTGTTTGAGATTTGATACTTTTTGACACTAATTTGAGATTAAGACACTTGATCTCAAAATTGCAAAGAAAGCAAAATTTACATATATACACAAATAAAATTGAAGAGTGAAAGGAGGCCAGAAATGACCAATATATGTATAAAATGTAGATGTAAGAAATGAAAGTTTAAGCATGACTTAAATACAGAGTCAATTATCATATGGTTTCACTTATTTGTGGAGCATAACAAATAGCATGGAGGACAAGGGGAGATGGAGAGGAGAAGGGAGTTGAGGGAAATTGGAAGGGGAGATGAACCCTGAGAGACTATGGACTCTGAAAAACAATCTGAGGGTTTTGAAGGGGCGGGGGGTGGGAGGTTGAGGGAACCAGATGGTGGGTATTGGAGAGGGCACGGATTGCATGGAGCACTGTGTGTGGTGCAAAAACAATGAATACTGTTATGCTGAAAAGAAATAAAAACTTAAAAAAATACATGAATACTGTTATGCTGAAAATAAAAATTAAAAAAAAATACATGTTGGGGGAAATTGGAAGGGGAGGTGAACCATGAGAGACTAGGACTCTGAAAAACAATCTGAGGGGTTTTAAGTGTTGGGGGGTAAGAGGTTGGGGGAACCAGGTGGTGGGTATTAGAGAGGGCACGGATTGCATGGAGCACTGGGTGTGGTGCAAAAATAATGAATACTGTTATGCTGAAAAGAAATAAAAAATAAATTTAAAAAATTTCAAAACAAATACATGTTGATAAAATAGGAAAATAATTAAAAAGAGAAACAAGAAAAAAGCGAAAGATACAGATGTAGTGAAAAGAAGGGCTTCTCCTGGAGGAAGACAGAGGGTGGCCCTGTACTGTCCTTTACTGTGCTGTCACCCTGAGACCTGTTGCCCAGTCGGGAGAGGACCCATTTTGCCCATCTGGAGGATGGTGGAAGGTCCCCATGTTCCAGTCCTCTGCAGGGTGCCCAGGCTGAGAGCAGTCCCCCAGTTGGCACAGCTCGGGGTTTGTGGTGAATCAAGCTGAGAGTTCCCCCCGGGCTCACTGACCACAACCAGTTTCCCAGCTCTGCTGCTTGGGATCTCTACCGTCTCAGGCACTATGTTATTTTGAGGGTCCTGGGATCCAGGGACCACACGACCCACCTAGAAGTCTGCCTGTTTCATACCAAAAGCCCCTTTCAGGCAGCCATATATCTCACTGGAGGAGATTTCTAAGGGTTCATATTTTGCCCTCGGGGCTATAACACTCCTTGGTGGAGGACACATGGAGGCTCCCTCCACCCTCCATTTGTCTTTGTTATCTCCCTCAGATTCACGTCTCTGGACATCCCACCTTGAAAAAAGTGCTCACTTCTCCACTTGTAGAGTTCCAGGTATGTTTTTTTCTTACATCTCAGGTTGAATTCAAGGTGTGTAGAATGGCTTGATAGTTACGTAGCTAAATTCAAGGGACTGGATGAGACGGGGCTCCCCACTCTCCCACCATCTTGTCGCTTCCCTTCAATATTTCATATTCTTAGTGCAAAATGTGTTTCCCATATTCCTGCTGTTCCACGACCTGGACGATGACGGACCACTCTGCACACAGTCTTCCATAGCACTCCTTACATATCGGGGTCACTCTCTGATGTCCATTCCTGTTGGACACTCACCTCCCACACCCCTGAGTTCCAGACACAATTGTTTCCAGAGCTGCCCTGATTTCAGGACTGTAAGGGGTGGGTGGTCTCTGTCGCCCTCCCTGTGCATCCACTCTCCGAACTTAACATCTGAGCAGGAATGTGTCCATCAGGGATGACTCCCATGGGAACCGCATACCAACCCATGGGCAGATGCCAGTGGAGGGTGGGTCCACGGGACAGAAGCATTCCACATACACACAGAGGGGATGTGGCTCAGGGCTGATCTCTGGGCTGGGGCAGGGGGCAGAGACATGCCAGCGCCCACCCCACACATGGTGGAGGGTCACGCTGATTCCACAGTCACCCAGAAACTCGATACCCTTCCTGCCTGTGAGAATGTGGCAACTCTTTTGGCCAAACAGAGGCAGAAATCATATTTTACCACCCTCAGCTGGACCCCAGCCTCTACTGATCACTCAGCTTTCATCACTGTTCTGCTGTGGTCCCTCTCAATTCCAGAAACTCTTGTTTCTTATTTCCTGCAAAACGTAATGTAAACCATTTCAGAAACATCACCAATAGCATTTGTCGTCTGTAGGGATGCACAGGGTCTCTCGGGGACATGGATCTCTGGTCCACCCTGATTGTGGGGTCGGAACCATGGACCTCTTGTGTCTCAGCCACACCCCTCTTAATCAGGTCAAGAAATACCAATGATTGATTGCAACCACCAAGTGGGGTTCACAAGGTCACTAGGGCAGTGGACACGGCAGTAGTATTCACACCAGAATCAGCTTTGTTCCCCAAATCACAGCACTCAGCCATGAATTGCCCCCTACAGCTCTCAGAAAGGACCACAGTGTGGGGAGGACATCTCTGCCCCTGGATCAAGGGACAGAGGAGCCAGCAGGGGACTCAGAGGTGTGCTCCCAGGAAATGGAAGTGGACAGACTCAGAGGAAAATAGAGAAGTCCACAAGGCTGTGCAGATGGAAAGCCCACACTCCAGGGCCAGGAGAGGGGCTGTGTTTCCTTCCCTATTTGCCCCTATTTCTCTTCTGGCCTCATTGCCACCATGATTTCATCCTGAGCTGAGCAGATTTGTCACAGGTGTGTCGGTCTTCACATGACCTCTAAAGGGCAGCAGGAACCCACATCTTTGCATCATTCCTGGGGTCTGGGGACCCTCTCCATGGTGGGGACCCCGGATGTGCTGAGGAAAAAGGCGACCCATGGGGCAGACTCTGGGAGGGAAGGGCCTGCCCGGTTCTCCTCACCTGGATGGGGCACCTCAGGAAGCCACGGGGTCCACCCGCTGCACTGTCATGGACACCAGAGCCAGGCTGGGCCTGGGGAGGGGTTGTTTCCCTTCCTGCTGACGTGGACTGGGACTGCTGACGTGACAACCCTGTGACAGGCAGGACAGGCCTCCATGTGGCCACAACCTGTGGTTTTGTCTGTCCCATGGCCACAGTGGGGCCTCCGTCTGCACAGCCAGAACCAGGGAGAGGAGACGCCATGACCCCCACCCTCACTGCCCTGCTCTGTCTTGGTGAGATCTGAGGAGGGGAGGGGACACTCTAGTCTGGGAGAAACCAGCCCCACATCCAGGCCTGGTCTGTCAGAGACCCCAGGCTCAGGAGGCTCATGTGGAGCAGGGGTTCTGCAAGGATTCAGGGCAAACCTCTCACAGAGACTCTCTTCCAGGGATGAGTGTGGGCCCTAGGACCAGAGCGCAGACAGGTGAGTCTGTCCCAAAGGGTCCTAGTCCCACCTCCTCACTGGGGACAGGGGTCACCCACCAGGCATGGGGGAGGGAGAAGAGAAGTTCTGGACTGACTGAGGGGGATGTCTGGGGGTTTGGTGCTGAACTGGGACCTGGGGGTAGGGAAGGTCTGTGTTACAGCCTCTGTTTCCTTCCAGGGACCCTCTCCAAACCCACCATCTGGGCTGAGCCAGGCTCTGTGATGCCCTGGGGGACATCTGTGACCATCTGGTGTCGGGGGTGGGGCTGGAGGCCCAGGAGTACCGCCTGTATAAAAAGGGAGAGTCAAGGGTCTGGGGCAGACAGAAGCCACTGGAGTCCAGGGACAAGGCCCAGTTCTCCATCACACACATGACAGATGTACATGCAGGAAGATATCACTGTAACTATTTCAGTCCCACTGGCTGGTCAGAGCCCAGTGACCCCCTGGAGCTGGGGGTGGTGACAGGTGCGAGCCCACTCAGGGTCCCAGCCCCAGGCTCTGCCCTCAGGAAGGGGGTGGTCTCTCAGGGGTCTCCCTCTCACAGCCCAGCCTGGGGATAATGTGGGGGTTCTGAGCCCCATTTCACATGTCGTCCTCCTCCTCTCCTAGGATCTCAGGGCAAACCCAGCCTCTCAGCCCTGCCCATCCCTGTCATGACCCCAGGAGGGAACGTGACCCTCCAGTGTGCCTCACGGATGGGATTCCACAGGTCCATCCTGATGAAGGATGGAGAAGGTCAGCCGTCCTGGACCCTGAACTCCCAGCCAGCCACCTGTGGGGTGACCCAGGCCCTGTTCCCTGTGGGCCCTGTGACTCCCAGCCTCAGGTGGACGTTCAGATGCTATGACTATTACAGCAACCTCCCCCAGGTGTGGTCGGACTCCAGTGAGCCCTGGAGCTGCTGGTCTCAGGTGAGAATGTTTGACTGGTGCCCCATCCATGTTTTGAGGCACCAGACAGGTAATGGGAACTCTGCTTCCAGGGGAGCCCCAATGAGAGGTTGGGTGAGGGGACCACGGGGACTCACAGGTCAGAGTCACCGGGAGTGACAGTGAGACCCAGGGGTCAATCAGGAGAAGGGGAAGTTTGGGGAGAGGCAACCCCTGCCATCCACAGCTGGTCTCTCCCAGATGTGTCGGGGAAGCCCTCCCTCCTGACCCAGCATGGCTCTCTCGTGACCTCTGGACAGAGACTGACCCTCCAGTGTCGCTCTGATGTTGGCTATGACAGATTCACTCTGTCCAAAGAGGGGGCACCTGACCCTCCCCAGCAGCTTGGCGGTCAGCCCCAGGCTGGGCTCTCTGGGGCAGACTTCCCTCTGGGCCCTGTGAGACCCTCCCACATGGGCTGGTACACGTGCTACGGTGGACACATACTCTCCTCCGAGTGGTCGGCCCCCAGTGAACCCCTGGACATCCTGCTCACAGGTGAGGGCTCACGGCATCCGTCAGGACTGCAGATTCTGCACCAGTCCTGCCAGGGGCACCATAGGTGGTGGTGGCTGGGACCAGGTGTGTGGAGTCCCCAGGGAGAGAGACACAGAGAGAGAAGAGGGATAGGAAGGGACAGACTCAGAGGACACAGACTCAGTTCAGAACAAGGGCTGGACAGCCCCTCACACGCCCTTCCTCTCTCTAGGACAGCTGCCCTACACATCCTCCCTGTCGGTGCAGCCGCGACCCAAGGTGGCCCCAGCAGAGAATGTGACTCTGCTGTGTCAGTCACAGAGCTCTGTGGACACTTTCCTTCTATCCAAGGAGGGGGCAGCCCATCCCCCGCTGCGTCTTAGATCACAGTACCCAGCTGGGCAGTACCAGGCTGAATTCCCAATGAGTCCTGTGACCTCAGCCCATACAGGGTCCTACAGGTGCTACGGCTCCACCAGCACCTCTTCCTACCAGTTGTCACAGCCCAGTGACCCCCTGGAGCTGCTGGTTTCAGGTAAGGGGCCCTGACCTTGTCCTCTCTGAACTCTGTCAACTCAGGACACACATCTCAGGAAAGCCTGACACAGTAACACATGTGGAGGTCATGGGGGCTCCACAGAGGAGGGTCCTGCTCTGGAGAGGTTGGGAAGATCCACAGTGTGCACCCGGGGCCCCCATCCCGCAGTCTCAGCAGAGTAAGGAGTAGGGGCCGTGTGGGGGGTGAGCGAGGACAATGGTGAGTGGACAGCGCATCCCACTCACCTCCTGTCCCTCCGTAGCAGAATCTGATGGTACTGTCAGCTGCACGGGACACTCTCCTGGACAGAAGCCTTCCCACCTGCGGGCACCGCTCTGCTGACCCCGCATGCTCACCTGGGGCCTACATGCCCCTTGGTGCACACCTGAGACCCAGGAGTGTCGATCCCAGATCACGGGAGTCCCCAGGGAGGCTGCACCTTGTGTCCATGTGCACTGGTATCCTCTCTCCTTTTTGTGTGGTCGCTGGTTCAGTGTCCCTGTGTCTGCTTCTCACACATTCTAGAGAAGCACATGCAGATGATGACAAAGGGTACTCAGGTGACAGGGACGCCAGACTCAGAAACTGTCCTCCTTCTCCTGTGTGCATTGGGGTTAGATGGATTCACAGGGTCCCTGTGGGGCACAAGCTCTGGGCACTCCCCAGTCTTAGCATGCTTTCAATGAGTCTCATTTATCTTTTTTGTTTGTTTATTGGTTGGTAGGTTGGTTGATTGGTTGGTTGGTTGGTTTATTTACTTATGTAGCTCTTCTTCCCATCTCCATCCACACTGCATCCAGGCAATAACGCCGTTCCTATGACCCAGTGCCTGACCATCACCTTTCCTGGATACATATTTATATGCCTGTTGTAGATGTGCGCACACAGATCTCTCTCTCTCTCTCTCTCTCTCTCTCTCTCTCTGTGTGTGTGTGTGTGTGTCTGGCACTGTGGGTATCTGTAAGTATATGAAGAATGAATTAGTGAACATACCAAGGAGAAATACTGTAGGTACAGAATAAAGTGCAGACCCTGAAGGAAGGAACTGGTTGACATGGAAGGACACGGACCCGACCCCAGACATGGGCCCCTCTCTTCTCCTGACAGTCAGGAGCCCCTGGCTCCAGCCACTCAACCATGGACGCTGCTGGGACCTCAGCTACTGAATAAGCGGGAACTGTCATCTGCTGGGACATGAGCCCAGGAGGCCTTGTGTCCCAGACTGAGCAGAGAACATGCACGGACAAGATGATTTCTGTGCTGGGAGGCCATTTTTCTCTGCAACCCTGAGCTGGTGGGGCACAGCCAGAATCAACCCCAAGTGACTCAGAAGCAGATCTTAAATCAAAGAGAACAAGGAGGCTGAAGGAATCCAGTGAGGAGAGCAGAGGAAAGCCCTCTAGTGCAGAGAAGGGCTAGTTCAGGAACTGTACAAAAACCACATAGTGACAGGCTGAGGGATAGAGACACAGAGCAGAGGACAGGCTGGACGGGGGTGTCTAGCTCCTTCCATCTGCTTCCATCGTCCCTGCAGAAGCAGCTGGCACCGTGAGCCCACCCCAAAACAACTCAGACTCCAGCAGTGTTGAGTAAGAGAAAGTCCCAGTGATGGGGCTTGTATGGAGGGGGTGTCCTGTCTGGGAAAGCAGGACCCCTGGGTGGACATACAGGATCCTGGGTGATCCTCTGCAACCTCTCTGTCCTCATTCCTGGCCTCGGACCCCGGAGATTACAGAGTGGAGAATCTGACCCACATGGGCATACCTGTCTTGATCCAGGTGGTCCTCGGATTCTGCTGATAGAGGCTCAGCACAACCAGAGAAGGACCCTAGATGCAGCCAGGAGCTAAACACAATGGGGAACAAAGTCACCTTTCCCGTGTGGCAGAGCTGTGGGCATGCGTCCCAGGTGCCCAGAGGGATCTGGAGGAAAGCCTGCAGCTCACGATCGCTGATCTCTCTGCTGACAACATTGAGGGGAAGAAGGGTTCAGGTGCAGGACATGTCTGGGCTGCTCCCTGTCCACGACTCGTCCCCCGTGACCTCTGGTGCTTTCCCTCCTGCATTGTTGGACATCCGGGTCTTGCCCCTCCTTCCTCATCCCTGTGAGTTGAGGGTTCATAACACAAGGCAGGACTGGTCCATAACTTCCTAGAGCAGCAGCTCTGGTCCACCTTCGTGGGATACATTTTCCTTCACTTTCCATTTCCACCTTCCCTGATGTCCACTATTGTCCTCCATCCCTCAGCTGAAAACACAGACTCTATTTTCATAAGTAAATAAGTGGGTGAAAATCAGGTCCGCTTTGGAATCCAAATCATTCCCTGAACCCTCTCTGGACTCACAGAGCATTTCTGTCCTCATGCGGCGACACTTGGTGGAATCTTCCAGAACCACCATCAGTTCAAGTGAGCTCAGGGGTGTTTGAGGTGTAGCCAGGTGGGAGCTGCTACACTGACTCCAAGGAATAAATGGGTTTTCCTTTTTAATTTTTTTAGTTGTGATTTGAGTGCCTTAGAGTTTCATTCTGTGAGACACCTGCCCTGGGCTCAGGTCATGATCCCAGGGTCCTGGGATGGAGTTCTCTGTTGTAGGTCTGCTTCTCCCTCTGTCTGTCCTTCCCATTTGTGTACGCTCTCTCTCTCTCTGTTTCTGTCTCTCTCTAAAAAATAAACAAATAAAATGTTTAAAATAAATAAATAAATAAGTAAATGAATGTACGAATGAAGATAAAGTTGTGTGTAACCGTCCCTCAGAACAAGGTACAGACCAAACATGCTTGATTGAGGACCAGCAGGGGTCCCTGGGGAGAGGATGATACACGTCCTTGTAGTGGAGCAGCTGGGGTCTCGTGCCTGCTCAGAGCGGTTCTTGTTATCTCCCCTTCTCCGGAGATCACCTGTAGTTAATTAGATGATTCCTTCAAATGCCTTTACTCAACCACTAACCCCATCCTGCTTGGTCAGGCATATCTGGTTTATCTATAATCTGCCTCCTCCTTTGTTGATTGCTATCTCGTATCTAATGAATACAGGACTGAGGAGTTGTTCTGGGCTGCAGTCTCCACACCTGCTGACCCTGCTCCTGATCTCTGGAAACTGACTTGTTTGTGCTTCATTCTCCCCCGAGTGCCGTTGGGAAGTGGCAGTTGTGATTGTGGCTTCTCCTGTTTCTTTGCATGTTTATGTAAGGTAAGTTATGAAATACTTCATAATTGTAAACATTTGAGCAAGCATTTAGCGTAAAAATTGATTTTGTGCACTCACCACATCTAATGAATAGATTTGTAAATCTGATAATCTTATGCAGATTTTTTGTTAGTTAGTCACCACACAGTACATCATTAGTTTCTTTTTTTTTTTTTAAAGATTTTATTTATTTATTTGACAGACAGAGATCACAGGAAGGCAGAGAGGCAGGCAGAGAGAGAGGAAGAAGCAGGCTCCCTTCGGAGCAGAGAGCCCTACGTGGGGCTCGATCCCAGGACTCTGGGATCATGACCCAAGCCGAAGGCAGAGGCTTTAACCCACTGAGCCACCCAGGCGCCCCACATCATTAGTTTCTAATGCAGTGTTCCATGATTCACTGTTTGAGTACAACACCCAATGCTCCCTGCAACACGTGCCCTCCTGAATACACATCACTGGGCTTACCCAACCCCACCTTCCCCTCTAAAACCCTCAGTTTATTTCTCAGAGTCCTCATGGTTCATCCCTCCTCCGATTTATTCCCTTCATTTCCCCCTTCCTTCTCTTGACGTCCTCCATGCTATTCCTTATGTCCCACATAAGAGTGAAACCATGTGATCATGGACTTTCTCTGCTTGACTTTTTTCACTCAGCATAATCTCCTCCAGTCCCGTCCATGTTGATACAAAAGTTGGGTATTCATCCTTTCTGATGGCTGAGTGACATTCCATTGTATATATGGACCACATCTTCTTTATTTTTTTTAATATTTTATTTATTTTCGGCATAACAGTATTCATTATTTTTCACCACACCCAGTGCTCCATGCAATCCGTGCCCTCTATAATACCCACCATCTGGTCCCCAACCTCCCACCCACCCATCAATTCAAACCCCTCAGATTGCTTTTCAGAGTCCATAGTCTCTCATGGTTCACCTCCCCCTCCAACTTCCCCCAACTCCCTTCTCCTCTCTAACTCCCCATGTCCTCCACATCTTCTTTTAATAGTGACTCTGAATTACATGGGCTTAATGCTCCAATCAAAAGACACAGGGTATCAGATTGAATAAAAAAGTAAGAGCCATCCACATGCTGTCTAGAAGAGACCAGCAGAGTTTCACTGACTTGTGGAGCATAAAGAATAACATGGAAGACATTAGGAGTAGAAAAAAGGAAAAGGGAATTGAGGGAAATTGGAGGAGGGGACAAACGATGAGAGACTGTAGACTCTGAGAAACAAATTGAGCATTTTGTAGGGGGCAAGGGAGAGCCTGGTGGTGGGTATTAAGGAGGGCAGGTATTGCATGGAGCAATGGGTGTGGTGAAAAAATAATGAATACTGTTTTTCTGAAAATAAATTAATTAATCGAAAAAAAAAAGGAGAATAATAAGTAAGTCAGTAAATAAATAAATAAATAAAATCTTGTTTGATTTCCCAGATCAAAAAAAGAAAAGAAAAGAAAAGAAAAAGTTAGACAACATTGCCTCATTCCAAGTACAGGAGAGGACCCAAGGATAAGGAGCTGGGAACACGCCTGCTGGGGGGCTCTCCTCCTCCCTCACAGAGATGAAGCCCAAGGCTACATGAAGTCCCTGTCTCCTTGTGCTTGTGGATGTGGGCCCTTTCGACCCTTTTACCTTTGTCCTTTCAAGCTCCCTTGGGTGAGTAATGCATCGCTCATTCATGATTCCGTATAAGTGCATGTTCCAAATCTCTCTGCTTTTTTCTTCTGCTTAAAAGTCAGCTCCTGTCACCTTCCTTTGCTTTATCAGGAGATATGGAGACACAGAACTCAGGGACACATCCATGCATACCAGCAGGCTGCTGCTCTACCTGTGTCTCTTTACAACACCTGAACACTGGCCCCTGAGACTGCTGCCTCACACATTCCTCACTGCTCTCTTTCCAGACTCATGGTATCCACCATCCCCCTGTTCCCCTGGTATCTGCATGTTCTCATTTCAGCCTGTCTGGCATCAGACAAAGCATCCTCAGTGTTGTCTTCCAATTTCATGTTCTGCCTTTCAGCTGCATCTTCTCACAGATGGAATGATCAGTCACAGTAAGTTTTTGTTTTTCTCTTTTACCTCCAGGGAATTGAATTAACTCACTTCCTGATTTCCATCTTCTTTCCATAATATAACTTCATTATTTCTACAAACACTCAATGTGCTCCATTTTTCAGTAGTTCACATTTTTAAAATTAATTTATTTTTTTCAGCGTAACAGTATTCATTGTTTTTGCACCTCACCCAGTGCTCCATGCAATACGTGCTCTCTAATACCCACCCCCTGGTTCCCCCAACCTCCCATCCCCCACCCATTCAAAACCCTCAGATTGTTTTTAGGAGTCCATAGTCTCTCATGGTTCACCTCCCCTTCCAATTTCCCTAAAGTCCCTTCTCCTCTCCATCTCCCCTTGTCCTCCATGCTATGCTCCACAAATAAGTGAAACCATATGATAATTGACTCTCTCTGCTTGACTTATTTCACTCAGCATAATCTCTTCCAGTCCCGTCCATGTTGCTACAAATGTTGGTTATTCATCCTTGCCTATGGAGGCATAATACTCCCTACTGTATATGGACCACATCTTCCTTACCATTTGTCCGTTGAAGGGCATCTTGGTTCTTTCCAGAGTTTGGCAACCGTGGCCATTGCCACTATGAACGTTGGGTACAGTTGGCCCTTCTTTCACTACATCTGTATCTTTGGGGTCAGTACCCAGTAGTGCAATTGCAGGGTCATGGGGAAGCTCTCTTTTTAATTTCTTGAGGAATCTCCACACTGTTTTCAAAGTGGCTGCACCAACTTGAATTCCCACCAACAGTGGAAGAGGGTTCCCCTTTCTCCACATCCCCTCCAACACATGTTGTTTCCTGTCTTGCTAATTTTGGCCATTCTAACCGGTGTAAGGTGGTATCTCAGTGTGGTTTTAATTTGAATTTCCCTGATGGCTAGTGGTGATGAACATTTTTTCATGGGTCTAATAGCCATTTGTATGTCTTCATTGGAGAAGTGTCAGTCCATATCTTCTGCCCATTTTTTGATATGTTTGTCTGTTTTGTGTGTGTTGAGTTTGAGGAGTTCATTATAGATCCTGGATATCAACCTTTTGTCTGTATTCTCATTTGCAAATATCTTCTCCCATTCCGTGGGTTGCCTCTTTCTTTTCTTGACTGTTTCCTTTGCTGTGCAGAAGCTTTTGATCTTGACGAAGACACAAAAGTTCGTTTTCGCTTTTGTTTTATTTGCCTTTGGAGACATATCTTGAAAGAAGTTGCTGTGGATGATATCGAAGAGGTCACTGCCTATATTTTTCCCCAGGGTTCTGATGGATTCCTGTCTCACGTTGAGGTCTTTTATCCATTTCGAGTTTATCTTTGTTTATGTTGTAGTTCACATTTTTAACATAAAACGAGTTTCCTATATTCCTGCCATTTCATGTCCTGGACTATGATTGATGAGTCTGCACCCAATGTTCCTGAGCCCTCCTTATCAAATTGGGGTCCCTCTCTGATGTCCATTCCTGTTGAACACTCACCTTCTACACCCCTGAGTTCCAGAGACAACTGCTTCCAGGGCTGACCTGAAGCTCAGGACTATAAGGGGTGGGTGGTGACAGCCCCACTGACCTCTGGCATCAACTTGTCCCAACTTAGCATCTGAGCAGGGATGTGTCTGGCCGGGATGACTAACATGGAAGCCACACCCTCACACGTGGACAGCTGCCTCTGCGGGGTTCCACCCACATGCGCACACACACAGACACACACACACACACACACACACACACACACACACACACAGGGGACATGGCTCAGTGCTATTGTCTGGACTGAGTTATTGGGCATAGTCATGCCAGGACCCACCCCACACAAGGTAGAAGGGTCACACTTCTTGCACAGTCAGTGAGACACTGGATGCCCTTGCTGCCTGTGATAATGTGGATGCTTGTTCTGGTC
Source organism: Mustela nivalis (assembly GCF_964662115.1). Lineage (NCBI taxonomy): Eukaryota > Metazoa > Chordata > Mammalia > Carnivora > Mustelidae > Mustela > Mustela nivalis. The sequence continues at coordinate 49,874,116 of NC_139037.1, read as the reverse complement.
ACACAGAGGCAGAGATCAAATTTGATGACCCCCAACTTCACCCCGGACACTGGCAGCCACTCAGCTTTCACTTCTTTTTCTGTTGTGGTCCGTGTCAATTTCAGAAAATTTACTTACTCATTTTCTGCAAATACCTGTTTCTACTAATTTCAGAAACATTGTAAATAGCATTTCTCAGTGTTAAGAACACATGGGGTCTCTCAAGGATGTGGAGAACCAACTGCAAGCTGACAGGGTCCTTGCAGTCTCAGGAGTCTTGCCAACGGCTAGCTCTCACAATCCCTGCAGTTCATTCACTACTTGATTGGGATCACATTAGCTCTCAGAGTCATACTGACACAAACCTTGAGCTCTTCTGTAAATATGCTTTAGCCAAGTCTCTTACTTTGAAGCAAGGCAGTCACCTGGCACTTGTGGTCCTCCAACCTCAATCTCCCTAATAAACATTCTTGTTATTGAAGTATGAAATAAAGTCTCTTAGGCATTATGGGGCTCTACTGTCGCTCTCGGCCCACAAGAACGACTCGGAGACTCACGTAGCGGTAAACCTTCTTCTTTAATCGCTTTTTTCTTCCTCTCCCTTTACCCTCAGCGCATGCGTTTTTATACAGGCAGTGTTACCCAATCACAATGCAGTGCTCATGCACCTCCCACGAGAGTGGACCTAAATGAACAGCCAATCATATTCAGTCCCTTACGGCTCTTAGAGTAGGCCTCCTGTACCGGCTCCCGACACTCTACTAGGTCATCAGCCTGTGGAGAACTCCTGATCACAGCTTTCTCTCTCCTGTTTTCTTAATTCCCACAGTTTTCTCTCAGTCTTCCCTGGGACTTATTACAATGATCAATGATCTAACCTGACTGTGGGGTCTGACACATGGACCTCTTTGGTCTTAACCACACCCCTCTTAATCAGGTTAGGAATCTAACAAAATTAATCCCATGCACAATCTAAGTCCCACTGACCTCACAACCACTCTGAGGAGTAGAGTGAGGATAGCATGCTACAGACCAGGTCACTGTGCTCACAGTCACTTGGGCAGTGGACACAGGAGTAGTAATGACATGAGAATCAGCTTTGTCTCTCATATCAGACCACTCACGCAAGTATTGTTTCCTATAGGTTACAGGCAAGACCCCAGGGTGAGGAGGATGTCTCTGTCCCTGGAATAAGGGGGCAACAAAGAGCCAGGAGGGACTCAAAGAGGCATTTACGCATGAATGGGGTGTGGACCATGTTACAGGAAAACACACCCCTCTTAATCAGGTTAGGAATCTAACAAAATTAATCCCATGCACATCTAGGTCCCACTGACCTCACAACCACTCTGAGGAGTAGAGTGAGGATAGCATGCTACAGACCAGGTCACTGTGCTCACAGTCACTTGGGCAGTGGACACAGGAGTAGTAATGACATGAGAATCAGCTTTGTCTCTCATATCAGAGCACTCACCCAAGTATTGTTTCCTATAGGTTACAGGCAAGACCCCAGGATGAGGAGGATGTCTCTGTCCCTGGAATAGGGGGCAACAAAGAGCCAGGAGGGACTCAAAGAGGCATTTACGCATGAATGGGGTGATACCATGTTACAGGAAAACACACCCCTCTTAATCAGGTTAGGAATCTAACAAAATTAATCCCATGCACATCTAGGTCCCACTGACCTCACAACCACTCTGAGGAGTAGAGTGAGGATAGCATGCTACAGACCAGGTCACTGTGCTCACAGTCACTTGGGCAGTGGACACAGGAGTAGTAATGACATGAGAATCAGCTTTGTCTCTCATATCAGAGCACTCACCCAAGTATTGTTTCCTATAGGTTACAGGCAAGACCCCAGGATGAGGAGGATGTCTCTGTCCCTGGAATAGGGGGCAACAAAGAGCCAGGAGGGACTCAAAGAGGCATTTCCGCATGAATGGGGTGTGGACCATGTTACAGGAAAACACACCCCTCTTAATCAGGTTAGGAATCTAACAAAATTAATCCCATGCACATCTAGGTCCCACTGACCTCACAACCACTCTGAGGAGTAGAGTGAGGATAGCATGCTACAGACCAGGTCACTGTGCTCACAGTCACTTGGGCAGTGGACACAGGAGTAGTAATGACATGAGAATCAGCTTTGTCTCTCATATCAGAGCACTCACCCAAGTATTGTTTCCAATAGCTTACAGGCAAGACCCCAGGGTGAGGAGGATGTCTCTGTCCCTGGAACAAGGGGGCATCAAAGAGCCAGGAGGGACTCAAAGAGGCATTTTCCCATGAATGGGGTGTGGACCATGTCACAGGAAAACACAGAAGTCCTTGGAGGCTGTGACAGAAAGACAGCCCACACTCCAGGGCCAAGAGACGCTCTGTGTTCCCTTCCCTTTTTGTGTCTATTTCTCCTCTGGCTCATTGCCACGGATATCTCAACTTGAGCCATTCGGAGACATCACATGAGTGTCTGAGCTGACATGAGCACGGCAGGAACCCATGTCTTCTGTAGCAGCACTGGTTCTGGGGACCCATCCATGGTGAGAATCAGGGTTGTGGGGATGAAGGAGACCCATGGGGGAGGCTCTGGGAGGGAAGGACCTGCCCTGGTCTCCTCACTTGATTGGGCATCACAGGGAGCCCCAGCGTGTCCCCATTGCACCGTCATGGACACCGGAGCCAGGCTAGGACCCTGGGCAGGGGTTTTTCACCTTCCTATTGTCATATCCTGCGTACGTGACAACCCCATGACAGGACACCTACCTCTGAGAACCAAACCTTGTATGTCTGCATGTCCTGTGGGCACCGTGGTCTCACCCTCTGGCACCGTGGTCTCAGCCTCTGCACAGCCAGAGTGAGAGAGACGAGACACCATGACCCCCACAATCATGGCCTTGCTCTGTCTCGGTGAGATCTGAGGAGGGAAAGGGAGGCCTTAGTTTGGGAGGAAGCCACCCCAGAGTCAAGCCCTGGTCTGTCACAGACCCCAGGCTCAGGAGGCTCAAGGGGAGAAAGGGTTCTGCTAGGATTTGGGGCAAAACTCTCACATGGACTGTCTTCCAGGGCTGAGTGAAGACCCCAGGATGCAAGCACAGGCAGGTGAGTCTGTCCCCAAAGGCCCCAGTCCCACCTCCTCACTAGGGACAGGGGTCACCCAGCAGGCTGCTGGGCATGTAGAACAGCAGTTCTGGGCTGACCCAGGGGCACTTCTGGGGGTTTGGCATTGAGCTGGTACCTGGGGATGGGGAAGGTCTGTGTCCCAGCCTCTGTTTCCTTCCAGGGACACTCCCCAAACCCACCATCTGGGCTGAGCCCAGCTCTGTGATGCCCTGGGGGACACCTGTGACCATCTGGTGTCAGGGGAGCTTGGAGGCCCAGGAGTACCACCTGCATAAAGAGGGGGACTCATGGAATTGGGAGACACGGAAGCCACTGGAGTCCGGGAACAAGGCCAGCTTCTCCATCACATACATGACAGATGTATATGCAGGAAGATACCAGTGTGACTATGAACGCCCCAATGACTGGTCAGAATACAGTGACCCCCTGGAGCTGGTGGTGACAGGTGTGAGCCCACTCAGGGTCCCAGCCCCAGACTCTGCCCTCAGGAAGGGGGTGGGCTCTCAGGTGTCTCCCTCTTACAGCCCAGCCTGGGGATACCTTGGGGGTCTGAGCCCGATTGAACACCACCCCATCCTCCTCTCCTAGGATCCCATGGCCAACCCAGCCTCTCAGCCCTGCCCAGCCCTGTTGTGACCTCAGGAGGGAACGTGACCCTCCAGTGTGCCTCACGGATGGGATTCCACAGATTTGTCCTGATGAAGGAAGGAGAGCGCCAGCCCTCCTGGACCCTGAACTCCCAGCCAGCCCCCCGTGGGGGTACCCAGGCCCTGTTCCCTGTTGGACCTGTGACCCCTAGCCTCAGGTGGATGGTCCGATGCTATGGCTATTACAGCAACACCCCCCAGGTGTGGTCAGACCCCAGTGACCCCCTGGAGCTGCTGGTCTCAGGTGAGAAAGTCTGACTGTTGCCCCATCTGTGTTTTGAGGCACCTGACAGTTAACAGGGACTCTTCTCTCAGGGCCCAGAGCCCCCATCTGGGGCACAGCCTGTCTCTGCATCTTCTTCCAGAGCTGATGGTCCTTCCAGATTGCCTTTATTACCTGAATTCCTCTGGCCATTGTCCACCCTCCCCTCCCCCTACAATGTCACTGTCATTGTTGCAAAAGGACCCATGCCCCAAAGACAGGGTGGGAGAGGGGACCACGGGGACTCACAGGGCAGAGTCACAGAGGGTGATGGACAGTGAGACCCGGGTGTCAGGATGGGAGAAGGGAAGTGTGAGGAAAAGCAGCCCCTGCCATCCACTGCTGGTCTCTCCCAGGTGTGTCGGGAAAGCCCACCCTGCTGTCTCAACAGGGCCCTGTCGTGATCTCAGGACAGAGCCTGACCCTCCAGTGTCTCTCTGATATTGGCTACCACAGATTCGCTCTGTCCAGCGAGGGGGTACCTGACCCTCCCGGCAGTTTGGCCGACAGTCCCAGGCTGGGTTGTCTGAGGCAGACTTTCCCCTGGGCTCTGTGAGACCCTCCCATAGAGGCCGGTACCCCGTGGATACATATTTATATGCCTGTTGTAGATATGCTCACACAGATCTCTCTCTCTCTCTCTCTGTGTGTGTGTGTGTGTGTGTGTGAGTATGTGGTGTGTGTCTGGCACTATGGATATCTGTAAGTAAATGAAGAATGAATTAATGAACACATCCAAGGAGGAATACTGTAGGTATAGTATAAAGTGCAGACCCTGAAGGAAGGGAGCTGGTTGACATGGAGGGACATGGACCCGACCCCAGAAATCAGACCCTCTGTTCTCCTGACAGTCAGGAGCCCCTGGCACCAGCCTCTCATCCATGGATGCTGCTAGGACCTCGGCTACAGAGTGAGTGGGAACTGTCATCTACAGGGACATGAGCCCAGGAGGTCTTGTGTCACAGACTGAGCAGAGAACATGCGAGGACATGATGATTTCTGTGCTGGGAGGCCACTTTTCTCTGCAACCCTGAGCTGGTGGGGCACAGCCAGAATCAACCCCAAGTGACTCAGAAGCAGAGTCTGAAATCAAAGAGAACAAGGAGGCTGAAGGAATCTAGTGAGGAGAGCAAAGGAAAGCCCTCTAGTGCAGAGAAGGGCTAGTTCAGGAACTGTCCAAAAACCACATCGTGACAGGCTGAGGGATGGAGACACAGAGCAGAAGACAGGCAGAACGGGGGTCTCTAGCTCCTTCCATCTGCTTCTATCTTTCCTGCAGAAGCAGCTGGCACCGTGAGCCCACCCCAAAACAACTCAGACTCCAGCAGTGGTGAGTAAGAGAAAGTCCCAGTGATGGGGCTTGTATGGAGGGAGTGTCCTGTGTGGGGAAGCAGGTCCCCTGGGTGGACATACAGGATCCTGGGTGATTTGGGTCCTCTCTGACCTCTGCAACCTCTCTGTCCTCATTCCTAGCCTCGGACCCCAGAGATTACACAGTGGAGAATCTAACCCGCATGGGCGTGGCTGCCTTGATCCTGGTGGTCCTCGGGATTCTTCTGCTAGAGGCTCAGCACAGCCAGAGAAGGACCCTAGACGCAGCCAGGAGCTAGACACGAGGGGGAACAAATTCACCATTCCGTGTGGCAGAGCTGTGGGCATGCATCCCGGGTGCCCCGAGGGATCTGGAGGAAAGCCTGCAGCTCACCCTCGCTGCTCTGTCTGCTGTCAACATTGAGGGGGAGCATGGTTCAGGTGCATGACATGTCTGGGCTGCTCCCTATCCAGGACTCGTCCCCCGTGACCTCTGGTGCTTTCCCTCCTGCATTGTTGGACATCCTGGTCTTGCCCCTCCTTCCTGATCCCTGTGAGTTGAGGGTTCATAACACAAGGCAGGACTGGTTCATAACTTTCTAGAGCGACAGCTCTGGTCCAGCTTCGTGGGATACATTTTCCTTCACTTTCCATTTCCACCTTCCCTGATGTCCACTATCGCCCTCCATTCCTCAGCCGAAAACACAGACTCTGTTTTCATAAGTGAATAAGTGGGTGAAAATCAGGTCCGCTTTGGAACAGATGAATCCAAATCATTCCCTGAACCCTCTCTGGACTCACAGAGCATTTCTGTCCTCATGCGGCGACACTTGGTGGAATCTTCCAGAACCACCATCAGTTCAAGTGAGCTCAGGGGTGTTTGAGGTGTAGCCAGGTGGGAGCTGCTACACTGACTCCAAGGAATGAATGGGTTTTCCTTTTTAATTTTTTTAGTTGTGATTTGAGTGCCTTAGAGTTTCATTCTGTGAGACACCTGCCTTGGGCTCAGGTCATGATCCCAGGGTCAGGATGGAGTCTTGTGTTGCAGCATGCCTGCTCAGTGGGGAATCTGCTTCTCCCTCTGTCTCTCCTTCCCATTTGTGTGTGCTCTCTGTCTCTCTTTTTCTGACACTCTCTCAAAAATAAACAAATAAAATGTTAAAAATAAATAAGTAAATGAATGTATGAATGAAGATAAATTTGTGTGTAACCGTCCCTCAGAACAAGGCACAGACCAAACATGCTTGATTGAGGACCAGCAGGGGTCCCTGGGGAGAGGATGATACACGTCCTTGCAGTGGAGCAGCTGGGGTCTCGTGCCTGCTCAGGGCGGTTCTTGTTATCTCCCCTTCTCCAGAGATCACCTGTAGTTAATTAGATGATTCCTTCAAATGCCTTTACTCAACCACTAACCCCATCCTGCTTGGTCAGGCATATCTGGTTTATCTATAATCTGCCTCCTCCTTTGTTGATTGCTATCTCGTATCTAATGAATACGGGACTGAGGAGTTGTTCTGGGCTGCAGTCTCCACACCTGCTGACCCTGCTCCCGATCTTGGAAACTGACTTGTTTGTGCTTCATTCTCCCCCGAGTGCCGTTGGGAAGTGGCAGTTGTGATTGTGGCTTCTCCTGTTTCTTTGCATGTTTATGTAAGGTAAGTTATGAAATACTTCATAATTGTATACATTTGAGCAAGCATTTAGCGTAAAAATTGATTTTGTGCACTCACCACATCTAATGAATAGATTTGTAAATCTGATAATCTTATGCAGATTTTTATTTTGTCACCACACAGTACATCATTAGTTTCTAATGCAGTGTTCCATGATTCACTGTTTGTGTACAACACCCAGTGCTCCCTGCAACACGTGCCCTCCTGAATACCCATCACCGGGCTTACCCAACCCCACCTTCCCCTCTAAAACCCTCAGTTTATTTCTCAGAGTCCTCATGGTTCATCCCTCCTCCGATTTACTCCCTTCATTTTCCCCTTCCTTCTCTTGATGTCCTCCATGCTATTCCTTACGTTCCACATAAGAGTGAAACCATGTGATCATGGACTTTCTCTGCTTGACTTTTTTCACTCAGCATAATCTCCTCCAGTCCCGTCCATGTCGATACAAAAGTTGGGTATTCATCCTTTCTGATGGCTGAGTGATATTCCATTGTATATATGGACCACATCTTCTTTTATTTTTTTAAATTTTTTATTTATTTTCGGCATAGCAGTATTCATTATTTTTCACCACACCCAGTGCTCCATGCAATCCGTGCCCTCTATAATACCCACCACCTGGTACCCCAACCTCCCACCCACCCGTCAATTCAAACCCCTCAGATTGCTTTTCAGAGTCCATAGTCTCTCATGGTTCACCTCCCCCTCCAACTTCCCCCAACTCCCTTCTCCTCTCTAACTCCCCATGTCCTCCACATCTTCTTTTAATAGTGACTCTGAATTACATGGGCTTAATGTTCCAATCAAAAGACACAGGGTATCAGATTGAATAAAAAAGTAAGAGCCATCCACATGCTGTCTAGAAGAGACCAGCAGAGTTTCACTGACTTGTGGAGCATAAAGAATAACATGGAAGACATTAGGAGTAGAAAAAAGGAAAAGGGAATTGAGGGAAATTGGAGGAGGGGACGAACGATGAGAGACTGTAGACTCTGAGAAACAAATTGAGCATTTTGTAGGGGGCAAGGGAGAGCCTGGTGGTGGGTTTTAAGGAGGGCAGGTATTGCATGAAGCAATGGGTTTGGTGAAAAAATAATGAATACTGTTTTTCTGAAAATAAATAAATTAATCGAAAAAAAAGAAAATAATAAGTAAGTAAGTAAGTAAGTAAGTAAATAAAATCTTGTTTGATTTCTCAGATCAAAAAAAAAAAAAAGAAAAGAAAAAGTTAGACAACATTGCCTCATTCCAAGTACAGGAGAGGACCCAAGGATAAGGAGCTGGGAACACGCCTGCTGGGGGGCTCTCCTCCTCCCTCACAGAGTTGAAGCCCAAGGCTACATGAAGTCCCTGTCTCCTTGTGCTTGAGGATGTGGGCCCTTTCGACCCTTTTACCTTTGTCCTTTCAAGCTCCCTTGGGTGAGTAATGAATCCCTCATTCATGATTCTGTATAAGTGCATGTTCCAAATCTCTCTGCTTTTTTCTTCTGCTTAAACGTCAGCTCCTGTCAACTTCCTTTGCTTTATCAGGAGATATGGAGACACAGATCTCAAGGACACATCCATGCATACCAGCAGGCTGCTGCTCTACCTGTATCTCTTTACAACACCTGAACACTGGCCCCTGGGACTGTTGCCTCACACATTCCTCACTGCTCTCTTTCCAGACTCATGGTATCCACCATCCCCCTGTTCCCCTGGTATCTGCATGTTCTCATTTCAGCCTGTCTGGCATCAGACAAAGCATCCTCAGTGTTGTCTTCCAATTTCGTGTTCTGCCTTTCAGCTGCATCTTCTCACAGATGGAATGATCAGTCACAGTAAGTTTTTGTTTTTCTCTTTTACCTCCAGGGAATTGAATTAACTCACTTCCTGATTTCCATCTTCTTTCCATAATATAACTTCATTATTTCTACAAACACTCAATGTGCTCCATTTTTCAGTAGTTCACATTTTTAAAATTAATTTATTTTTTTTCAGCGTAACAGTATTCATTGTTTTTTCACCTCACCCAGTGCTCCATGCAATACGTGCTCTCTAATACCCACCCCCTGGTTCCCCCAACCTCCCATTCCCCATCCATTCAAAACCCTCAGATTGTTTTTAGGAGTCCATAGTCTCTCATGGTTCACCTCCCCTTCCAATTTCCCTAAAGTCCCTTCTCCTCTCCATCTCCCCTTGTCCTCCATGCTATGTTCCACAAATAAGTGAAACCATATGATAATTGGCTCTCTCTGCTTGACTTATTTCACTTAGCATAATCTCTTCCAGTCCCGTCCATGTTGCTACAAATGTTGGGTATTCATCCTTGCTGATGGAGGCATAATACTCCATAGTATATATGGACCACATCTTCCTTATCCATTTGTCCGTTGAAGGGCATCTTGGTTCTTTCCAGTTTTGGCAACCGTCGCCTTTGCCGCTATGAACTCTGTGGTACAGTTGGCCCTTCTTTTCACTCCATCTGTATCTTTGGGGTCAATACCCAGTAGTGCAATTGCAGGGTCATAGGGAAGCTCTCTTTTTAATTTCTTGAGGAATCTCCACACTGTTCTCCAAAGTGGCTGCACCAACTTGCATTCCCACCAACAGTGGAAGAAGTTTCCCCTTTCTCCAATCCCCTCCAACACATGTTGTTTCCTGTCTTGCTAATTTTGGCCATTCCAACCGCTGTAAGGTGGTATATCAATGTGGTTTTAATTTGAATCTCCCTGATGGCTAGTGGTGATGAACATTTTTTCATGCGTCTAATAGCCATTTGTATGTCTTGATTGGAGAGTGTCTGCCCATATCTTCAGCCCATTTTTTGATATGCTTGTCTTTTTTGTGTGTGTTGAGTTTGAAGAGTTCATTATAGATCCTGGATATCAACCTTTTTCTGTATTCTCATTTACAAATATCTTCTCCCATTCCGTGGGTTGCCTCTTTGTTTTCTTGACTGTTTCCTTTGCTGTGCAGAAGCTTTTGATCTTGACGAAGACACAAAAGTTTGTTTTCGCTTTTGTTTCCTCTGCCTTTGGAGACATATCTTGAAAGAAGTTGCTGTGGCTGATATCGAAGAGGTCCTTGCCTATATTCTCCCCTAGGGTTCTGATGGCTTCCTGTCTCATGTTGAGTTCTTTTATCCATTTCGAGTTTATCTTTGTGTATGGTGTAGTTCACATTTTTAACATAAAACGAATTTCCTATATTCCTGCCATTTCATATCCTGGACTATGATTGATGAGTCTGCACCCAATGTTCCTGAGCCCTCCTTATCACATTGGGGTCCCTCTCTGATGTCCATTCCTGTTGAACACTCACCTTCTACACCCCTGAGTTCCAGAGACAACTGCTTCCAGGGCTGACCTGAAGCTCAGGACTGTAAGGGGTGGGTGGTGACAGCCCCACTGACCTCTGGCATCCACTTGTCCCAACTTAGCATCTGAGCAGGGATGTGTCTGGCAGGGATGACTGCCATGGAACCCACACGCTCACACGTGGACAGTTGCCTGTGCGAGTTTCCACCCACATGCGCACGCACACACACACACACACACACACACACACACACACACACACAGGGGATATGGCTCACTGCTATTGTCTGGACTGAATTATTGGGCATAGACATGCCAGGACCCACCCCACACAAGGAAGAAGGGTCACACTGCTTGCACAGTCAGTGAGACACTGGATGCCCTTCCTGCCTGTGATAATGTGGATGCCTGTTCTGGTCACACAGAGGCAGAGATCAAATTTGATGACCCCCCAACTTGACCCTAGACACTGGCAGTCACTCAGCTTTCACTTCTTTTTCTGTTGTGGTCCGTGTCAATTTCAGAAAATTTTCTTTCTCATTTTCTGCAAATACCTGTTTCTACTAATTTCAGAAACATTGTAAATAGCATTTCTCAGTGTTAAGAATACACGGGGTCTCTCAAGGATGTGGAGAACCAACTGCAAGCTGACAGGGTCCTTGCAGTCTCAGGAGCATTGCCAACGGCTAGCTCTCTCAATCCCTGCAGTTCATTCACTACTTTATTGGGATCACATTAGCTCTCACAGTCATGCTGACACAGACCTTGAGCTCCTCTGTAAATATGCTTTAGAAAAGTCTCTTGTTTGGAAGCAAGGCGGTCACCTGGCACTTGTGGTCCTCCAACCTCAATTTCCCTAATAAACATTCTTGTTATTGAAGTATGAAATGAAGTCTCTTAGGCATTATGGGGCTCTACTAGGTCATCAGCCTGTGGAGAACTCCTGATCACAGCTTTCTCTCTCCTGTTTTTCTTAATTCCCACTGTTTTCTCTCAGTCTTCCCTGGGATTTCTCACGATGATCAATGGTCTAACCTGACTGTGGGGTCTAACACATGGACCTCTTTGGTCTTAACCACACCCCTCTTAATCAGGTCAGGAATGTAACAAAATTCATCCCATGCACAATCTAGGTCCCACTGACCTCACAACCACTCTGAGGAGTAGAGTGAGGATAGCATGCTACAGACCAGGCCACTGTGCTCACAGTCACTTGGGCTGTGGACACAGGAGTAGTAATGACATGAGAATCAGCTTTGTCTCTCATATCAGAGCACTCACCCAAGTATTGTTTCCTATAGCTTACAGGCAAGACCCCAGGGTGAGGAGGATGTCTCTGCCCCTGGAACAAGGGGGCAAGAAAGAGCCAGGAGGGACTCAAAGAGGCATTTCCGCATGAATGGGGTGTGGACCATGTCACAGGAAAACACAGAAGTCCTTGGAGGCTGTGACAGAAAGACAGCCCACACTCCAGGGCCAAGAGACAGTCTGTGTTCCCTTCCCTTTTTGCGTCTATATCTCCTCTGGCTCATTGCCACTGATATCTCAACTTGAGCCATTCAGAGATACCACACGAGCGTCTGAGCTGACATGAGCTCCCCAGCATGGCAGGAACCCATGTCCTCTGCAGCAGCTCTGGTTCTGGGGATCCGTCCATGGTGAGGACCAGGGTTGTGGGGATGAAGGAGACCCATGGGGGAGGCTCTGGGAAGGAAGGACCTTCCCTGGTCTCCTCACTTGATTGGGCATCACAGGGAGCCCCAGTGTGCCCCTGCTGCACCGTCATGGACACCGGAGCCTGGCTAGGACCCTGGGCAGGGGTTGTTCACCTTCCTATTGTCATATCCTGTGTACATGACAACCCCATGACAGGACACCTACCTTTGAGAACCACACCTTGTATGTCTGCATGTCCTGTGGGCACCGTGGTCTCACCCTCTGGCACAGTCGTCTCACCCTCTGTACAGCCAGAGTGAGAGAGATGAGACACCATGACCCCCACCATCATGGCCTTGCTCTGTCTCGGTGAGATCTGAGGAGGGAAAGGGAGGCCTTAGTTTGGGAGCTAGCCACCCCAGAGTCAAGCCCTGGTCTGTCAGAGACCCCAGGCTCAGGAGGCTCATGGGGAGAAAGGGTTCTGCTAGGATTCGGGCAAACCTCTCACATGGCCTGTCTTCCAAGGCTGAGTGAAGACCCTAGGATGCAAGCACAGGCAGGTGAGTCTGTCCCCAAAGGTCCCTGTCCCACCTCCTCACTAGGGACAGGGGTCACCCAGCAGGCTGCTGGGCATGTAGAACAGCAGTTCTGGGCAGACCCAGGGGCACTTCTTGGGGTTTGGCATTGAGCTGGTACCTGGGGATGGGGAAGGTCTGTGTCCCAGCCTCTGTTTCCTTCCAGGGACCCTCCCCAAACCCACCATCTGGGCTAGCCCAGCTCTGTGATGCCCTGGGGGACACCTGTGACCATCTGGCGACAGGGGAGCTTGGAGGCCCAGGAGTACCACCTGCATAAAGAGGGGGACTCATGGAATTGGGAGCCACGGAAGCCACTGGAGTCCGGGTACAAGGCCAGCTTCTCCATCACATACATGACAGATGTATATGCAGGAAGATACCAGTGTGACTATGAACGCCCCAATGACTGATCAGAATACAGTGACCCCCTGGAGCTGGTGGTGACAGGTGTGAGCCCACTCAGGGTCCCAGCCCCAGACTCTGCCCTCAGGAAGGGGGTGGGCTCTCAGGTGTCTCCCTCTTACAGACCAGCCTGCGGATACCTTGGGGTTCTGAGCCTGATTTAACACCACCCCATCCTCCTCTCCTAGGATCCCAGGGCCAACCCAGCCTCTCAGCCCTGCCCAGCCCTGTTGTGACCTCAGGAGGGAACGTGACCCTCCAGTGTGCCTCACGGATGTGATTCCACAGATTTGTCCTGATGAAGGAAGGAGAGTGCCATCCCTCCTGGATCCTGTACTCCTAACCAGCCCCCCATGGGGGTACCCAGGCCCTGTTCCCTGTTGGACCTGTGACCCCTAGCCTCAGGTGGACGGTCAGATGCTATGGCTATTTTAGCAACACCCCCCAGGTGTGGTCGGACCCCAGTGACCCCCTGGAGCTGCTGGTCTCAGGTGAGAAAGCCTGACTGTTGCCCCATCTGTGTTTTGAGGCATCTGACAGTTAACAGGGACTCTTCTCTCACGGCCCAGAGCCCTCATCTGGGGCACAGTCTGTCTCTGCATCTTCTTCTGGAGCTGATGGTCCTTCCAGATTGCCCTTATTACCTGAATTCCCCTGGCCATTGTCCTCTTTCCCCTCCCCCTACAATGTCACCGTCATTTTGTGAAAGGACCCATGCCCCAGGACAGGGTGGGAGAGGGGACCACAGGGACTCACAGGTCAGAGTCACGGAGGGTGATGTACAGTGAGACCCGGGTGTCAGGACGGGTGAAGGGAAGTGTGGGGAAAAGCAGCCCCTGCCATCCTCTGCTGGTCTCTCTCAGGTGTGTCAAGGAGCCCTCCCTCCTGACCCAGCATGGCTCTGTAATGGCCTCTGGACAGAGCCTGACCCTCCAGTGTCACTCTGATCTTAGCTACGACAGGTTCGCACTGTCCAAAGAGGGGGCACCTGACCCTCTCCAGGGGCTTTCCAAGGAGTCCCAGGCTGGGTTGTCTGGGGAAGACTTCCCCCTGGACCCTGTGAGACCGTTCCATGGGGGCTGGTACACGTGCTTCGGTGGACACACCCTGTCCTCCGAGTCGTGAACCCCCAGTGACCCCTGGACATCCTGCTCATGTGAGGGTTTACGGCATTAGTCAGGACCCAGATGCTCTACAGGTCCTGCAGGGGAGCCCCAGGTGGTGGTGGCTGGGATGAGAGGTCGGGGCTTCCGGGGGGAGGGAGAGACAGAGAGGGACAGGGGATGGGAAGGGACAGACTCGGAGGACACAGACTCAGTTCAGAACCAGAGCTGGACAGCCCCTCACCCGCCCTTTCTCTCCCTAGGACAGCTGCCCTACAGACCCTCCCTCTCAGTGCAGCCGCGATGCATGGTGGCCCTAGGAGGGAATGTGAACCTGCTGTGTCAGTCATGGAGCTCTGTGGACACTTTCCTTCTGTCCAAGGAGGGGGGAGTCGATCCTCCGCTGTGCCTTAGATCACAGTACCGAGCTGGGCAGCACCGGGCTGAATTCCCCATGAGTCCTGTGACCTCAGACCACGGGGGACCTACAGGTGCTACAGCTCTGCCAGCACCTCCCCCTACCTGTTGTCACAGCCTAGTGACCCCCTGGAGCTCCTGGTCTCAGGTGAGAGTCGCTGACTCTGTCCCCTCTGTGTCCCAACATTGTCTTCAGGACCCTGTGTCCATGAGGGCTCTGGTCTAGGATGGAAGTGAGGGGCCCCAAGGGAATGTCAGCAGAGGGGTCTACCCCTTCACAGTGCAGGAGGGAAACAGGGTCTTCCCACCCTTGCCTAACCCTCGCCCACAGCACCAGAATTGTCCTGGTGGAGGAGGGCCTTTGGGTCCACAGGGCACATGAGGAGGAAGAGTGTGTGCAGCGATAAGGTGTCAGGGGAAGCTCCAGCCTCTCCCCCGCCCAGCCCCACACTCCTGTCTTTTCCTCAGGACCCTCTATGGGTCCCGGCCCCATAACCACAGGGCCAGGCTCAGCTGACTATGAGTCACAGGGGCTGCTGTCCAGTGGCTTTTCTTCTAGGCTTCCAGAGATGCCAGGGAGACCTCGGGACTCCAGGGGCTCTGAGGCTGTTGGAGGGGCCTGGGGTGGTCATGGCAGAGGGAGGTGGAGGGGCCCAGTAGGGGAAGAGAAGTCAAGTACAGTGGGGAGTCCTGCAGGCCTTGCACCTCACCCTTGCTGACCTCAAGAGGCTCTGAGGATGAATGATGGTCTCTGTCAGCCTTAGTGGGTGGGTCCATGGGGAGTGGAGGCTGAGCTGCCCCTTCAGGTCAAGGGCCTCCGGAGGTGCTGGCTGGCACATGCCCCTCCCCTGTGTGGACCTCAGTTTCCCCAAGTGTAAAGGAGAGAGTCGTGGACAGAGTAGATTTCCCATCAGACCATGACTCTGATCCTGGGAGAGGAGGGCTCACGGTGAAGACCCCCAGGTAGTGATCTATGGGTCCTTTTGCAACAATGACAGTGACATTGTAGGGGGAGGGGAGGGAGGACAATGACCAGGGGCATTCAGGTAATAAGAAGGGAGGATAAGGCCGGGGGCATTCAGTTAATAATTACTGAATCAATAATAATTCAGTAAATAAGGTCCCTGAAAGGACCATCAGCTCCAGAAGAAGATGCAGAGACAGGCTGTGCCCCAGGAAACCCACAGTTGGGCTCCAGTTCCAGCCCTGCCGCCTCCATGCTGGGCGACCTGAGACACATGAATGACCTCTCTTTGTCTCAATTTTCTGTCTGTGGGGTGGGCAGAGGGGCAGCAGTTTTCTGCTGGGTGATCGTTGCTGGGGTCAGAACTGAGTGCACAGAGCCCAGCATGTTCCTGGCACACAGTAGGCGCTCAGTTAAATGGCATCACTGGCTCATTCATGGTGTAGCTCCTGCCCAAGGTCCCCACTGGTACCTGTACATCCTCATTGTGGCCCCAATGGCCTTCATCCTGCTGCTCGGCCTCCTCATCTGCCTCCGTGTTCGACACTGGCATCAGAGCAAAGGCAGGAAGTTGCGTGAGAAGGGAAGGGCATGACGGGCTCCAGGGGTGGTGGCTCTCCCATTGGCCGAACAAGGATGGGCTCAGGGCAGCGGCCAGAGGGAAACCAGAGTGGTGGGAAAGGCCAGCATGGGAGGACACTTGTGCAGAATCTCAACCCAGATAACCTAAAAAGAAACCCCGAGGTCGGTCGTCACGTGCCAATTGAAGGTTTTCCCCTCTTTTGATCTGGAGATATGGAGAATCACCCAGACAGTAGTGTCAAGGGCACCTTTCCCTGGAATCAAAAGGGGGGGGGTCGTACCCTCCCAGCCGAGAGGAACACGGATTCCCAACGTCCTGCAGGGGCTGCAGACCCAGAGCCCAAGGACAGAGGCCTGCACGACAGGTAACTCCTGCCCGCAGTCCCCCAGACTCCCACCCACCTGCCCCTGCTATGCCTCCTAACACACTGTCTCCTCCCCAGATCCAGCCCAGCTGCTGCCATCCAGGAGGAGAGCCTGTGTGAGATGAAGGGGGATGCCTTGGGGGTGGGCTGGGAGGGTCTTGGGGAGGGGTTGAGGACTGAATTCCCACATACCCCTCAGCCCACTGCTGAAGCCCCGGGATGGCAGATGTCCTAACTGGGAGGAGGGCAGAGTCTGTAGCCCTGAGAGGAGGGCTCAGGGAACTTGCCAAGAGACACACCCCGTTCTGTCCCAGCAGATGCTGCCATGCAAGACACTCAGCCTGAGGAGGGGGTAGAGCTGGACCATCAGGTGAGACCCCCAGCCCTCGAGTAGACCCCAGGGCCCTTGTGGTACCAAACAGAATCCAGTGGACACTTCTGTGTCCTCACACCACCCAATCTTAATAGTGTCCTTCAAAGGCCTTCACACTCCTTGGGCACCCAGGATCAGCCCACTGATCGTGGGTCCTCCTCTGTGCTCCTCTTATCTGTCTCCCCAACCACTGCCTGACTTCTGTTGTTGGGGTACATGCCCATGTCTCAAGAGGGTGCATGAAGAAATTATTTTCCCACTGGTCACTAAGTCCCTTCATTCATTCAGCCAGCAAAAGACAGAGGGAGTCCCGCATTTGCCAGGCCCCACCTAGTGCTGCTGGCATAGCTGTGAGCAAATCTGACCACCCTCCATGAGTTCACTTTGTGGGTGGTGGACAATATACAAGGAAGTGGGCAGCATCCTTGAGAGCAACGTGTGGCCAAGGAAAATAAAGCAGGGTACAGAGTAGCAGGTGCAAAGGTCCTGAGGCAGCAACATGCTTTATCAGGGTCATGGCCCATGCAGCTACAACCAAATGAGCAAGAAACTCTGTCCGGAATAGAATCAGAGCCAGAGTTGAATCACACGCCCCAAGGCTCTGGAAGCCCCTGGAGAGTTCACCAGGAACGTGACCTAATGGGCAACAAAGTTTGAAGCATCACTCTGGCAACCATGGGGAAAATTGTCTGAGGTGGTCGAGGGGAATCAAGGAGACAAACCTCCCTCTCACAGTCTGTCCACAGCAGAACATACAAGATGAAGACCCCCAGAGACCAACGTACGCCCAGGTGAGCCTGTCAAGATCAAGATTCAGGTGGGGACTGGCCACTTCTCCTTTCCCTGTGTCAGAGGGATTACTGGACTCAGAGGACAGACAAGCAGAGGAAAATGGGCAGACGGACTGTTAGGTCGGTCCCTTCTCCAAGAGTTCAGGGTCCCCCTCCTCAATCACAAACCTCCCCTCTCTTCCCCACTGTAGGTTGCTGCATATGACACCCCCCAGGATGTAGCCTACACCCAGCTTCATGCCTTGACTCTCAGACAGGAGACAAGGGCATCCCCTCCCTCCCCAATTAGGGGAGCCCCCAGCAGAGCCCAGTGTGTATGATGCTCTGGCCATGCACAAGCCCAGGAGGGGTCCTGATCCCACACTTCATGGAGGGTGACCACAGGGACCTTGGAAGGCACAGGAGTTGCCCACAGTTGGTGTCACCTAATGACGATCCCAGCCAGCCTGGACTCTTCACATGGACCAGTACGAACTCCTGGGCCCCTCTGGGAGTCACTGATTCTGCCATCAAAGATAGTAATACCCCTACACTTTGGAAATCAAAGCAACAGACTTCCCAATTACCCATGAATGAAATGAGAAAATCCAAATGGAAATGAGAGAATGTTTACAGTGAAGGACAGTGTAAATGTTACACATCAAATCTATGAAATGGGAAAGTAAGAACCAAGAACCAATTTATTAGAACAGAAAAAGACTCAAATAATTGACAGAACCTATTCTATCGAGAATTTGGGAAAAGAATAGCAAGTTATTCCAAACAAAGGTAGAAGGCAGAAAATAATAAAGACAAGACATAGCTAGTAATGAGGACAAAATTTAAAAATAGAGAAAAACCAATGAAGTGGAAAGTGTTCCTTTTTGTAAGCAATGGTCACATTTATAAATCTTAGCCACAAAACCAAGGAAAGAGAGAGAGAGAGGAGGTACACATCATTATTAGGATGGCATCCCATCCTACAGACTTTAAATTTAGAATGCAACATTATTAACTCCTTTATGCTGATATTTGAGACATGTAGATGAAATGGATAAAATTCTCAAAATAGAAGCTACTAAATTGATGGAGAAGTAGAAATTATGTATCACCTTATGAATACATTGAATGCATTGACTGTGATCAAAGCGTCCCCCATCTGAAGTATGTGGAAACTGAGAGAAATGGAGAGCAGAGTGGTGGCTGGCAGGGTTGGACTGTAGAAATGGGGAGGTGCTGGTCAGGACTATAGGCAGAACAAGGTCTCCACAGTTGTAAGACCACAAGTTCTGGGGATCTCATATACAGCTGATGACCGTAGCTCATAACATTGTACCCTATTCTTGAATGTTGCAAAGAGAGTAGATCTAAATGTTCTCATCACATACAAGAAAGGCAGCTGTGGTACGTCATGGAAGTGTGAGCTAACCGCTTGGGGATAATCATTTTGTTATATTTGTGTCTGTTGAGGAAGCTTCATTGGCAATTGCTCCAAACACTTACCCCTTGAGGAAACACACACATGCTTACACACATGCATACACACAAGCATATACACACACCAAAATTATACAAGCCTTTCCTGAAAATAAAAAGGGAGGAAACAATATTGGATCAGGCCAGGGAACTGTGAACACCAAAAAACTGGCAAGGTAATTGCAGAATGAAAAAGGTGTAGAAATTTCTCTCACATAAACGTAGATGTAGGGGCGCCTGGGTGGCTCAGTGGGTTAAGCCACTGCCTTCGGCTCAGGTCATGATCTCGGGGTCCTGGGATCAAGTCCCGCATGGGGCTCTCTGCTCAGCAGGGGGCCTGCTTCCCTTCATCTCTCTCTGCCTGCCTTTCTGCCTGCTTGTGATCTCTCTCTGTCAAATAAATAAATAAAATCTTAAAAAAAAAACGTAGATGTACAGCTCTAAACAATATGTTCACAAATAAGATCCAGAAATAGGACTCTACATCATGAACACACTGGATTTTGGGGGAAGGGGAGAAAGACAGTAGCTTAACTCAATCAATATAATCTGACACATTAACAGAATAAGTGAAAATGATCATCTCACAAACCAGAGGCAGGGGTTTGGGAAGATGGGTGGAAAGGTGAAGGGGATTAGACGTACCAACTTCCAGTTACATAATAAATGAGTGCCAGGGGTGAAAATTACACTTTAGGGAATATAATCAGTAACATTGTAATTATTTTTTGTGTGACACATTTTAATTGGATTTCTTAGAGTGAGCACTGCCTAATGTATATAAATGCTAATTCACTATGATGGACACTTGAAACTAATATCACATGTTAACTATAAATCAAAATTCAAAAATTATGTATTATAGGGGGGGAGGAGTCAAGATGGCGGAGAAGTAGCAGGCTGAGACTACTTCAGCTAACCGGAGATCAGCTAGATAGCTTATCTAAAGATTGCAAACACCTGAAAATCCATCGGCAGATCGAAGAGAAGAAGAACAGCAATTCTGGAAACAGAAAAAAAACCACTTTCTGAAAGGTAGGACCGGTGGAGAAGTGAATCCAAAGCGACGGGAAGATAGACCCCGGGGGGAGGGGCCAGCTCCCGGCAAGCAGCGGAGCAACCAAGCACAAAATCAGGAATTTTAAAAGTCTGTTCCGCTGAGGGACATTGCTCCAGAGACTACCCGGGGCAAAACCCACACGGGGTCAGCGTGGCCTCAGGTCCCGCAGGGTCACAGAAGGATCAGATGTATTGGAGTGTCGCAGAGCTTGCTGGTATTGGAACGAGAAAGCCGGCTACAGAGACAGAGCCAACAGTAAGCTCGCAGCTCGGGGTGACCTTGAACCGGTCGCAGGCTCGGTGAGCTCAGAGCGCGGCCGGAGGTCAGGCAGACGGGAGTAACTGGGCGCTGTTCTCTGAGGGTGCACTGAGGAGTGGGGCCCTGGGCTCTCGGCTCCTCCAGGCGGGAGACCAGGAGGCCGCCATTTGTATTCCTGTCCTCCAGAACTCTACAGAAAGTGCTCAGGGAACAAAAGCTCCTGAAAACAAACCAGAGCGGATTACTCACCCCGCCCTGGGTAAGGGCGGTGTAATTCCACCTGGGGCAAAGACACTTGAGAATCACTACAACAGGCCCCTCCCCCAGAAGATCAACAAGAAATCCAGCCAAGACCAAGTTCACCTACCAAGGAGTGCGGTTTCAATACCAAGGAGAGCAGCAGAATTCCAGAGGAGGAGAAAACCAAGCACGGAACTCATGGCTTTTTCACTGTGATTTTTTTTTAGTCTTGCAGTTAATTTAATTTTGTTCTTTTTCATTTTTTGTTTTTTTTTTATTCTCGCCTTCGGGTAATTTTTTTTTAACTGTTACCTTTTTCTTTTTTAACGATTTTTTACTAGTTTATCTAATATATATATATTTTTTCTTTTTTATATTTTTTTTTAGGTGTTTTCTTTTTTTAAAATTCTTTTTTTTTCTTTTTTCTTTTTTTTCTTTCTTCCTTTTTGAACCTCTTTTTATCCCCTTTCTCCCCCCTCACGATTTTGGATCTCTTCTAATTTGGTTAAAGCATATTTTCCTGGGGTTGTTGCCACCATTTTACTATTTTACTTGCCCCTTCATATACTCTTATCTGGACAAAATGACAAGACAGAAAAATTCAACACAAAAAAAAGAACAAGAGGCAGTACCGAAGTCTAGGGACCTAATCAATACAGACATTGGTAATATGTCAGATCTAGAGTTCAGAATGACAATTGTCAAAGTTCTAGCCGGGCTCAAAAAAGGCATGGAAGATATTAGAGAAACCCTCTTGAGAGATATAAAAGCCCTTTCTGGAGAAATAAAAGAACTAAAATCTAACCAAGTTGAAATCAAAAAAGCTATTAATGAGGTGCAATCAAAAATGGAGGCCCTCACTGCTAGGATAAATGAGGCAGAAGAAAGAATTAGTGATATAGAAGACCAAATGACAGAGAATAAAGAAGCTGAGCAAAGGAGGGACAAACAGCTACTGGACCACGAGGGGAGAATTCGAGAGATAAGTGACACCATAAGACGAAACAACATTAGAATAATTGGGATTCCAGAAGAAGAAGAAAGAGAGAGGGGAGCAGAAGGTATACTGGAGAGAATTATTGAGGAGAATTTCCCCAATATGGCAAAGGGAACGAACATAAAAATTCAGGAGGTTCAGAGAACGCCCCTCAAAATCAATAAGAATAGGCCCACACCCTGTCACCTAATAGTAAAATTTACAAGTCTCAGTGACAAAGAGAAAATCCTGAAAGCAGCCCGGGAAAAGAAGTCTGTAACATAAAATGGTAAAAATATTAGATTGGCAGCTGACTTATCCACAGAGACCTGGCAGGCCAGAAAGAGCTGGCATGATATTTTCAGAGCACTAAATGAGAAAAACATGCAGCCAAGAATACTATATCCAGCCAGGCTATCATTGAAAATAGAAGGAGAGATTAAAAGCTTCCAGGACAAACAACAACGGAAAGAATTTGCAAACACCAAACCAGCTCTACAGGAAATATTGAAAGGGGTCCTCTAAGCAAAGAGAGAGCCTACAAGTGGTAGATCAGAAAGGAACAGAGACCATATACAGTAACAGTCACCTTACAGGCAATACAATGGCACTAAATTCATATCTCTCAATAGTTACCCTGAATGTGAATGGGCTAAATGCCCCTGTCAAAAGACACAGGCTATCAGAATGGATAAAAAAACAAAACCCATCTATATGTTGCCTCCAAGAAACTCATTTTAAGCCCGAAGACACCTCCAGATTTAAAGTGAGGGGGTGGAAAAGAATTTACCATGCTAATGGACATCAGAAGAAAGCAGGAGTGGCAATCCTTGTATCAGATCAATTAGATTTTAAGCCAAAGACTATAATAAGAGATGAGGAAGGACACTATATCATACTCAAAGGGTCTGTCCAACAAGAAGATCTAACAATTTTAAATATCTATGCCCCCAACGTGGGAGCAGCCAACTATATAAACCAATTAATAACAAAATCAAAGAAACACATCAACAATAATACAATAATAGCAGGGGACTTTAACACTCCCCTCACTGAAATGGACAGATCATCCAAGCAAAAGATCAGCAAGGAAATAAAGGCCTTAAACGACACACTGGACCAGATGGACATCACAGATATATTGAGAACATTTCATCCCAAAGCAACAGAATACACATTCTTCTCTAGTGCACATGGAACATTCTCCAGAATAGATCACATCCTCGGTCCTAAATCAGGACTCAACCGGTATCAAAAGATTGGGATCATTCCCTGCATATTTTCAGACCACAATGCTCTGAAGCTAGAACTCAACCACAAGAGTAAGTTTGGAAAGAACCCAAATACATGGAGACTAAACAGCATCCTTCTAAAGAATGAATGGGTCAACCAGGAAATTAAAGAAGAATTGAAAAAAATCATGGAAACAAATGATAATGAAAATACAACGGTTCAAAATCTGTGGGACACAACAAAGGCAGTCCTGAGAGGAAAATATATAGCGGTTCAAGCCTTTCTCAAGAAACAAGAATGGTCTCAGGCACACAACCTAACCCTACACCTAAAGGAGCTGGAGAAAGAACAAGAAAGAAACCCTAAGCCCAGCAGGAGAAGAGAAATCATAAATATCAGAGCAGAAATCAATGAAATAGAAACCAAAAAAACAATAGAACAAATCAACGAAACTAGGAGCTGGTTCTTTGAAAGAATTAATAAAATTGGTAAACCCCTGGCCCGACTTATCAAAAAGAAAAGAGAAAGGACCCAAATAAATAAAATCATGAATGAAAGAGGAGAGATCACAACTGACACCAAAGAAATACAAACAATTATAAGAACATACTCTGAGCAACTCTACGCCAACAAATTTGACAATCTGGAAGAATTGGATGCATTCCTAGAAACATATAAACTACCACAACTGAACCAGGAAGAAATAGAAAGCCTGAACAGACCCATAACCAGTAAGAAGATTGAAACAGTCATTAAAAATCTCCAAACAAACAAAAGCCCAGGGCCAGATGGCTTCCCGGAGCAATTCTACCAAACATTTAAAGAAGATCTAATTCCTATTCTCCTGAAACTGTTCCAAAAAATAGAAATGGAAGGAAAACTTCCAAACTCATTTTATGAGGCCAGCATCACCTTGATGCCAACACCAGACAAGGATCCCATCAAAAAAGTGAGCTATAGACCAATATCCTTGATGAACACAGATGTGAAAATACTCAACAAAATACTAGCCAATAGGATTCAACAGTACATTAAAAGGATTATTCACCACGACCAATGGGGTTTATTCCAGGGCTGCAAGGTTGGTTCAACATCTGCAAATCAGTCAATGTGATACAACACATCAATAAAAGAAAGAACAAGAACCATTTGATACTCTCAATAGATGCTGAAAAAGTATTTGACAAAGTACAGCATCCCTTCCTGATCAAAACTCTTCAAAGTGTAGGGATAGAGGGCACATACCTCAATATCATCAAAGCCATCTGTGAAAAACCCACCGCAAATATCATTCTCAATGGAAAAAAACTGAAAGCTTTTCCACTAAGGTCAGGAACACGGCAGGGATGTCCATTATCACCACTGCTATTCAACATAGTACTAGAAGTCCTAGCCTCAGCAAACAGACAACAAAAGGAAATTAAAGGCATCCAAATCGGCAAAGAAGAAGTCAAACTATCACTCTTCGCAGATGATATGATACTATATGTGGAAAACCCAAAAGACTCCACTCCAAAACTGCTAGAACTTATACAGGAATTCAGTAAAGTGTCAGGATATAAAATCAATGCACAGAAATCAGTTGCATTTCTCTATGCCAACAGCAAGACAGAAGAAAGAGAAATTAAGGAGTCAATCCCATTTACAATTGCACCCCAAGCCGTAAGATACCTGGGAATAAACCTAACCAAAGAGGCACAGAATCTATACTCAGAAAACTATAAAGTACTTATGAAAGAAAATGAGGAAGACACAAAGAAATGGAAAAATGTTCCATGCTCCTGGATTGGAAGAATATATATTGTGAAAATGTCTATGCTACCTAAAGCAATCTACACATTTCATGCAATTCCTATCAAAGTACCATCCATCTTTTTTAAAGAAATGGAACAAATAATGCTAAAATTTATATGGAACCAGAAAAGACCTCGAATAGCCAAAGGGATATTGAAAAAGAAAGCCAACGTTGGTGGCATCACAATTCCGGACTTCAAGCTCTATTACAAAGCTGTCATCATCAAGACAGCATGGTACTGGCACAAAAACAGACACATAGATTAATGGAACAGAATAGAGAGCCCAGAAATAGACCCTCATCTCTATGGTCAACTAATCTTCGACAAAGCAGGAAAGAATGTCCAATGGAAAAAAGACGGCCTCTTCAATAAATGGTGCTGGGAATATTGGACAGCCACATGCAGAAAAATGAAATTGGACCATTTCCTTACATCACACACAAAAATAGACTCAAAATGGATGAAGGACCTCAATGTGCGAAAGGAATCCATCAAAATCCTTGAGGAGAACACAGGCAGCAACCTCTTCGACCTCAGCCGCAGCAACGCCAAAGGCAAGGGAAGCAAGGGCAAAAATGAACCTATTGGGATTTCATCAAGATCAAAAGCTTTTGCACAGCAAAGGAAACAGTTAACAAAATCAAAAGACAACTGACAGAATGGGAGAAGATATTTGCAAACGACATATCAGATAAAGGACTAGTGTCCAGAATCTATAAAGAACTTAGCAAACTCAACACCCAAAGAACAAATAATCCAATCAAGAAATGGGCAGAGGACATGAACAGACATTTGTGCAAAGAAGACATCCAGATGGCCAACAGACACATGAAATAGTGCTCCATATCACTTGGCATCAGGGAAATACAAATCAAAAGCACAATGAGATATCACCTCACACCAGTCAGAATGACTAAAATCAACAAGTCAGGAAATGACAGATGCCTCGTGGATGCGGAGAAAGGGGAACCCTCCTACACTGTTGGTGGGAATGCAAGCTGGTGCAGCCACTCTGGAAAACAGCATGGAGGTTCCTCAAAATGTTGAAAATAGAACTGCCCTATGACCCAGCAATTGCACTATTGGGTATTTACCCTAAAGATACAAACGTAGTGATCCAAAGGGGCACGTGCACCCGAATGTTTATAGCAACAATGTCCACAATAGCCAAACTATGGAAAGAACCTAGATGTCCATCAACAGATGAATGGATCAAGAAGATGTGGTATATATACACAATGGAATACTATGCAGCCATCAAAAGAAATGAAATCTTGCAATTTGTGACAACATGGATGGAACTAGAATGTATCATGATTAGTGAAATAAGTCAAGCAGAGAAAGACAACTATCATATGATCTCCCTGATATGAGGAAGTGGTGATGCAACATGGTGGCTTAAGTGGGTAGGAGAAGAATAAATGAAACAAGGTGGGATTGGGAGGGAGACAAACCATAAGTGACTGTTAATCTCACAAAACAAACTGAGGGTTGCTGGGGGGAGGGGGTTTGGGAGAAGGGGGTGGGATTATGGACATTGGGGAGGGTATGTGCTTTGGTGAGTGCTGTGAAGTGTGTAAACCTGGTGATTCATAGACCTGTACCCCTGGGGATAAAAATATATGTTTATAAAAAATAAAAAATTACATTAAAAAAAAAGAGGATATGAAGGATGCAAAATAAACTTCAAGTCTCTCAAAAAAATTATGTATTATAAGTTGGTTAATTGAACATAATAATAAAAATTTAAAATTAAGAAATAATCTCAACAGATGAGACAAAGCTTGTGATAAAACACTCCAACAATTCATAATGCACACAAAAGCTCATCAGAAATAAAAAGGAGTTTCCAACAATTCATGCAGCCATGGTTAGCAATCAGCACCTGGCTTCATCTTCAAAGGTGAGAAGTTGAAGTCCTTCTCTCTGTGATGGGGATGATTCAAGCATGTTTCTTATGACCGTTTGTATTCAGCACAGCATTCAGTTCATATAATTGGAGGTACCAACCAATCCTTTTTTTTTCAATGTATTTATTTTCAGAAAATCAGTATTCATTATTTTTTCACCACACCCAGTACTCCATGCAATCCATGCCCTCTATAATACTCACCACCTGGTACCCCAACCTCCCACTCCCCCACCACTTCAAACCCCTCAGATTGTTTTTCAGAGTCCATAGTCTCTCATGATTCACCTCCTCTTCCAATTTACCCCAACTCCCTTCTCCTCTCTAACACCCCTTGTCCTCCATGATATTTGTTATGCTCCACAAGTAAGTGAAACCATATGATAATTGACTCTCTCCATGGTGTCAGCCCCTCGGGATACTCTCCTGGACAGAAGCCTCCCCACCTGCGGGCACCACTCTGCTGTTTCCTGTGCTCACCTGAGCACCTCCATGCCCCTTGGTGCACATCTGAGACCTAGGAGGGGCTGAACCTGGCTCATGGGGATCCCCAAAGAGGATGTACCACATGTCCATGTGCACTGGTGTCCACTCTCCTTTTTGTGTTGATGCTGGTCCAGTGTCCCTGTGTCTGCTTCTCACACCTTCTAGAGCAACACCTGCAGATGATGACAAAGGGAACTCAGGTGACAGGGCCGCCCGACTCAGAAACCGTCCTCCTTCTCCTGTGTGCATTGGGTCAGACTGGATTCACAGGGTCCTGGTGGGGCACAAGCTCTGGGCACTCCCAGGTCTTAGCACATTTTCAATCAGTCACATTTTTTTTTTGTTCATTTATTTATTATTTGTTTATTTACTTATGTAGTTCTTCTTCCCATCTCCATCCACACTGCATGCAGGCAATAACGGTGTTCCTATGACCCAATGACTGACCATCACCTTTCGTGGATACATATTTATATGCCTGTTGTAGATGTGTGCACACAGATCTCTCTCTCTCTCTCTCTCTCTCTGTGTGTGTGTGTGTGTCTGGGACTGTGGATATCTGTAAGTAAATGAAGAATGAATTAATAAACATAACCAAGGAGGAATACTGTAGGTACAGAATAAAGTGCAGACCTTGAAGGGAGCTGGTTGACATGGAGGGAGAGGGATCCGACCCCAGACATGGGCCCCTCTGTCCTCCTGACAGTCAGGAGCCCCTGGCACCAGCCCCTTATCCATGGGCACTGCTGGGACCCCGACTACTGAATAAGTGGGAACTGTCATCTGCAGGGACATGAGCTCAGGAGGCCTTGTGTCCCAGACTGAGCAGAGGACATGTGAGGACATGATGATTTCTGGGCTGGGAGGCTATCTTTCTCTGCAACCCTGAGCTGGTGGGGCACAGCCAGAATCTATCCCGAGTGACTCAGAAGCAGAGTCTGAAATCAAAGAAAACAAGGAGGCTGAAGGAATCCAGTGAGGAGAGCAGAGGAAATCACTCTAGTGCAGAGAAGGGCTAGTTCAGGAACTGTACAAAACCACATAGTGACAGGGATAGAGGGATAGAGACACAGAACAGAGGACAGGCTGGACAGGGGTCTCTAGCTCCTTCCATCTGCTTCCATCTTCCCTGCAGAAGCTGCTGGCACTATGAGCCCACCCCAAAACAAGTCAGACCCCAGCAGTAGTGAGTAGGAAAAATTCTCAGTGATGGGGCTGGTGTGGAGTGGGTATCCTGTGTGAGGAAGCAGGTCCCCTGGGTGGACATGCAGGATCCTGGGTGATTTGGGTCCTCTCTGACCTCTCTGTCCTCATTCCTAGCCTCGGACCCCAGAGATTACACTTGGAAAATCTGACCTGCATGGGCATGGCTGTCTTGATCCAGGTGGTCCTCGGGATTCTGCTGCTAGAGGCTCAGCACAGCCAGAGAAGGACCCCAGATGCAGCCAGGAGCTAAACATGAGGGGGAACAAAGCCACCATTCCATCTGGCAAAGCTGTGGGCATGCATCTCGGGTGCCCAGAGAGATCTGGAAGAAAGCCTGCAGCTCATGCTTGCTGATCTGTCTGCTGACAACATCGAGGGGGAGCATGGTTCAGGTGCTGGACATGTCTGGGCTGCTTCCTGCCCAGGACTTGTCCCCTGTGACCTGTGGTGCTTTCCCTCCTGCACTTTGGACATCTTTGGCTGCCCCCGTCTTTCCTCATGCCTGTGACTTGGGGGTTCCTCCCACACAGCACAGCTGGTTAATACCTTCCTACAGCGGCAGCTCTGGTACACTTTTGTGGGATTCATTTTCCTTCACTTTCCATTTCCACCTTCCCTGATCGGCGCTATTGCCCTCCGTCCCTTCAGTGCAAAACATAGACTATAAATAAGTGGGTGAAAATCAGGTCTACTTTGGAACAGATGAATCCAAAACCGTTCTCTGAACCCTTTCTGGACTCACAGAACTCTTCTGTCTTCATGCGGCGACACCTGGTGGAATCTTCCAGGAACACCATCAGTTTGAGCGAGCTTTGGGGTGTTTGAGGTGTAGCCAGGTGGGGAGCTGCTACACTTGACCCCAACGAATATGTGGGTTTTCCTTTTTTTTTTTTTTTTTTTGAAGTAGTGATTCATAGCATTTGCCCATTTCTTTGGTGTAAACACGCCGTCATCTGCAACATCAAGGAGCCATGTGAACCCACTGTGCACCCAGGTGGAAGTCATGGATACACTGTCTTCATGAGTGAGTGTGATCCAGCTGTGGGCTCATCTCACTGGTGATCCAAACGTGCACGTGTGCCTCCCTGTATCGTAAACATCCTGGTATTTTCCAGCTCAGTGTAATGCCACGGTTTCAGGGAAACTGACACACAAATCCTACTAGCCACAGGACAGGCAAGAGAACACAATGGCAATATCCATCATTGTTGAAAATACTGTGTACCAAGAACCCCAGTACATTCCTGGTAGGGGCATAAATTGCTAAGGACAAGTTGGGTATCAGATCAGAATCACCTGGTGAAAAGGGATGCAGCTCTGCCCCAGGAGTCCACACCCTAGAGGAAACCATGTGTGTAGGCATGGGCACCCACGGGAGAATATTGACAAGTGTGTTGCTCAGTGTAGACACAAACCATAGAGTTCAATCCTACAATTAGTATTTAATGGCTAATATGGAATGGGAATTTTTAAGATTGAAAATCAGAAACTGAAACCAACAGCAGTGTACAGATCAATTTCATCCTCCACATCGTGTATAGGAAAGCACATGTCAAGAACCCTGCATATAGGACTAATCCATCACATACATAATGTTCATCAAGAGACCAGTCATGAATGGATAAGGAAGATGTGGTCCATATACACTATGGAGTATTATGCCTCCATCAGAAAGGATGAATACCCAACTTTTATAGCAACATGGACAGGACTGGAAGAGATTATGCTGAGTGAAATCAGTCCAGCAGAGAGAGTCAATTATCATATGGTTTCACTTATTTGTGGAGCATAACAAATAGCATGGAGGACATGGGGAGATGGAGAGGAGAAGGGAGTTGAGGGGAATTGGAAGGGGGAGGTGAATCATGAGAGACTATGGACTCTGAAAAACAATCTGAGGGGTTTGAATTGGCAGGTGGGTGGAAGGTTGGAGTACCAGGTGGTGGGTATTATAGAGGGCACGGATTGCATGGAGCACTGGATGTGGTGAAAAAATAATGAATACTGTTATGCCGAAAATAAATAAAAAATAATAAAAAAAGAGACCAGTCATTTTTTAACCACAACAGACTAACTTCAACCCCATAAATAATGGGAGGAAAGTGTTCCCATAATCCATTATGGTGGTAAACCATACAAATGCCTGAACTATGTATAGGTCCATCTCTAAGAATCTGTCTGTTCTTCCTCATGGACTCGCCCTCTGTCCTATCAGACCATCATCCTGAGCACCTGGGAGGAACCTCAGTTCCAGCTCATTCCTCGTTTGTCCCATCCCTAATCTCTGAGAGTTCAGGACAGACAGCTGTGTGCAAGAGTACTGGTCACCAGGGTCAGAGTTCTCTCCACTCCATTCCTAGATGGAAATTTATTAGGTACCTGACCTTGAAAACAGATACAGAACCTCTTGACCTTAGTGTTGTATTAAAAAGTAGAAATAGGGCATCTGAGAGGCTCTGTGGGTTAAGCCTCTGCTTTCAGCTCAGGTCATGATCTCAGGGTCCTAGGATCGAGGCCCACATGGGGCTCTCTGCTCATCAGGGAGCCTGCTTTCCCCTCTCTCTCTCTGCCTGCCTCTCTGCCTACTTGTGATCTCTCTTTGTCAAATAAATAAATAAAATATTTTAAAAATATATATAAAATAATTTTTTTTTTAAGTGGAAATGACTTTTGGGTGGCAGAGAGCTTCCAACACAGGAAAACCTCTAATGACAATCCCTGGAATAATTCTTGCCCACAGCTAATAGTTCCTTCCCTTATGGATCTTACTTCCAGAGAGAGAAAAGAGTGGGACCTGTGAAGAAAGACCCCCATTTCCTCTGAGGTTCACCATGCACGAGGGTCCTAGATATGCTGGCCCATTTCCATGGCAATGGCAATATGACCCTCTACACCTCTACACCTTCAGGAAGAGAAATGCTTTGAGCTCAAGGAAACCAGGCTCTATGAGATCCCAGAAAAAAACAGCAGGCCCCAAGCAATGACTGTAGGCATTGCAAATGCCCCCGAAAGAAAGTGTCCCTGGTGAGTGGAGTTGTCATCTCAGGGTCCTGTGTCTCCACATGAAGCCCATCTTCCCCTTGTGACTTGAAGTACATTAGGGACCAGACCTGGGTCATGGTGCTGCTGATTCTCACAGTAGCCCCACTGAAAAATCTCTGTATGCTGTTCCACACCCTTCGAATAACAAGGTGACATGCACTTTTGTTCTAAGTGCAACAAACAGATTAGTTCTCTCATAAACCTCAGCAGGACATTAGCAATACTATTGTCATTTGGGAGAATCATTTTCCCATCAAAATCCAAAATTTTTTGGTGAAAAACACATCCA
The DNA here is from genome assembly GCF_964662115.1 of Mustela nivalis. Lineage (NCBI taxonomy): Eukaryota > Metazoa > Chordata > Mammalia > Carnivora > Mustelidae > Mustela > Mustela nivalis. Next base: position 49,842,641 of record NC_139037.1, on the reverse strand, counting down.
CAGGGTTTGGGGGAGGCCAGGTGTTGCTTGTTCAGTAACTCAAGCCCAGAGAGATGAGTTACCTCTTGAAGGAAAGGCGATTGAATTTGTATCAAATTCAGCTGCTTCCATTCAGTAAGCCAGAAAAGTTAAAAAGAGGGATTACCAGGGGCAGCTGGGTGGCTCAGTGGGGTAAAGCCTTTGCCTTTGGCTCAGGTCATGATCCCAGGGTCCTGCCGCCGAGCCCCACATTGGGCTCTCTGCTCAGCGGGGAGCCTGCTTCCTCTTCTCTCTGCCTACCTCTCTGTCTACATGTGTTCTCTGTCTGTCAAATAAATAAATAATCTTAAAAAAAAAAGAAGGATGACCAAAAAATGTTTGGGGTGGTATCTATGTTTCAGAGAAAAAACAGCTTAGCAGGCTGGTAAACAAGATCCAAGTTTTCTGGCTACAGAAACAGCAAGATGCCAGATGACTTTTCAAACTTACTTGTTAGTGACAACCATAACACAATATTTGTGATATTTGAAAGATACAATAAAAGCTGAATTGGTGTGGAGGAGGAGGAAACGATCTCATTTATAATAACATCAATAATAAAATATTTTGGAATAAATTTAACCAAAGAGGTGAAAGCCATACCCTGAAGACTGTAAGACTTTTGATTAAAGACAATGAAGAAGACACAAACAAATGAAAGATGTCCCATGTTTATGGGCTGGAAGAATACTATTGTTAAAGTATCTCTATCACCTGTATTATCCCAATATGCATGTTAGCCTGATATCTATAATAATGAGAATGGATAAATACATGTTGATATATTCATGCAAGAAATACTATATTGTAGTACAGAACAATGAAATGGAGCTATAAAAACTGTTATGTGGAGATTCCTTAAGAAATTAAAAAGAGAGCTGCTTTATGACCCCCCAATTGCACTACTGGGTATTTACCCCAAAGATACAGATGTAGTGAAAAGAAGGGCCATCTGTACCCCAATGTTCATAGCAGCATTCATAGCCACAATTCATAGCCACAGTTGCCAAACTGGAAAGAACCAAGACACCCTTCAATGGACAAATGGTTAAAGAAGATGTGGTCCATATACACTATGGAGTATTATGCCTCCATCAGAAAGGATGAATACCCAACTTTTCTATCAACATGGGCAGGATTGGAGATTAAGCTGAGTGAAATAAGTCAAGCAGAGAGAGTCAGTTATCATATGGTTTCACTTATTTGTGGAGCATAACAAATAACATGGAGGACATGGGGAGATGGAGAGGAGAAGGGAGTTGAGGGAAGTTGGAGGGGGAGATGGACCATGAGAGACTGTGGATTCTGAGAAACAAACTGAGGGTTTTGAAGGGGTGGGGTGGGAGGTTGGGGAGCCTGGTGGTGGGTATTATGGAGGGCACGTATGGCATGGAGCACTGGGTGTGGTGCATAAACAATGAATTCTGTTACACTGAAATGAAATGAAATTAAAAAATTTTTAAAAAGGTGAGTTTCATTCTTCTATATAACTGTCCAGTTTTCCCAGCACCATTTATTGAAGAGATTGTCTTTTTTCCACTGTGCATTTTTTCCTGTTTTGTCGAAGATTATTTGACCAGAGAGTTGAGGGTCCATATCTGGGCTCTCTGATCTGTTCCACTGGTCTATGTGTCTGTTTTTGTGCCAGTACCATGCTGTCTTGGTGATCACGGCTTTGTAGTAAAGCTTGAAATCAGGTAACGAGATGCCACCAGTTCTGTTTTTCAACATTTCCTTAGCAACTTGACGATTCTCTTACACCGTACACAAAGATAAACTCGAATTGGATAAAAGACCTCAACGTGAGACAGGAATCCATCAGAATCCTAGAGGAGAACATAGGCAGTAACCTCTTTGATATCACCCACAACAACTTCTTTCTAGATATGTCTAGATATGTCTCCAAAGGCAAAGGAAACAAAAGCGAAAATGAACTTTTGGGACTTCATCAAGTTCAAAAGCTTCTGCTCAGCAAAGGAAAAAGTCAACAAAACAAAGAGGCAACCCACAGAATGGGAGAATATATTTGCAAAGGACACTACAGACAAAGGGCTGATATCCAGGATCTATAAAGAACTTCTCAAATTCAACACACACAAAACAGATAATCATGTCAAAAATGGGCAGACGACATGAACAGACACTTCTCCAATAAAGACATACAAATGGATAGCAGACCCATGAAAAAATGTTCATCATCACTAGCCATCAGGGAGATTCAAATTAAAACCACATTGAGATACCACCTTACACCAGTTAGAATGGCCAAAATTAGCAAGACAGGAAACAAAAAATGTTGGAGAGGATGTGGAGAAAGGGGAACCCTCTTCCACTGTTGGTGGGAATGCAAGTTGGTGCAGCCACTTTGAAAACAGTGTGAAGATTCCTCAAGAAATTAAAAAGAGAGCTTCCCTATGACCCTGCAATTGCACTACTGTGTATTGACCCCAAAGATACAGATGGAGTGAAAAGAAGGGCCATCTGTACCCCAATGTTTATAGCAGCAATGGCCACGGTCGCCAAACTATGGAAAGAACCAAGATGCCCTTCAACGGATGAATGGATAAGGAAGCTGTGGTCCATATACACTATGGAGTATTATGCCTCCATCAGAAAGGACGAATACCCAACTTTTGTAGCAACATGGACGGGACTGGAAGAGATTATGCTGAGTGAAATAAGTCAAGCAGAGAGAGTCAATTATCATATGGTTTCACTTATTTGTGGAGCATAACAAATAGTATGGAGGACAAGTGGAGATAGAGTGGAGAAGGGAGTTGTGGGAAATTGGAAGGGGAGGTGAACCATGAGAAACTATGGACTCTGGAAAACAACCTGAGGGTTTTGAAGGTGCGGGGGTGGGAGGTTGGGGGGGCCAGGAGGTGGGTATTAGGGAGGGCATGAATTGCATGGAGCACTGAGTGTGGTGCAAAAACAATGAATACTGTTACACTGAAAAGAAATAAAAAATTTTAAAAATATTATTAATAACAACTTCAAACAGGCTAAAATTGATCTCAGGTAAAGATAAATTGTACCCCAAATCTAAAATAAACTGTCACAAGATATTATTTGAAAAAGGTTATTATTGAAAATAATAAAACTGAGGTTCATATTAATGCAAAAAAATAAGAAATTAAATTTAAAAATTTTTTAAAAAAGAAGGTGAATTTCCCATAGCATTATATTAATGGATACTTAAATTTAGTAACATTGAGAGAGATATATATAGATAGACACAGAAAAATGGATCTCTGAGTTTGGATTTCTGGGTCATATGATGAATTTCAGGTAAAACCATACAATCCAGAATTTATGCACATTGTTCTTTGCTAATAAAGTGATATTCTACAATTCTAAATGACTGCATAATTCTTCAAAAGGGAAATTAAATAAGTTTTGATAAATATGGGTTCAGTATCAGAAATGTCAGCTTAGAAAATCATTTTGACTGTACTGTCATTTGCCCCAAAGATACAGATGTAGTGAAAAGAAGGGCCATCTGTACCCCAATGTTTATAGCAGCAATGGCCATGGTCGCCAAACTTGGAAAGAACCAAGGTGCCCTTCAATGGACGAATGGATAAGGAAGATGTGGTCCATATACACTATGGAGTATTATGCCTTCATCAGAAAGGATGAATACCCAACTTTTGTAGCAACATGGATGGGACTGGAAGAGATTATGTTGAGTGAAATAAGTCAGTGAATAAGCAGAGAGAGTCAATTATCATACGGTTTCACTTATTTGTGGAGCATAACAAATAGCATGGAGGACATGGGGCGTTAGAGAGGAGAAGGGAATTGGGGGAAATTGGAAGGGGAGGTGAACCATGAGAGACTATGGACTCTGAAAAACAATCTGAGGTCTTTGAAGGTGCGGGGGTGGGAGGTTGGGGAAGCCAGGTGGTGGGTATTGCAGAGGACACAGATTGCATGGAGCACTGGGTATGGTGCAAAAATAATGAATACTGTTATGCTGAAAATAAATAAAAAATAAGTTTAAAAAAAGAGAAAAAAAAAAGAAAATCATTTTGATTCATATATTATAATTCTTTTTATAATAGTATCTACTAGATATGTTGTATGTTACATACGGAGATTTTGAAGCTTAGATTTAAAGAAAAAAAACTATTATCCTTTCATCATTCTGGGAATGAGACATTGTGTCTGAGATGTGTTTTAAGTCTCACCACAGTAAATGATGTGACACTACAGGTCCAGTCTAAACGATTTCCAGGAAGCCCAACTTTACCCTCAGCTGAGCCCCACAGCCACCTAGATGCAGAGTAAGAAGAGTTTCTGTGCATCACCTTTCCTCACTGCGGTCAGCTTATGAACATGAACAGGGCCCCATTTCACAACATCCTGTGTACTTGTCAACTCTGTTGGGTCACCGTGCAGCAGGAGCAGCACCATGTCCCCTGGAGTCATCAGCCTCGCATGTCTTGGTGAGTCCCAGAAGGCGACGAAGAGGGGGAATGAATGGTGGAAATACTGGCTTGGAAGGCTGGGTCTCTCCACCGCAGAAAATTCCCATGGGGACAAAGCAGACCTGATGGTGACGCTCAAGCCAGGTCGGGGGAGTGGGAGGCTGGGTCTTCTATGGAGATGGACAATCCATCGTGAGTCTTTCTTTCCAGGGTTCTTCTTCAGCCAGAGGATTGGGGCACAAGTGGGTGAGTCCTTTCCCCAAACCTTGGGGTTCCATCCACTCAGAATAAGAGAATTCCTGTAATAGGAAGGCAGACGGTGCAGGAGGTTGGGTGATTGTTTGACTGTGGGAGGAATTGTGGGTGAATCTCTTGTGAACTAGAAAGTAGGGGGCCCAGGGAAACCCTAGTCCCAATATTGGTCCAGAGACCCTCCCTACACCTTCTTCCCCCAGGCTCTAAAGCCATCTTAGAAGCCATCTAGAGCCAGGCTCTAAAGCCATCTGGAGGATACTGCTGCTCAGACCTGGGGGGGTCTAGGAGGAACTGGTGCTGTCTGTAGATCAGGGTTGGCAAGCAGTGCCAGGAACAACAGACTGAGTCTGAGACAACTACTTGAGCTCTGCAGCACACCCACGAGGGTAGGAGCCCCAGGCAGCTGCCACTGATGTTCCCCAGGCAGCTGCCACTGATGTTCTCAGCAGAGGGGAGAGATCCCCATTCCAGGACCCCTGGAATTCCACCACATTCCAACATGGCACTATCAGGTAACCTGCTTCATGGGTTTGCTGATGTTATGGCATATACATAGGTCATCACTCTTCTGTTCAGCATTTCCTTTGTCTTCTTTTACATAACTAACTTACATTACTAACACCTAGGAAGAGCCCACTGTTCAGTACTCACCTAGAACTCTCAGCTGACATGTGTGTTGTAGGAGAGGACTACATGTCTGTGTATTGTGGGGAGTCTTTGTGTGGTGTGGGCATGATGGGAGTGGAAAGGAGCCATGGAGACTTGGAAAGAAGGGAGGCCTCTGAGTCAAGGGAGGGGAAACCAATACTGTGACTCCTCCTCCCCCAGGTGGTCAGAACAAGCCCTTCCTCTCTGCCTGGCCAAGCCCCGTGGTTCCTCAAGGGCAGCATGTGACTCTTCATTGTCGCTCCCATCACAAGTTTAAAACATTCAGACTGTACAAGGACAATGACATCTTCATCTCCAAGCTCCATAGCACAATATCGCAATACGGTGTCCTCATTGGCCCTGTAACCCCAGAACATGCAGGAACTTACAGCTGTCGTGGATCCTACCGTGATTCCCCCTTTCTGTGGTCAGCACCCAGTGACCCCCTGGTGATTGTGGTCACAGGTCAGAGAACACCTGTCTAGAGGGTCTAGTCATGGTCCCAATCTTCCTAATGTCAGATTTCCTGATGGAAGTGTTAGTCAAGTCCAATTATAACAATGGGAATGGCTCCAAGTATTGTAGATGAGAGGGCATTTCATGAAGGTGGGCAGAATAATGGCCCCCCAATGACATCTGTATCATAACACTCCATGTCCATGAATAGTCCAAGGGCAATTAAGGGTGAATATGGAATTAAGGTTATTAAGCAGGTGACCCTGACATGGGGGGATTATCCTGGATTATCCAGGTGAGCTTGCTGTAATTACAAAGTAGAAGAAAGCAGGAGAATGAGCTTCAGAGTCATGCTGCCCGAGAGAGTCCACCAGCCACTGCTAGCCTGATGATCGAGGAAGGAGTCACAAGACAGGGAATACAGGCAGCCCCCAGGAGCTAGAAAAGACTCAGGTGCGAATTCTCCCCTTCAGCCTCCATAAGGATCCCAGTCCTTTCAACCCCTTCCTTGATCCTAGCCCATAAAACCCATGTTGGCAGAGATAGACGTGGATATTCAGACAGAAAAGGATACAGAGGAGGAGACAGACACAGGGCACCCTCAGTCATTTCAGATCCCAGGAAATGGGGTGAGGCAGGGTGGCTCCTTCTCAATTTACAACATCTATGTTCTTAGGAATCTACAGAAAACCTTCCTTGTTAGCCCAGTCGGGTCACCTGGTGAAATCAAGAGGGAATGTGACCTTGGTCTGTTGCTCAGAGATCCTGTTTGAAAGCTTCATTCTTCACAGAGAGGGGGTATCCAAGGACCACTTGTACCATGCTGGTCAGCACCATCATGGGGGCTCCCGTGCTAACTTTTCCATGGGTCCTGTGACAGCCGCCCATGCAGGGACCTACAGGTGCTTCGGTTCTCTCAATCGCTCCTCTCATGTGTGGTCTGCCCCCAGTGACCCCCTGGACATCGTGATCACAGGTGAGACTGTCCAGACCTGTCCTCATCCTCTTGGAGATACAGATAAGACCTGGAAGCCCCAGGTGGTGAAGAAAGTGATGAACATGGGTTTTTATGAAGAGAGGAAGCCTGGGCGTGAGCTACACCAAGAGAGACAATGACAGAAGAGAAACTGTTTGTTATAGGGTGCAGAGACAGAGTCAGTAATGGAGACAAAGAACAAAGGGACATATAGAGTCAGGTACACCCCCATCAGAGACAGGGTGCCCTTCCACCCTGAGTTTGTTCAGAGACCTGGGACAGTTTAAAATGTGGTTTCCAATTAATGTCCATGCCCTTTTCTCTAACCAGGTGAACCCAAAGACACACCATGTATGTGACCAAGTTTCAGGGCCAGGCTGGCCTGTCTCAGGCTGGTGACTGATGGGCCCCAGGTCTTCACCGCATGTGGCACCCACAGATGCTGCATGCACTCTCACATGCCTTCATCCCATGTGGTTGAGCCACAATAGGCCCCAGGAAATCATGCTCCCAGGGGGAGGAGCCCAAACCAGCCCCTTTGTGTGGTGTGTTTTATGGGTTCCCAAAGCTGATTCTCAGGCCTATGTTGAAGGTTACCCCAGATGTTACAGGATTACTGAGGTCAAAGCCCACAGAGAGTTGCCATCAGAGAGAAAGCAGAGTCAATGTGTGTCAATGTACATAGAAAGTTTCTGTGTAAATAGACCCAAAAATGCATGTGTGCATGTGAACACACACACAGAATGGAGGGACAACAGAGAAAGTCAGACAGATAGACAGACAGACACTGGCTTGGAGGCACAAAAAACAAAAGAAAGAAAAAGGGATAGAGAAATAGAAAGATGGAGAGTGCAGATAAAAGCCCTAAAGGACTAAGACCTGAGAGTGGGGCAAAAAGAGAAAGATGATGTGGGGGTGGGTGACAGAGATCCCAGAAGAGGTCTGGGGACAGAGAATCAGAGCAGGTCACAGAAACCAAGGTGATGGAGATAGATGATAGATAGAGAAATGATGATAGATGATAGATAGATAACAGATGATGATAGATAGATAGATAGATACATAATAGACTGATACATCATGATAGATATATAGAAGATAGATTGATAGATGATTGATAGATAGATAGATAGATGATAAAGAGATAGGTGACAGATTGATAGAAGATAGATAATAGATTGATAGATGATAGATAGATAGATGATAGATAATTGATAGATGATAGGTACATAGATAGGTGATATATTGATAAGTGATAGATGATAGAGATGATAGATGATAGTAGAGAGATAGATGATAGATTGATAGATGATAGAAAGATACATAGATACATAGGTAGATAGGTTATAGATTGATAGATAGATAGATAATGCAGAAAGACAAAGACAAGGTGGAATGAGAGACTCATAAATAAAGTAAAAGGCATCTCAAACCAACAGACTACAGGAGGAGCAGAGAGAGTAAGGCAGCACAAAAGGGAAAAAGAGGGGCGCCTCTGGGTGGCTCAGTGGGTTAGGCCTCTGCCTTCAGCTCAGGTCATGGTCCCAGGGTCCTGGAATCGAGCCCTGCATCAGGCTCTCTGCTCAGCAGGGAGCCTGCTTCCCTTCCTCTCTCTCTCTCTCTGCCTGCCTCTCTGCCTACTTGTGATCTTTCTCTGTGTCAAATAAATAAATAAAATCTTAAAAAATTTTTTAAGAAAGAGAAAAAGGATAGGAGGGAAGCAAGCACAAGAAACAATAGGAGAGGTGGACATGAGGGGACACAGTGGGCCTTGGGCTCTGGGAACAGGGGGAGAGAATTCTCAGTCCAGGTGTGAAGGACACTATGAGCAAGGAAGAGCCTCTCTGTACTGAACTGCCTCCACTTCCTTCAGGTCTACATGAGAAACCTTCTCTCTGGACCCAGCCAGGCACCGTGGTGAGGACAGGAGAGAACGTGACCTTGTCCTGCTGCTCAGAGAGGTCCTTTGATGTGTACCATCTATGCAGAGACGAGCAGCCCCATGAGTGCTGGCTTGCTAAGGGGCAGAAGCACGGCAGTGCAACCCAGGCTGACTTCCCTCTGGGTCCTGCACACCCAGCCATGGGTGGGACCTACAGATGCCACGGCTTCTTCAACACCTCTCCTTGTGAGTGGTCAGGCCCGAGTGACCCACTGTACCTTTCTGTCACAGGTGAGGAAGTCCAGAACCTGCCCTGTGTCCAGTGATTCAGGATAGATTTGAAGGTCATACGACAGGGGAGTCCTGCTGGTACTAGTGGGATGCTTAGGAGTTCTGGGGAGATGGAAGCATAGATAGAAACAAGGAAGGAGAGACTGAAGACTCCCATCCAGCATCCTCCTGCATGGCTTGTGTGGTGGCCCAAACCGGGGATCTCTGTCCCCAGGAAGATGGAAAGAGATCAGGGCAAACCCAGAATCAGGAGAGAAGAGGCTCGGTTTAGGGATATCAGACGTTGCATTGGCACCTCACCATTACCCACTTCCTAGCAGCCCTTCCTCACCTCTCAGCCACAAAGTGCTCTCCCAGGTGGCATGAGTGTCTTTACCACAAGATGGAGAAGCCTCCTCTGTAGTAGAGGTCCTTTCCCCTTTTCGTCATCAACCTCTCCCATCTCCTCTCAGCAGCTTGAAGGTCCAGGGAGTCAAGGCCCCAGAGATTCTGGGGAGGGGTTCTAGGAGCTCCCAGGAGCTCAATGTTAGATGATGAGGAATTCAGTGGGTAGAAGACAGTCAGTTCCACTTCTCCACCTCTTTCCTGGCTTGCTTTTTATGAGACTCTTCAAGTAGTTGCCTCCCATCCACAAAACCAACCTCCAAAACTGGTGAGTAAAGAGTCCTTTTTATCCCTGTTTGTGGAAACCTGACAAAGAGAAGCCTTGGGTTTGAGTGTTGGCTCAGCCACCTTCTTATTACCTTCCCTCTCTGATCCCCAGACTCTATGACAGCAGAAGCGGTCTGGGTCAGCACGGGGCCAGTGAGGACTCTTAACCTCTAATGTTCTGCATCAGAGACCTCCTCCAGGAGAGGAGGGTGAGAATAAACCTGATCTCCTGGCTGGGAATAATGCTGGGCTTATTCTGTTCCCATTCCTTCTATTTATTTATTTATTTATTTATTATTATTATTTTTTATAAACATATATTTTTATCCTCAGGGGTACAGGTCTGTGAATCGCCAGGTTTACACACTTCACAGCACTCACCAAAGCACATACCAAAGCACATACCCTCCCCAATATCCATAACCCCATCCCCCTTCTCACAACCCCCCTCCCTCCAGCAACTCTCAGTTTGTTTTGTGAGATTAAGAGTCACTTATGGTTGGTCTCCCTCCCAATATCCCATCTTGTTTCATTGATTCTTCTCCTACCCACTTAAGCCCCCATGTTGCATCACCACTTCCTCATATCAGGGAGATCATATGATAGTTGTCTTTCTCTGCTTGACTTATTTCGCAAAGCATGATATGCTCTAGTTCCATCCATGTTGTCACAAATGGCAAGATTTCATTTCTTTTGATGGCTGCATAGTATTCCATTGTGTATATATACCACATCTTCTTGATCCATTCATCTGTTGATGGACATCTAGGTTCTTTCCATAGTTTGGCTATTGTGGACATTACTGCTATAAACATTTGGGTGCACGTGACCCTTTGGATCACCACGTTTGTATCTTTAGGGTAAATACCCAATAGTGCAATTGCTGGGTCATAGGGCAGTTCTATTTTCAACATTTTGAGGAACCTCCATGCTGTTTTCCAGAGTGGTGACACCAGCTTGCACTCTCCCCATCCTCACCAGCATCTGTCATTTCCTGACTTGCTGATTTTAGCCATTCTGACTGGTGTGAGGTGATATCTCATTGTGGTTTTGATTTGTATTTCCCTGATGCCAAGTGATATGGGGCACTTTTTCATGTGTCTGTTGGCCATCTTGATGTCTTCTTTGCAGAAATGTCTGTTCATGTCCTCTGCCCATTTCTTGATTGGATTATTTGTTCTTTGGGTGTTGAGTTTGCTAAGTTCTTTATAGATTTTGGACACTAGTCATTTATCTGATATGTCATTTGCAAATATCTTCTCCCATTCTGTCAGTTGTCTTTTTTTTTTTTTTAAAGATTTTATTTATTTATTTGACAGAGAGAAATTACAAGTACACTGAGAGGCAGGCAGAGAGAGAGAAGGAAGCAGGCTCCCTGCTGAGCAGAGAGCCCGATGTGGGACTCGATCCCAGGACCCTGAGATCATGACCTGAGCCGAAGGCAGCGGCTTAACCCACTGAGCCACCCAGGCACCCATGTCAGTTGTCTTTTGATTTTGTTAACTGTTTGCTTTGCTGTGCAAAAGCTTTTGATCTTGATGAAATCCCAATAGTTCATTTTTGCCCTTGCTTCCTTTGCCTTTGGTGATGTTGCTAGGAAGATGTTGCTGTAGCTGAGGTCGAAGGTTGCTGCCTGTGTTCTCCTCAAGGATTTTGATGGATTCCTTTCGCACATTGAGGTCCCTCATCCATTTTGAGTCTATTTTCGTGTGTTGTGTAAGGAAATGGTCCAATTTCATTTTTCTGCATGTGGCTGTCCAATTTTCACAGCACCATTTATTGAAGAGGCTGTCTTTTTTCCACTGGACATTCTTTCCTGCTTTGTTGAAGATTAGTTGACCATAGATTTGAGGGTCTATTTCTGGGCTCTCTATTCTGTTCCATTGATCTATCTGTTTTTGTGCCAGTACCATGCTGTCTTGATGATGACAGCTTTGTAATAGAGCTTGAAGTCCGGAATTGTGATGCCACCAGCTTTGGCTTTCTTTTTCAATAACCCTTTGGCTATTCGAGGTCTATTCTAGTTCCATATAAATTTTAGAATTATTTGTTCCATTTCTTTGAAAAAGATGGATGGTACTTTGACAGGAATTGCATTAAATATGTAGATTGCTTTAGGTAGCATAGACATTTTCACAATATTTATTCTTCCAATCCAGGAGCATGGAACATTTTTCCATTTCTTTGTGTCTTCCTCAATTTCTTTCATGAGTACTTTATATTTTTCTGAGTATAGATTCTGTGCCTCTTTGGTTAGGTTTATTCCTAGGTATCTTATGGTTTGGGGTGCAATTGTAAATGGGATTGACTCCTTAATTTCTCTTTCTTCTGTCTGGTTGTTGGTGTAGAGAAATGCAACGGATTTCTGTGCATTGATTTTATATCCTGACACTTTACTGAATTCCTGTACAAGTTCTAGCAGCTTTGGAGTGGAGTCTTTTGGGTTTTCCACATATAGTATCATATCATCTGCGAAGAGTGATAGTTTGACTTCTTCTTTGCCGATTTGGATGCCTTTAATTTCCTTTTGTTGTCTGATTGCTGAGGCTAGGACCTCTAGTACTATGTTGAATAGCAGTGGTGATAATGGACATCCCTGCCGTGTTCCTGACCTTAGCGGAAAAGCTTTCAGTTTTTCTCCATTGAGAATGATATTTGCGGTGGGTTTTTCATAGATGGCTTTGATGATATTGAGGTATGTGCTCTCTATCCCTACACTTTGAAGAGTTTTGATCAGGAAGGGATGCTGTACTTTGTCAAAAGCTTTTTCAGCATCTATTGAGAGTATCATATGGTTTTTGTTCTTTCATTTATTGATGTGTTGTATCACACTGACTGATTTGCGGATGTTGAACCAACCTTGTAGCCATGGAATAAATCCCACTTGGTTGTGGTGAATAATCCTTTTAATATACTGTTGAATCCTATTGGCTAGTATTTTGGTGAGAATTTTTGCATCTGTGTTCATCAAGGATATTGGTCTATAGCTCACTTTTTGGATGGGATCCTTGTCTGGTGTTGGCATCAAGGTGATGCTGGCCTCATAAAATGAGTTTGGAAGTTTTCCTTCCATTTCTATTTTTTGGAACAGTTTCAGGAGAATAGGAATTAGTTCTTCTTCTTTTTTTTTTTTTAAGATTTTATTTATTTATTTGACAGAGAGAAATCACAAGCAGATGGAGAGGCAGGCAGAGAGAGAGAGAGGGAAGCAGGCTCCCTGCCGAGCAGAGAGCCCGATGCGGGACCCGATCCCAGGATCCTGAGATCATGACCTGAGCTGAAGGCAGCGGCTTAAACCACTTAGCCACCCAGGTGCCCCGGAATTAGTTCTTCTTTAAATGTTTGGTAGAATTCCCCCGGGAAGCCGTCTGGCCCTGGACTTTTGTTTGTATGGAGATTTTTAATGACTGTTTCAATCTTCTTACTGGTTATGGGTCTGTTCAGACTTTCTACTTCTTCCTGGTTCAGTTGTGGTTGTTTATATGTTTCTAGGAATGCATCCATTTCTTCCAGATTGTCAAATTTATTGGCATAGAGTTGCTCATGTATGTTCTTATAATAGTTTGTATTTCTTTGGTGTTACTTGTGATCTCTCCTCTTTCATTCATGATTTTATTTATTTGGGTCCTTTCTCTTTTCTTTTTGATAAGTCTGGCCAGGGGCTTATCAATTTTATTAATTCTTTCAAAGAACCAGTTCCTAGTTTCGTTGATTTTCTCTATTGTTTTTTTGATTTCTATTTCATTGATTTCTGCTCTGATATTTATGATTTCTCTTCTCCTGCTGGGCTTAGGGTTTCTTTCTTGTTCTTTCTCCAGCTCCTTTAGGTGTAGGGTTAGGTTGTGTACCTGAGATCTTTCTTGTTTCTTGAGAAAGGCTTGTACCGCTATATATTTTCCTCTCAGGGCTGCCTTTGTTGTGTCCCACAGATTTTGAACCGTTGTATTTTCATTATCATTTGTTTCCATGATTTTTTTCAATTCTTCTTTAATTTCCTGGTTGACCCATTCATTCTTTAGAAGGATGCTGGTTAGTCTCCATGTATTTGGGTTCTTTCCAAACTTACTCTTGTGGTTGAGTTCTAGCTTCAGAGCATTGTGGCCTGAAAATATGCAGGGAATGACCCCAATCTTTTGATACCGGTTGAGTCCTGATTTTGGACCGGATGTGATCTATTCTGGAGAATGTCCATGTGCACTAGAGAAGAATGTGTATTCTGTTGCTTTGGGATGAAATGTTCTCAATATATCTGTGATGTCCATCTGGTCCAGTGTGTCATTTAAGGCCTTTATTTCCTTGCTGATCTTTTGCTTGGATGATCTGTCCATTTCAGTGAGGGGAGTGTTAAAGTCCCCTGCTATTATTGTATTATTGTTGATGTGTTTCTTTGATTGTGTTATTAATTGGTTTATATAGTTGGCTGCTCCCACGTTGGGGGCATAGATATTTAAAATTGTTAGATCTTCTTGTTGGACAGACCCTTTGAGTATGATATAGTGTCCTTCCTCATCTCTTATTATAGTCTTTGGCTTAAAATCTAATTGATCTGATACAAGGATTGCCACTCCTGCTTTCTTCTGATGTCCATTAGCATGGTAAATTCTTTTCCACCCCCTCACTTTAAATCTGGAGGTGTCTTCGGGCTTAAAATGAGTTTCTTGGAGGCAACATATAGATCGTTTTGTTTTTTTATCCATTCTGATAGCCTGTGTCTTTTGACAGGGGCATTTAGCCCATTAACATTCAGGGTAACTATTGAGAGATATGAATTTAGTGCCATTGTATTGCCTGTAAGGTGACTGTTACTGTATATGGTCTCTGTTCCTTTCTGATCTACCACTTGTAGGCTCTCTCTTTGCTTAGAGGACCCCTTTCAATATTTCCTGTAGAGATGGTTTGGTGTTTGCAAATTCTTTCAGTTTTTGTTTGTCCTGGAAGCTTTTAATCTCTCCTTCTATTTTCAATGATAGCCTGGCTGGATATAGTATTCTTGGCTGCATGTTTTTCTCGTTTAGTGCTCTGAAAATATCATGCCAGCTCTTTCTGGCCTGCCAGGTCTCTGTGGATAAGTCAGCTGCCAATCTAATATTTTTACCATTTTATGTTACAGACTTCTTTTCCCGGGCTGCTTTCAGGATTTTCTCTTTGTCACTAAGACATGAAAATTTTACTATTAGGTGACGGGGTGTGGGCCTATTCTTATTGATTTTGAGGGCCATTCTCTGAATCTCCTGAATTTTGATGCTTGTTCCCTTTGCCATATTGGGGAAATTCTTCCCAATAATTCTCTCCAGTATACCTTCTGCTCCCCTCTCTCTTTCTTTTTCTTCTGAAATCCCAATTATTCTAATGTTGTTTCGTCTTATGGTGTCACTTATCTCTTGAATTCTCCTCTCGTGGTCCAGTAGCTGTTTGTCCATCTTTTGCTCAGCTTCTTTTTCTCTGTCATTTGGTCTTCTATATCACTAATTCTTTCTTCTGCCTCATTTATCCTAGCAGTGAGAGCCTCCATTTTTTATTGCACCTCATTAATAGCTTTTTTGATTTCAACTTGGTTAGACTTTAGTTCTTTTATTTCTCCAGGAAGGGCTTTTATATCTCCAGAGAGGGTTTCTCTAATATCTTCCATGCCCTTTTTGAGCCCGGCTATAACCTTGAGAATTGCCATTCTGAACTCTAGATCTGACATATTACCAATGTCTGTATTGATTAGGTCCCTAGCCTTTGGTACTGCCCCTTGTTCTTTTTTGTGGTGAATTTTTCCGCCTTGTCATTTTGTCCAGATAAGAGTATATGAAGGAGCAAGTAAAATAGTAAAAGGGTGGCAACAAACCCAGGAAAATATGCTTTAACCAAATCAGAAGAGATCCCAAATCGTGAGGGGGGAGAAAGGGGATAAAAAGAGTTTCAAAAGGAAAGAAGGAAAAAGAAATAAAAAAAGGAAAGAATTAGAAAAAGAAAACGAATAAAGAAAAATATAAAAAAGGAAAAAAAATATATATATTAGATTAACTAGTTAAAAAATGCTAAAAAAGAAACGGGTAAAAATTTAAAAAAATTTAGCAGAAGAGGAGAAAAAAAATGAAAAAGAAAAAAATTAAATCAACTGCAAGACTAAAAAAATCACAGGGAGAAAGCCATGAGTTCTGTGCTTTACACTCTCCTCCTCTGGAATTCTGCTGCTCTCCTTGGCATTGTAACTGCACTACTTGGTAGGTGAACTTGGTCTTGGCTGGATTTCTTGTTGATCTTCTGGCGGAGGGGCCTGTTGTAGTGATTCTCAAGTGTCTTTGCCCCAGGCGGAATTGCACCGCCCTTACCAGGGGCCGGGCTGAGTAGTCCGCTCGGGTTAGCTTTCAGGAGCTTTTGTTCACTGAGCGCTTTCCGTAGAGTTCCCGACGACAGGAATACAAATGGAGGCCTCCTGGTCTCCGGCCTGGAGGAGCCGAGAGCCCAGGGCCCCACTCCCAGTGTGTCCTCAGAGAACAGCGCCCAGTTACTCCCGTCTGCATGACCTCCGGCCGCGCTCCAAGCTCACTGAGCCTGCGACCGGTTCAAGGTAACCCTGAGCTGGGAGCTCACTGTCGGCTCTGTCTCTGTAGCCAGCTTTCCCGTTCCAATACCCGCAAGCTCTGCAACACTCAGACACCCCCGATCTTTCTGTGACCCTGCGGGACCTGAGGCCACGCTGTCACGGCATGGGCTTCGCCCCGGTTTAGCCTCTGGAGCAATGCCCCTCAGCAGAACAGACTTTAAAAAGTCCCAATTTTGTGCTCTGTTGCTCCACCACTTGCCGGGAGCCGGCCCCTCCCCCGGGGTCTATCTTCCCGTCGCTTTGGATTCACTTCTCCGCCAGTCCTACCTCTCAGAAAGTGGCTGTTTTTCTGTTTCCAGAATTGCTGTTCTTCTTCTCTTCCATCTGCCAATAGATTTGCAGGTGTTTGCAATCTTTAGATAAGCTATCTAGCTGATCTCCTGCTAGTTGAAGTAGTCTCAGCCTGCTACTTCTCCTCCATCTTGACTCCTCCCCCTCTCTTTTCCCATTCCTAAGTGGAGATAAGGTTTGTGGGGAATTGAGGGCAGGGGGAAGGAAGAGAGCATTTGGTGAGGGGCAGGCAGTGCTTAGAGAAGTTCCATTTGCCAAGAAATTAGCTCTTGTCTGTCAGGCTGCAACTGTGATATACCCAGTAGAGGAAGAGAGAACTGAGAATGCTGTCTGCCACCCAAATTCACAATTGCCTCATTTATTCATTCAAGAACTGCTACACTATACATCCTTGTGCTGGATATGCACTTTGTATCCATTTCATTTTGCTGCTATAACAAATCTCTACAAGCTCACTGCATGAAAACAACACAGTTTTAAAAATAATCTTACAGTTGTGTAGGTCTTAGATCTGAAATGGTCTCGTGGGGCTGGAACCCAGATGGCAGCAGACTGGGTACCTGCCTGGATTTGCTTCTATTGGATTCATTTCTTCCTACAGATAACCCCAGACACCAGCATGTTCTCGCTGTGCCCTTAGTGGTCATCATCTTCCTCGCTGTCCTACTTTTCTTCCTCAGTCGTCAGTGGTGCCCTCCCAAAGAGGGTGAGTCTTGGGAAGTAGAGGCTAGTACCTGTCTGGGGAGGAGTGGGGGTGCAGGGGTACCTCTGTGTGCATACTGACTCCTGTTTCAAAGCAGGGGCCACAGAGGTTGGGCTTTCTAGAGAGAACCTCCATGCCCCCATCCTCATCAACGGAATAGAAATAGGGAGACACGAAGTGGATACATCTTTGAACTTCAGAGAGTAGAACTTCTGACTCTACTTTGTGGCAGTAATTCCAGGCCTTCACTGCATCTCTCTGTGCTTTGGTATCTGTATCTATAAAATGAGAACCTTCCAAGTTTTTTTTTTTTTTTGATGACTTCCATTCCTTGCAGATGCTGCTATAATGAACAGAGAACCTGAAGTGGATAGAATGGTGAGTAGAGAGGTAGGTTGTCCTCACCTCACCCTCTTCAGGGCCATCTCATCTCCTCTAAATCCCCTGAGTTTGTGCTCATCCTCTTAACCATTTCCTGTCATGCAGGACCCTCAAGCAGAAGTCCCACAGGAAGTGACATACACACAGTTGGATCATCGCATTTTCATGCAGAAAAACACCACCCCCACTTCCCAGAGGCCTGGGGAACCCTTGCATGATGAAAGTGTGTACATGGAACTTGCAACAGGCTGAGACCAATGAAGGCATAAATCCTATGCCCCAAGAACCCACAAGAAGACCCTGAGGAGGCTCTCTATAGATGCCATAGCACTTTCTGAACACACCCCTACCCAACAACAGCCAGAATCGGAAGACAGAAGTCTTCATCTTCCTTTCATCCTAAGAAGGAATAACAATCTTAGAAAACCCCCCATCCCTTCTAGGATACTATTATGATGATCCAGACATTTCCAATATTGTCCACAAAACCACCTTTCCTTCTCAAGGGTAAGTTCTGACTCCTGTTGCTATGTTATATAAACAAATAAATCTATCATCCATCAACAGTCATGTTTCTTCCTAGCTATTATTTAGTTTCATCTACATGGAATCTCTTCTTTCCTTCAACATTGTATGTTTGAAATTTTTTTCTTTTTTTTTTTTAAATTTCTTTTCAGTGTAACAGAATTCATTGTTTATGCACCACACACAGTGCTCCATGCAATACGTGCCCTCTATAATACCCACCACCTGGTTCCCCCAACCTCCCACCCCCCGCTTTTTCAAAACCCTCAGATTGTTTTTCAGAGTTCATATTCTCTTCCAATTTCCCTCAACTCCCTTCTCCTCTCCATCTCCTCATGTCTTCCGTGTTATTTGTTATGCTCCACAAATAAGTGAAACCATATGATAATTGACTCTCTCTGCTTGACTTATTTCACTCAGCATAATCTCCTCCAATCCTGTCCATGTTGATACAAAAGTTGGGTATTCATCTTTTCTGATGGAGGCATAATACTCTATAGTGTATATGGATGACATCTTCCTTATCCATTTGTCCGTTGAAGGGACGATGAAGGGCATCTTGGTTCTTTCCACAGTTTAGTGACAGTGGGCATTGTTGCTATAAACATTGGGGGTACAGATGGCCCTTCTTTTCACTACATCTGTATCTTTGGGGTCAATACCCAGTAGTGCAATTGCAGGGTCATAGGGAAGCTCTCTTTTTAATTTCTTGAGGAATCTCCACACTGTTCTCCAAAGAGGCTGCACCAACTTGCATTCCCACCAACAGTGGAAGAGGGTTCCCCTTTCTCCACATCCTCTCCAACACATGTTGTTTTCTGTCTTGCTAATTTTGGCCATTCTAACTGGTGTAAGGTGGTATCTCAATGTGGTTTTAATTTGAATCTCCCTGAGGGCTAGTGATGATGAACATTTTTTCATGGGTCTGATAGCCATTTGTATGTCTTCAGAGGAGAAGTGTCTGTTCATGTTTTCTGCCCATTTTTTGACATGATTATCTGCTGTGTGTGTGTTAAGTTTGAGAAGTTCTTTATAGATCCTGGATATCAACCTTTGTCTGTAGTGTCATTTGCAAATATCTTCTCCCATTCCGTGGGTTGCCTCTTTGTTTTGTTGATTGTTTCCTTTGCTGTGCAGAATCTTTTGATCTTGATGAAGTCCCAAAAGTTCATTTTTGCTTTTGTTTCCTTTGCTTTTGGAGACATAACTTGAAAGAAGTTGCTGTGGCTGATATTGAAGAGGTTACCGCCTATGTTCTCCTCTAGGATTCTGATGGATTCCTGTCTTATGTTGAGGTTTTTTTTATCCATTTTGAGTTTATCTTTGTGTACGGTGTAAGAGAATGGTCGAGTTTCATTCTTCTACATACAGCTTCCAATTTTCCCAGCACCATTTATTGAAAAGACTGTCTTTTTTCCACTGTATATTTTTTCCTGCTTTGTCGAAGATTATTTGACCATGGAGTTGAGGGTCCATATCTAGGCTCTTTACTCTATTCCACTGGTCTATGTTTGAAATTTAATCGTATCCATGCATGTAAGAGAAGTGACTTCCCTCCTGTGTAGGAATCCATTGTGTGACTATGTTACAATTTTGTATCTAATCATGGTGAGTCTCTCAAAGTCTGATGTCTTAAATTTCTTGCCCTCCTTCATCCTTCTAGAATTATCTGGATAGGTCTACCCATTCCTACTGGAATCTGGGAAGCCATGCTGGGGCAGGTCCAAACATCCTCAAGTGAGCGACACCTGGTAACTTGGTTGGTTGCCAGAGAGCACCTGGCTGGTATCCCCAGCATGGGAACTGGCTCTCTCCCACCACCTCTGCAGCTCCCACTTCAGGGCACATTAAAGGGTCTCATGCACACCATGTCTCAACTCAGTACAGATGATTGCCCCCAAGGCTCAATCCAGGAGATCCAGTAGGAGCAGGTGGATCTATCTGGATGATTCTGGAAAAACAAAACAGTATAAGAAATTAAGACATCTGAGTTTGGGAGGCTCATTAGAACATAGGTCTAGCAATATTTTGGATGCAGAATTAGCAACAAAGTTAGCAAACATCTTTGTTAGTGTACAACAGTGAAAATGATAGGTGTCTTTGCGGCAATGACAGGAATTCACACCTTTTTGAGCACCTGTTTAATGAAATGTGCTTTACATATGTTTCCTTGATGAATCTTTATGTAAAATTTGTCAGAGCTCCTTGTTATCTCCACTTTGCAAAGTAGGGAAATTCAAAGAGATTAAGTGTCTTGTCAAAGAGAAGACGTGTCTTGTCAAAGGCCACACAACACAGCACAGTTGTTGATCATCATGGGGCCCCAAAAAGAAGACCCCTGAGCCCATCCATACCACCCCTGTAAACAAAGGTCACACCTTGAATTTAGGGGAGTGTCCCAGATATGGACTTTACACTTGAGTTTAGGAACCAGGTATGGCCTTGGACTTGGCTCAAAAAATTTCCAGGAATTCGGTTAATTTTGTTCATCACACATTGTGGGAAAACAGCTATAATTGGAAAGGAAGTTTTTCAGCCTCCTCTCTTGTCATCAGTTTGTAGAAGGATCTGAACAGTGATGACAGGGCCTGACAGATGGCACCCAGGGTATAGATCAGTTCTGTGGGGCTCCTGGTTTCTGCAAAACATAGGTGTACAATAGCCAGGGAAGGAAAACAAGCATATTATGTCTTACTGAGATCTCCAAGGGGATACATGGCGGAGTTACCTGGAATTCCCCAGACATCAGGGCATGCATGAACCCATAATGATCACATGGACAAATGAGGTTTTCTGCAACCCCAGCCTAGATGTGGCTTTTTGAACAGAGTTTCAGCATGGATGCTAGGGTTAAGGCAAGAGTTTGGAAGAGAGGTTAAGTCTCCATGTAGCTTCTCATGAAATGTTATGAATGAATGTGAGAAGGCGAGTTTTTCCTCCAGACTACAGTGTCTTCCTCCTTGGTAGAGAAGCAAGAGATTCCTTCAGGGTAGTTGGGAGGAAAAACAGGGTGTTTAGGATAGGTTTGATTCTGGGAGGAACTTGTTGAGACCTCAGGGAACAGCAGGTTAAAGGAACACTTTGAGGGTTTGTGCTTGGAAATGTGCTCTAGAGGCCTTCCCACTGGACTGATCTATGTTCTGTGACCTTAGGTGGGGCCTACATCCTGTAGAACCTAAATGCCTCAAGGAAAGGAGGTGAGATGCTGTGGGATGTATGAAGCTAAGTGATGTCTCAGAATAAGGTCTAGTTCCACAGCCTGCATGTGCCAACAGATGGTGCAGGACACTCGTTCTCAGTTGGGGCAATATTGCCCACCAGGAACCATTATGGCAATGTCTGGAGACATTTTTAATTGTCATGACTGTGGAGGGGGTTGCTACTGGCATCTACCATGCAGAGGTCAGGGATGCTGCTCAACACCCTTCAGTGTCCAGGATGGCCTCCTCCACACACACGGAGCAGAGAATCCTTCTTCAGCCCCAAATGTCAATAGTACTAAAGCTGAAAAAAACCTTTGTCTAGGATACAATGCTGGTCACTATTTCAAATCACTAGCAGCTGGGAAATGTGATGTATCCTGAAGTAAATTCATTTTTTTTTCAATGACAAAGACATATTATATTAGACAGTGATCAATATATATTATAACTATATATATAGATAGATATATGATATAGTTATATAGATAGATAGTATAGTTATATGTATATCTAGATATAAATAGATATTATAGATAGATATATCTTACAGCTAGATAGCAACACTTCCATTTATTCTCTGACATACAACATAAAATATTCAAATATCAATATATACTAAGAAAAGCAACTTTCACCATTTCTCAAAGTAGATCCCTCGGGTCTTTTCAAGTCGACCCTTCCCTCAAGGGTAAGTCACTGTGTTCCTACAAGCAAATAGAAAAACCCACGCTCTATCAATCATTGGAATGTAACATATTGGTCATAATCAATGAAATGATCAAATAGCTTCAGACATGAATATTTTTTGGATGTTTAACAATTAAATTTTTGTTTTGCTCCTTCTTAGCTGCAGGGTCTTTAGCAAAGTCATTTCTCTTGAAGACTCATTTTCACTGTTTTTAAAATATGACTGTTGGTGGTGCCTTCCAAAAGATGGGAGAAGCTCAAGACTTTGGGCATTTGGTGTATTGGAAGGCAAGAGTATATATATTATAATAAAAATGTGGCAAATGTTAGAGAATTTGATTTGGAATATTTGACTTCCCATCCCATCTTACAGCTAAATATCTATCTATCCAGTGTCTGTATCTAGATATATAGATAAGAATAGGTATAGGTATAAGACTTTCTTTCCCTACAGATGATGAATAGCTCCTGAGAAAATTTCTCTGCATGCTGGCATAAAGAAAATCCCCTGTGTAAGAGTATATTGTCTTCCTGATCAATCCCAAGTGGATATAGTTAGTCCCTGAATTCCAGAGAGGGTACATGGGTCCATAACAGGCAAAGACATGTGGCTTTTGACTAATGGTCCAATGAAGACGAATCTCTGTCTGTATGGCACCATATGACACTCTTTCCCAGGCCCCTCCACTTGGATGTGGGCTCTGGTTTAAAGAAGGATTTGAGCCCCAATAGACATCAGTTGAGGAAAACACTCACTTTTCATAGGAAACATAAGCAGTAAGATTGGTCTCCTCTCAGGCCCCACCCAAGAGCTATCCAGAACTAAGTTCTTGGGAAGGAACCATTATTTGTGGGGCAATAGATGGAGAAATTCTCTGACCAGAGACTCTGACCTCATACTTCCTGCTGATCTCTCTTACTGTCTACAAAGATCTCTCATTCTGCAAATGTACACCAACAAGAGACTAACTGGGCTGAGGCTGTTTCAGAATCATGGATCCCAGAGACACCATCCTTCTCTGTTTTGGTGAGTCCTCAAAAGCAAGTAGGTCTAGGGGAAGGAGGGGGAGTTCCAAAACAGTCAATGTCCCTCTTACTATGAGGACTCAGAAGATTCTAACCACCTTTTTGGAGAGTTGGCCTTTGCCCAGATATCTATAACTGTGTCTGCCCATATCCAAGTAGCTTATGGGACATATTCAACCCACGTAATGCTATCTAGGGATCCATGAGGGGTCCAGGATTCCTATAGATGAGAGCCATAGGGCCTGGAATCTAGAAGATAAAACTAAAAGATGAGCCTCAAAACGATGCTTGCTGTGGAAGAAAAAAAATACACCCTGCATGTCATTAAGCAGGGTAACTTGAAATAAAGATAGAAACTGGAGAACTGATCTCTCATGAATCTCTTTCTTCCAGTGCTCTGTCAGAGCCAGAAGATTTGGGCACAGGAATGTAAGTGTTCTGCTAACTCTTTCCCAGCTATCTTATATCTTGGGGCAAAAGGGTTGGAAGAGCAGTCAAACACCCAAGCAAATTCCAATTTTATTCCCCTTCCCAGCCATCTCTGATGTGTTCCCCTCTCCAAACACATCTCACTTAGACCTGGATTTAGTGTTTCCTTCCATTAGTGTTTTCTTCCATTGTCTTCCCCAATATCAAAGACACATATTTAACTGACTGTTGACAACTGCAGAGGTGAGGAATTTGGGAACCTTTGGTGATTGCCCAATATCTGTCCCTGTGTCAGACCTGCTTTTTTTCACAATCTGATTCTCTCCACTCTAACCACTTTGCTTCATATAATGGGATGTTACCTTAGTCCCACCCTCATAAGCTGTCTCTGTACTGGACACCAAGTAGCTCTCAAGTATGAGTGTATGTTGTCCCCTCCACTCCTGTTTTGTCCATCCATGTCTTCTCTCCTTCAGCTCCTTCCAAAGACTATAGATTGGATTACTTGAGTGTTTAAAGCACAGGTATCTTTATCTCCCTCCAACCCCTCAGGGGTCAAACTTCAGATAAATCTATGGATGTGACTGGTTCTCCCAAGCGCTGCCCGCACAAGCTGCATTTGCTCCCCCAACCCATCTTCTGCTCTCCCACTGAAACTCTGCTCCACACCCATGCAGAACTTACTTTAATTTGTACCTCACTTATTTGTACTTTATTAACCGTTCTCCCATCATCCCTTCTATACACAATGCTCCTGATCTACCATCCAGATTGCTTAGTCAACTGCTACTCATCCTCATGTATCAGATGAACCCTTACACTATTATCAGACTTCCAAGATCTACATCTCTGCACTGCAAACTGTGTGTCATGACCTGCGATTATATACTTTTTTATTTTTAAATTTATTTTATTTTTATTTTTAAAAAATTAGTATTGAGTTTGAGAAGTTCTTTTTTTTTGGTTCAGTCTTTTTAAAATTTATTTTTTATTTTCAGCATAACAGTATTCATTATTTTTGCACCACACCCAACATGGAGGACATGGGGAGTTAGAGAGGAGAAGGGAGTTGGGGGAAATTGGAAGGGGAGGTGAACCATGAGAGACTAGGGATTCTGAAAAACAATCTGAGGGTTTTGAAGGGGCTGGGGGTGGGAGGTCGGGGTACCAGGTGGTGAGAAGTTCTTTATAGATCCTGGATATCAATATTTTGTCTGTACTGTCATTTGAAAATATCTTCTCCCATTCTCTGGGTTGCCTCTTTGTTTTGTTGACTGTTTCCTTTGCTGTGCAGAAGCTTTTGATCTTGATGAAGTCCCAAAAGTTCATTTTCGTTTTTGTTTCCTTTGCCTTTGGAGACAAATCTTGAAAGAAGTTTCTGTGGCTGATATCGAAGAGATTACTGCCTATGTTCTCCTCTAGGATTCTGATGGATTCCTGTCTCATGTTGAGGTCTTTTATCCATTTCGAGTTTTTCTTTGTGTATGGTGTAAGAGAATGTTCGAGTTTCATTCTTCTATGTATAGCTATCCAATTTTACCAACACCATTTATTGAAGAGACTGTCTTTTTTCCACTGTATATTTCTTCCTGCTTTGTCAAAGATTATTTTACCATAGAGTTGAGGGTACATATCTGGACTCTCTACTCTGTTCCACTGGTCTATGTGTCTGTTTTTATGTCGGTACCATGCTGCCTTGGTGATCACAGCTTTGTAGTAAAGCTTGAAATCAGGTACCATGATGCCCCCAGTTTTGTTTTTCTTTTTCAACATTTCCTCAGAAATTCGGGGTCTCTTCTGATTCCATACAAATTTTAGGATTATTTGCTCCAGCTCTTTGAAGAATACCAGTGGAATTTCGATCGGAACGGCATTTAAAGTATAGATTGCTCTAGGCAGTATAGACATTTTAACAATGTTTATTCTTCCGATCCAAGAGCATGGAATGGTCTTCCATCTATTTGTGTCTTCTTCAATTTCTTTCATGAGGGTTCTGTAGTTCCTCGAGTACAGATCCTTTACCTCTTTGGTTAGGTTTATTCCCAGGTATCTTATGGTTCTTGGTGCAATAGTAAATGGAATTGATTCTCTAATTTCCCTTTCTGTATTTTCATTGTTAGTGTATAAGAAAGCCACTGATTTCAGTACATTGACTTTGTATCCTGCCACATTACTGAATAGCTGTATGAGTTCTAGTAGTTTGGGGTGGAGTCTTTTGGGTTTTCTGACATTTCCCACATCATCATTTCCTTTAAGCTCTTACACCAGTTGTGTAGATCAGGGTTTGTCAACCTCAGACCTATCGACATTTGGGGGCAGATAGTCCTTTGTTGGGAGGGAAGTCCTGTGCATTGTAAGACCCCTGGCCTTTACCCCACTAGATGTCAACAGTGCTTCCCATCCCATTTCTGAAAACCAAAAATGTCCTCAGGCATTGCCAATTGTCCCCTGGGAGGCAAAATTGTCCCCGATTGAAAACCACTGGTTTAGGTCATGGTATTAAATGAACACTGTGTCTGCATTAATGGAGGCATCGCTCCACATACTTTGGAAGAAAAAAAAACACAGTTGTATTGGTGAGTGAATAATACTGAATAACAGGAAATCCTGCAATTTTTGGTAAATATAGTCAATACCTTCCTTGGCCACAGGGAGTAGGTTGGTTGTCCTTGATGACAATCCTCCTGAGCATGGCACAGTCTTTCCTCCTTCACAGAGCTGCAGTTGGACACATCACTATCAAGTCTAAAATAGATGATACACCAGGGGAGGAGTCAAGATGGAGGAGAAGTAGCAGGCTGAGACTACTTCAGCTAGCAGGAGATCAGCTAGATAGCTTATCTAAAGATTGCAAACACCTACAAATCTATCAGCAGATCGAAGAGAAGAAGAACAGCAATTCTGGAAACAGAAAAACAACCACTTTCTGAAAGGTAGGACTGGCGGAGAAGTGAATCCAAAGCGACAGGAAGATAGACCCCGGGGGAGGGGCCGGCTCCCGGCAAGTGGCGGAGCAACAGAGCACAAAATTGGGACTTTTAAAAGTCTGTTCCCTGAGGGACATTACTCCAGAGGCTAAACCGGGGCAAAGCCCACGCAGTGTCAGTGTGGCCTCAGGTCCGGCAGGGTCACAGAAGGATCGGGGGTGTCTGAGTGTTGCAGAGCTTGCGGGTATTGGAACGGGAAAGCTGGCTACAGAGACAGAGCCGACAGTAAGATCACAGCTCGGGGTTACCTTGAACCGGTCGCAGGCTCGGTGAGCTCGGAGCGTGGCCAGAGGTCGGGCAGACGGGAGTAACTGGGCGCTGTTCTCTGAGGACACACTGAGGAGTGGGGCCCCGGGCTCTCGGCTCCTCCGGGCCAGAGACTAGGAGGCCGCCATTTGTATTCCCGTCCTCCGGAACTCCATGGAAAGTGCTCAGTGAACAAAAGCCCCTGAAAGCAAACCCAAGCGGATTACTCAGCCCCTGGTAAGGGCGGTGCAATTCGGCCTGGGGCAAAGACACTTGAGAATCACTACACCAGGCCCCTCCCCCAGAAGATCAACAAGAAATCCAGCCAAGACCAATTCATCTACCAAGGAGTGCGGTTTCAATACCAAGGAGAAAGCAGAATTCCAGAAGAGGAGAAAGCAAAGCATGGAAATCATGGCTTTCTACCTGTGATTTTTTTTAATCTTGCAGTTAATTTCACTTTTTTCTTTTTCATCTTTTTTCTCTACTTCTGCTAAATTTTTTTTAACTTTTACCCTTTTCTTTTTTAACGTTTTATTAACTAGTTAATCTAATATATATATATTTTCCTTTTTTATATTTTTCTTTATTAATTTTCTTTTTTAAAATTCTTTTCTTTTCTTTCTTTCTTTCTTTCTTTTTGAACCTCTTTTTATCCCCTTTCTCCCCCCTCACGATTTGGGATCTCTTCTGATTTGGTTAAAGCATATTTTCCTGGGGTTGTTGCCACCCTTTTAGTATTTTACTTGCTCCTTCATATACTCTTATCTGGACAAAATGACAAGGCGGAAAAATTCAACACAAAAAAAAGAACAAGAGGCAGTACCGAGGGCTAGGGACCTAATCAATACAGACATTGGTAATATGTCAGATCTAGAGTTCAGAATGACAATTCTCAAGGTTCTAGCCAGGCTCGAAAAGGGCATGGAAGATATTAGAGAAACCCTCTCGGGAGATATAAAAGCCCCTCCTGGAGAAATAAAAGAACTAAAATCTAACCAAGTTGAAATCAAAAAGCTATTAATGAGGTGCCTTCAAAAATGGAGGCTCTCACTGCTAGGATAAATGAGGCAGAAGAAAGAATTAGTAATATAGAAGACCAAATGACAGAGAATAAAGAAGCTGAGCAAAAGAGGGACAAACAGCTACTAGAACATGAGGGGAGAATTCGAGAGATAAGTGACACCATAAGACAAAACAACATTAGAATAATTGGGATTCCAGAAGAAGAAGAAAGAGAGAGGGGAGCAGAAGGTATACTGGAGAGAATTATTGAGGAGAATTTCCCCAATATGGAAAAGGGAACAAGCATCAAAATTCAGGAGGTTCAGAGAATGCCCCTCAAAATGAATAAGAATAGGCCCACACCCTGTCACCTAATAGTAAAATTTACAAGTCTCAGTGACAAAGAGAAAATCCTGAAAGCAGCCCGGGAAAAGAAGTCTGTAACATACAATGGTAAAAATATTAGATTGGCAGCTGATTTATCCACAGAGACCTGGCAGGCCAGAAAGAGCTGGCATGATATTTTCAGAGCACTAAACGAGAAAAACATGTAGCCAAGAATACTATATCCAGCCAGGCTATTATTGAAAATAGAAGGAGAGATTAAAAGCTTCCAGGACAAACAAAAACTGAAAGAATTTGCAAACACCAAACCATCTCTACAGGAAATATTGAAAGGGGTCCTCTAAGCAAAGAGAGAGCCTACAAGTGGTAGATCAGTAAGGAACAGAGACAATATACAGTAACAGTCACCTTATAGGCAACAATGGCACTAAATTCATAACTCTCAATAGTTACCCTGAATGTTAATGGGCTAAATGCCCCAGTCAAGACTCCTCCCCAAAACTACTAGAACTCATACAGCAATTCAGCAACATGGCAGGATACAAAGTCAATGTACAGAAATCATTGGCTTTCTTATACACTAACAATGGAAATACAGAAAGGGAAATTAGAGAATCGATTCCATTTACTATAGCACGAAGAACCATAAGATACCTGGGAATAAACCTAACCAAAGAGGTAAAGGATCTGTACTCGAGGAACTACAGAACACTCGTGAAAGAAATTGAAGAAGACACAAAAAGATGGAAGACTATTCCATGCTCTTGGATTGGAAGAATAAACATTGTTAAAATGTCTATACTGCCTAGAGCAATCTATACTTTTAATGCTATTCCAATCAAAATTCCACCAGTATTCTTCAAAGAGCTGGAGCAAATAATCCTAAAATTTGTATGGAATCAGAAGAGACCCCAAATTGCTAATAAGATTTTATTTATTTTCAGCATAACAGTATTAATTATTTTTTCAGCACACCCAGTGCTCCATGCAATCCGTGCCCCTCTATAATACCCACACCTGTTACCCCAACTTCCCGCCCCCCCGCCACTTCAAACCCCTCAGATTGTTTTTCAGAGTCCATAGTCTCTTATGTTTTATATCCCCTTTCAATTTCCCCCAACTCCCTTTTCCTCTCTAACACCCCTTGTCCTCCATGCTATTTGTTATGCTCCACAAATAAGTGAAACGATACGATAATTGACTCTCTCTGCTTGACTTATTTCACTCAGCATAATCTCTTCCAGTCCCGTCCGTGTTTCATCAGAATCCTAGAGGAGAACATAGGCAGTAATCTCTTCGATATCAGCCTTAGCAACTTCTTTCAAGATATGTCTCCAAAGGCAAAGGAAACAAAAGCGAAGATGAACTTTTGGGACTTCATCAAAATCAAAAGCTTCTGCACAGCAAAGGAAACAGTCAGGAAAACAAAGAGACAACCCATGGAATGCGAGAAGATATTTGCAAATGACAGTACACACTAAGGTTGATATCCAGGATTTACAGAACTCCTGAAACTCAACACACACAAAACAGACAATCATATCAAAAAATGGGCAGAAGATATGAACGGACACTTCTCCAATCAAGACATACAAATGGCTACCAGACACATGAAAAAATGTTCATCATCACTAGCCTTCAGGGAGATTCAAATTAAAACCACATTGAGATATCACCTTACACCAGTGAAAATGGCCTAAATTAGCCTCTTTGGTTTTTTGACTGTTTCCTTTGCTGTGCAGAAGCTTTTGATTTTGGGGAATTCTACCAAACTTCCAAAGAAGAAATAACACCTATTCTCCTGAAGCTGTTTCAAGAAATGGAAGCAGAAGAAAAACTTCCAGACTCTTTCTATGAAGCCAGCATTACCCTGATTCCTAAACCAGGCAAAGACCCTACCAAAAAGGAGAATTTCAGACCAATATCACTGATGAATATGCATGCTAAGATTCTCAACAAGATCCTAGCAAACAGGATCCAACAACACATTAAAAAGATTATCCACCATGACATCTGTATCTTTGGGCTAAATACCCAGGAGTTCAATTGCAGGGTCATCGGGAAGTTCTATTTTCAATTTCTTGAGGAATCTCCACACTGTTTTCCAAAGTGGCTGCACCACTTTGGAAAGGGACGAATGGATAAAGAAGATGTGGTCCATATATACTATGGAGTATTATGCCTCTATCATAAAGGACGAATACCCAACTTTTGTAGCAACATGGACGGGACTGGAAGAGATTATCCTGAGTGAAATCAGTCAAGCAGAGAGAGTCAATTATCACATGGTTTCACTTATTTGTGGAGCATAACAAATATCATGGGGGACGAGGGGTGTTAGAGAGGAGAAGGGAGTTGGGGTAAATTGGAAGGGGAAGTGAATCATGAGAGACTATGGAATCTGAAAAACAGTCTGAGGGGTTTGAAGTGGCAGGGGGAGGGTGGGAGGACGGGGTACCAGGTGGTGGGTATTATAGAGGGCATGGATTGCATGGAGCACTGGGTGTGGTTAAAAAATAATGAATACTGTTTTTCTGAAAATAAATAAATTAATTTAAATTAAAAACATAAAGTACATAAGCAGGAAAAAAAAAAAAAAACATGCAATGCATTCTCAGTTCTCATTGCTGATTGTTTTTCTCCCAGCCTCTACAGAAGGTCTGGCTCAAAATTTCACTCTGTCTTGAATTTTTCAGCAAAACTAGATATCCTCACCGCCTTCTAGGTAAGACCTTAACACTTAGAATTCCATAAATTATTAATGCTACTAATTAATTAATAATAATATCCATTCAACATACCATATATTCCATGACATGTATGCTTCTAGTTTTCCCTACACTGACATTTGTGTATTAACACATGCTTTCCCCATAGTTAAGAAGACTCTCCTGTTCTTTCAAATCTAGCATTTCTTTTTTCTTTTTATTTATTTGTTTAAAATAAATTAATATATAGTGTATCATTAGTTTCAAAGGTAGAGTTTAGTGATTCACCAGTTGCATATAATACCCAGTGCTGATTACATCAACTGCCCTCCTTTTTGCCCATCACCCAGTTACCCCATCCCCCCTGCTTCTCCTAGAGCAACCCTCAGTTTGTTCCCTATAGTTAAGAGTCTCTATGGTTTGTCTCCCTCTCTGATTTTGTCTTATTTTTAAATTTTTTATTTATTTTCAGCATAACAGTATTCATTATTTTTTCACCACACCCAGTGCTCCATGCAATCCGTGCCCTCTATCATACCCACACCTGGTACCCCAACCTCCCCCCCCGCCACTTCAAACCCCTCAGACTGTTTTTCAGAGTCCATAGTCTCTCATGATTCACCTGCCCTTCCAATTTCCCCCAACTCCCTTCTCCTCTCTAACTCCCCATGTTCTCCATGCTATTTGTTATGCTCCACAAATAAGTGAAACCATATGATGATTGACTCTCTCTGCTTGACTTATTTCACTCAGCATAATCTCTTGAGTCCTGTCCATGTTGCTACAAAAGTTGGGTATTCGTCCTTTCTGATGGAGGCATAATACTCCATAGTGTATATGCACCACATCTTCCTTATCCATTTGTCAGTTGAAGGGCATCTTGGTTCTTTCCACAGTTTGGCGACCGTGGGCATTGCTGCTATAAACATTGGGGTACAGATGGCCCTTCTTTTCACTACATCTGTATCTTTGGGGTCAATAACCCAGGAGTGCAATGGCAGGGTCATAGGGAAGTTCTATTTTCAATTTCTTGAGGAATCTCCACACTGTTCTCCAAAGAGGCTGCACCAACTTGCATTCCCACCAACAGTGGAAGAGGGTTCCCCTTTCTCCACATCCTCTCCAACACATGTTGTTTCCTGTCTTACTAATTTTGGCCATTCTAACTGGTGTAAGGTGATATCTCAATGTAGTTTTAATTTGAATCTCCCTGAGGGCTAGTGATGATGAACATTTTTTCATGTGTCTGATAGCACCAAGAGCCATAAGATACCTGGGAATAAGCCTAACCAAAGAGGTAAAGGATCTGTACTCGAGGAACTACAGAACACTCATGAAAGAAATTGAAGAAGACACAAAAAGATGGAAGACCATTCCATGCTCTTGGATCGGAAGAATAAACGTTGTTAAAATGTCTCTACTGCCTAGAGCAATATATACTTTTAATGCCATTCCAATCAAAATTCCACCGGTATTCTTCAAGGAGCTGGAGCAAATAATCCAATAATTTGTATGGAATCAGAAGAGACCCCCAAATCGCTAAGGAAATGTTGAAAAACAAAAATAAAACGGGGGGCATCACGTTACCTGATTTCAAGCTTTACTACAAAGCTGTGAT
This sequence comes from Mustela nivalis, assembly GCF_964662115.1. Taxonomy (NCBI): domain Eukaryota; kingdom Metazoa; phylum Chordata; class Mammalia; order Carnivora; family Mustelidae; genus Mustela; species Mustela nivalis. The sequence goes on along the minus strand of NC_139037.1, from coordinate 49,810,282 downwards.
CAACAAGGCAGCATGGTACTGGCATAAAAAAAGACAAATAGACCTGTGGAACAGAGTAGAGAGCCCAGATATGGACCCTCAACTCTATGGGCAAATAATCTTCGACAAAACAGGAAAAAATATACAGTGGAAAAAAGACAGTCTCTTCAATAAATGGTGCTGGGAAAACTGGGCAGCTATATGCAGAAGAATGAAGCTCAACCATTCTCTTAACACTGTACACAAAGATAAACTCAAAATGGATAAAAGACCTCAGTGTGAGACAGGAATCCATCAGAATCCTAGAGGAGAACATAGGCAGTAATCTCTTCGATATCAGCCACAGCAACTTCTTTCAAGATATGTCTCCAAAGGCAAAGGAAACAAAAGTGAAGATGAACTTTTGGGACTTCATCAAAATCAAAAGCTTCTGCACAGCAAAGGAAAAAGTCAAGAAAACAAAGAGGCAACCCACAGAATGGGAGAAGATATTTGCAAATTACAGTACAGACAAAAGGTTGATATCCAGGATCTATATTGAACTCCTCAAACTCAACACACACAAAAAAGACAAGCATATCAGAAAATGGGCAGAAGATATGGACAGACACTTCTCTAATACAGACATACAAATGGCTATATTTCATTTTCAGTAATTGTTTAGAACTTTTGAGGATTAAAAAAATTTTTTTAAATTTTATTTATTTATTTGACTGACAGAGATCACAAGTAGGCAGAGAGGCAGGCAGAGAGAGAGGGGGGAAGCAGGCTCCCTGCTGAGCAGAGAGCCTGATTTGGGGCTTGATCCCAAGACCCTGGGATCATGACCTGAGCTGAAGGCAGAGGCTTTAACCCACTGAGCCACCCAGATGCCCCTAAAAACACATTTTGAGTTTAAAAATATATTCAAATAATTAAGATTTTAATATTCCATTTCTGTTTTATAATAGACTAAAGGAATATACTTATGTAAGAAACAACATTATGTTTCAAGTTCAATTTGTTGTTATTCTTGTTTATGTTTTTTTTTTTCTTATGTTACATTAGTTGCCATACAGTACATCATTGGTCTCTGATGTCCTGTTCCACGATTCATTGTTTGCATATAACACCCTGTGTTCCATGCAATACATGCCCTCCTTAATACCTATCACCAGGCTCACTCATCCCCCACCCCCTCCCCTCTAAAGCCCTCAGTTTCCCAGGGTCCATAGTGTCTCATGGTTTGTCACCCCTCCAGTCCCTCCCCTTCATTTTTCCCTTCCTTCTCCTAATGTCCTCCGTGCTATTCCTTATGTTCCACAAATAAGTGAAACCCTATGGTAATTGACTTTCTCTGTTTGACTTATTTCACTCAGCATAATCTCCTCCAGTCCCGTCCATGTCAATGTAAATGGTGGGTATTCATCCTTTCTGATGGATGAGTAATATTCCATTGTGTGTATGGACCACCTCTTCTTTATGCAGTTTGTTGAAACATTGTAACAAATCCTTGGAAAAGATAGTGTTATCATTTCATTCTGTTGAAGTCAACTCACTGACCCAAGCATATGCATACCAAACAAAGGGGAGCAAAGATTAAACACATATTTTTTAAAATGATTCTACGGTTTCTGCTCTGTACACTACCCTATCCCTTTCCTGGGCATAATATCCACATTTTAAAATAGGTCAAATTTTGACCTATTAGAAGAGGACCCTAATATGAGTTTCAGATGGGGCAGACAATTGTCAGAGGATCTGGTTAGAGCACAGAGATGATCAGATGTGTCTGGGGACCATGACCTGTCTTTATGCCTCTTGGTCAGAGGTATAAGGAAGACTGTGAATCTTCTTGTAAGAAGTCCGTGTGAAAACCCCATGGCGATTAGTGCTGGGCTTCACCCACCACATCCTGTGCACCTTCCTGCCCTACTGGACTCAGTCTTCACCCAGCTGCTCCACATTCACCTGGTAGGATCAGTGCTATGACCTCTACACTCACTGCCCTGCTCTACCTCGGTGAGTTTTTGCGCATGAGAGAGATGGTATCCAGGGGTCTGGGTGTGGATGGGGCAGCCTGTCTCACTGTTCCTATCTTCCAGGGCTGTTCCTGAGCCAGACTGTCAGCACCGAGAAGCGTGAGTCCATCCCTCAGAGCCCCAGAGTCTCTCTACTAGGCTCAGACAAAGTGTGCACCTAGGAGCCACCAGAGGAGAGAAAAGGGCCTCTGGTTTTCTAGGAAGGCTTGGTGCCAGCAACCGGGTGGACATTTGGGTGGGAAGTTGCTATATCTGGAACTCCAACCTCTGATTCCCTTCCAGAGAATCTTTCAAAACCCATCATCTGGGCCAAGCCAGATTTCATGATTCCGAAGGGAAAGCAGGCGCTTATCTTCTGCCAGGGGACTCCTGAGGCTGTGAAGTACCAGCTGTATTTCGAGGGACACCTCTTTCTTCAGCAGAGCCCAAAGCAACATGGAAGGAGGAACATAGCCATGTTCCACATCCCAGCCATGACCCCACTCACTGCAGGGCAATACAAGTGTATTTACCGAAGCAAGAAGCTCTGGTCAAACCCTAGTGACCCTCTGGATCTGGTGGTCACAGGTAACTGTCCCATCCTCGGCCTGAATTCGGGGAGGGTCATCACGTATTTATTAATCTCCTTCAGTGTCATTCAGGCTCTCTTTGTGGTTGTCTGTGACCTAGAGGCAGGTTGGTCATAGGTCAGATTCTCCAGGTGAGAGGCCCTGACATGGATGTGTGTGTGCATGGGGCAGGGGGGTGGGGGAAACCCTGGGGGGGCATCATCAAAAGTGACCCCAGTGATGAGGAGTGAAGGGAACAGGCCAGGCAAAAGGCAGGAGCTGACCACAGTGCAGTTTCAGCAGACACTTCAGCCGAGCAATGGAGTTCTGGACTTGGGATGGTCCTTCTGGGCCTGGGATGGTCCTTCTGGACCTGGGATGGTCCTTCTGCATGGTCTCAAGATCTCAAGATAAGGCTAGGGGTTTTGTACCCACTAGTGTCAGCCCCTTCTGGGGAGGAGATTATATTCAAACATCCATGCTTATGTGGCACTTGCACCCTAGCGGGGGAAAGACAGACCATAAGTCTAAGTCAGGACAAATCAGTCCGTCATGGGCACCTGAGGAGTAAATGATATGGAAACAGACAGAGTGGAATGAGGTTGGGAGGGAAGGCGGTCTCAGGTACAGGGGTTGCCTTCAGCTGAGGGATGTGGCTCTCAAACTCAAGCAGGTATCACAATCATCTGGCAAACATGGATATCTCTAGTGCTCCCAGGTTCATGAAAGCATTGTTCACAATAGCCAAAAGGTAGCAACAAGCCCAATGTCTACTGACAAAGGAATGGATAAACAAAATGTGGTCTACCCACACAAGGGAATTTTATTCAGCTTTAAAAAGGAAGGAGACTCAAACACCTGTTATGTCGTGAATAGACCTTGAAGGCATTGTGCCAAGTGAGATAAGTCAGTCACAGAAGGACAAATACTGTAGGGATCACTTCCATGTGGGACTTAGGATGGTCAAATTCATAGAGACAGAAGGCAGAATGTGGGGTGCCAGGGGCTGAGGGATGGTGATGGAGAGAGGGTGCTTAGTAGCGAAGACAGTTTCAGTTCTGTAAGATGAAAAGAGTCCTGGAGATGGATGGTGGTGATGGTTGCATGACAATGTGAATGTAGTCAATACCACTGAATTGTCCCCATACAATTGGTTAAGATGGTAAATTTTATGTGTCATGTATTTTATAGCAATGGAAAACAATAACAATTTTTTAAAAACACAGTTGACTGCCTTACCCCTGAGTTTCTGATGTAGTGGGTCTGGGGTGGATCCTGGGAATCTGCATTTCTAATAAGCTTCCAGCTGATGGTGATGTCACTGGCCCCAAGGATCTCTAACTCTGAGAACCATTGATGTCTGGCAATCCCCACAGAGAGAAGGCTAGAGGAATGAGTGTCTCAGTCTTGAAGGGTGAGATCAGCGAGGGCGTGTCCATGACCAAAGCAGAGGGAGATACTGATTCTGGGGAGTGACATCCCAGTCTTAAGGCCAAGGAGGAAAGGGCACATAGGAGGCGGGATAAAGACTCTCTTAAACTACCTGTCTCCTTCCCCCACAGAATTGTATGACACACCCACCCTCTCTGTCCATCCTGGGCCTGAGGTGACCTCAGGAGAGAACGTGAGCTTCTACTGTCGGCTAGGCACTGCAACAAACAAGTTCTTTCTGCTCAAGGAGGGAAGATCCCCTCACCCTCAGCACAGATACGGGAACACCCAGGTGGAGTTCCCCATAGGTCCTGTGACCACAGCCCACAGAGGGACGTACAGATGTTTTGGCTCTTATAACAACCATGCCTGGTCCTTCCCCAGTGAGCCTGTGAAGCTCCAGGTCACAGGTGAGGAAACCCTCAGATTTCCCCCACATCTTCTCCAGAACCCCAAGTGAACCCCAACCAGTGATGAGGAAGACAGCAAAGGGACAGGTGGAAAGAGGCAGCAGGCACCTCCCTGAAGTGCCCTCCCTCACATGCATTTTGGGGAGGCCCAGCTGATTGTTCCTGAAGAAGAGGAACAAGGAGGGGGAAGACGCAAGGACTCGGTGGGAAGACTGGAGGAAACCCAAAACCCTTATGGTTTTCTTTGTTTCCACTGCTAGAAGATTTTGGGGACACCAGCCTTGCACCCACAGAGCACACCTCTTTTTCTGGTGAGTAACAGTTACCTCTAAACTTGGGGGGGGGTGATTAGAGCCTCTCAGTGACACTAAGAAATGTTGCTTTTGTGGCACTTATATCCCAAGTGGGAAACAGACCATGAGTCAAAGTCAGAGAAACAAGCTCAGCATGTAGCACAGGGGGAGCAAACAGTGGTGTGGAGGAAAGATAGAGCAAAACAAATGGGGTCAGGGTGACCGGGAGGGCGGGTGGCAATATTAGAACTGTCTGAATTGCCTCACAGAGGAGCAAAAACCTGAAGAACTGAGGACATTTGTTCTGTGGCTACCTGAAAAAGAACGTTCCAGAGAGAGGGAATGGCCACTGCATATGGCAGGGGGAGGGTGAGCCCCAGGAGTAATTTCCTGCACCGGGAGTGACCTTGCATGCGTGTTAGTGGGGATGGGGAGTGGGCTCAGAGCCTGGAAGATAATGGGGAGATTGTGAGTCATCCAATGTGTGAGGAAGAAGCCATGTTGACCGAGGTAATGAGGAAGCTGATGGCCAGAAGGAAAACATGCCTGGCGTGAGGTTCTGGAGCTAAATTCCCCCCAGGTTCACCTGTCCTTTGGCTCTTCTTCTCACCAGACATATGAAGCCACTAGGACCTTGAGGGTGGGGTGTGGACCTGGAAAAGCTGCATGAGGCCATGGGGCCCATCTGAGGGAGGAGAGGTGGCCTGGTGGCCAACACTCTCTCTTTTTCTCACTGCTTTACTTTCCTTTCGCCCACAGACTATTGGGATCTTGACTTGGTAACCACAGAGGCAGAATTCCAGCAAGGTAGGCAAGCAGCGGGTGTGCAGGCTGTGAAGGAGTGTAATCTAGAATGGGGAGAAGGAGAGAGGCGGGACGAGGTATGTGCACCCATTCCTGTCAGTCCTCAGTCTGTCCTCTGACCCCAGACCTTGCCTCCTGGGATCACACTGCCCAGAATCTCCTTCGGATCATTCTGGCTTTCCTGGTCCTGGTGGCACTCATGTGCCTCCTGGCTGAAGACTGGCTTTGGAGGAAGAGGGCACAAGAAAAAGCCAACGGGGCTTCAAGTCAGGAATGCAGGAGAAGGTTCAGAACACAGAGACGCCTGAACGAATGACCAAGAGATGTGCTGGTCCCAGGTAGAGCTGAACTCTGGCCTTGACCCTGAGCTGAGCGAGCTCTGTGTTGTACCCACAAAGGGGGGTTCCCTGCAGGACACTGAGGGACAGCTGCATGGAGTCTGGCAAAGCTTGTTGGGCAGGGTGGGATGAAAGAGCTATATTTCCCTCCAGACAGACCCTCTTGTCTCTTCCGGGGTGTAAGCATTTTTGTGCCTGCCTGATGCGAACCAAAGCTTTAACCACTCTGGTTTTCCCCCAGAATATCTCCTTTGTTAACAGCATGGCCACAAATATTTCCTTCCTACTTTGGTCTTCATCCCTTCTTCTTTCCATTGCTGCAATATGTCATTCAAGATATTTAATAACCAGTACAGAAAAAAATAATAACCAGTATAGAAAATAAGAATAATAACCAGTACAGAATAGGCATTTATCAAAAGCAACAGGAGCCAGTGAGGCACCAACAGGTCAAAGGAGATACAGACCATGAGCACACATATGGCTGAATGTGTCCTAGCTGGATCTCAGCCTTGCCCCGATTCCTCTGTCCTATACCACTACAGGCTTCTGTCTTCCTTGCTTCTTTATCCAGACTTTGCCTTCTTCCTCGGGTCTCCCCCAAGAGAGCTCCCAAACCCTCCATCTCAACATCAGATATCACCTCCATGCTCCCAAAGCACTTTCTGTTCATCTATAATAGCACCGGGGCTCTAACATTGCATACATATCCATTTTCCCATCTCTACCGTGAACTTGTGTGAATTAAGTCTGTGCTGGATCTGATGACTGTGCTCACAGCTTCTGCCACTAAGAGAGCTCTCCAGAAATATATGTCAGGTCAGTCAGTACACAAATGGGGCAGTAGTGCAACTTAGCCCTTGAGACTGCTGACTATTGTCCTTGAAATGCTGTCTGGACACTTTGTGCCTTGAGAACTTCCACTGGATCAACCCATTAATATAATCATGATGTGGGTCCCTCCCCCCGTCAAGACTCTGATGCCTCACACAGCTCAAATCCATTCTCTAAATCTGAATTTTTTGTTACGTATCAGAGAACATTAATTCCAACCTCAAAGGGGTGACATGCATGTTTAACAAGATAAAGAATGTCGGGGCACCTGGGTGGCTCAGTGGGTTAAAGCCTCTGCCTTCAGCTCAGGTCATGATCCCAGGGTCCTGGGATCGAGCCCTGCATTGGGCTCCCTGCTCAGCAGCGAGCCTACTTCCTCCTCTCTCTCTCCCTCTCTCTGTCTACTTGTGATCTTTGTCAAATAAATAAATTAAATATTTACATACAAAAAAAAAAAAAAAGAATGTCACGAAACCAGCATAGGCTCTGACACATGGAAGTTAGCCCAATGCACAGCAGCTGTGACTATCCTGAGTATTACAGGGAATTGAAACTCATACCAATTGTTACCTCAAAACCAGTGGACCAGAACTAAACATCCTTCTTTCTGCTCTTCATCTGCTAGGTGTTCACGGACCAAGGACATCTGTTGATACTAAATCATCACAATGTTCTTTTTTTGTCTAAAAAAAATCTTTATTTTATTCTATAACTTGAAAAATAAATTCAATTTTATGTATAGAATTCTAAATGCCTGTTCTTTTCTTTCTACATATTAAAGATAATATTGCATTGTTTTCTTTCTTTTTTTATTTAATTTTTTAAATTTATTTTCAGTGTAACAGTATTCATTGTTTTTGCACCACACCCAGTGCTCCATGCAATCTGTGCCCTCTCCAATACCCACCACCTGGTTCCCCCAACCTCCCACCCCCCCAACCCCTTCAAAACCCTCAGGTTGTTTTTCAGAGTCCACAGTCTCTCATGGTTCATAATGTTCTTTATCCAAGACATGACGGACTTCTTCGGATTGTGTTTATGACAACCCAGATTTTCCATATTCTAACCCGTAGTAGGAAACCTACAGTTTCAAGGGGGGAAAAAACGGTGTAAGGTAGAAAAATTTGGGGTCTCCAGAGGTAAGGGCAGGGGCCTGAGAGCCTCCTCAGAGAGGTGGGGGGGGGTCTTTTCCACACAAGGCTGTTCCCCTCACTCAAAGTCTTCCAAAACTGGCCAATAGGAGTAGACCAGGTGGTTAAGTAGAACATTGCTCTTCTTGAAATGTTAACCCAGTTTGTATTCCAGACAGCAAAATGAAGCATGGGGAGGGAAAGAGGGAGGGAAAGGTGGAGGAAGTACTGGCGAATTGCTTGTCATGGAGATTTATTGGAAACACTCAAAAGCACTTCCATTGATTTCTCAGTGGTTAGAACCTAATAGCTTTCCCAGTTGGATACAAAGGAGGCTGAGAATGATAGCTTTTATTTCAGGCGTCTCTGTGACAAGATCAATAGTGGCATTCCTATGACCAATGGAGTGAGGAGGGGCGTGACAGAGTTGTGATAGGCACCAGCAGTCTCTTTGACAAGACCCTACTATGTGCCGAGCACTGGTGAAAGGACCACATCCCTGGGCTGATTGTCCAGGAGAGCAGATCTTCAAGAGAGTGAGTAAATGCAGTGAAAGGGTTTAAGTTGGGATCAAAGAACTATAGGATGATAGTGGAGCTTCTTTTATGCAAAATTCCATTCTGTAGAGACATTGAGGCAGGCATACAGATGAGGAATGGGGATAAAGGTGGCAGGTGTCTGTACCAATTCAAGCTGAGACTCACAGGCAGGACAGAGGGTGAAAGCACGCCGTGTAAGTAGAGCTTTGAGCCTGGGTGACGCTGGGTGCACCATGTCAAGCACAGCCATGGAAGCCACATCTTAAATGTCCATTTCTTCCTTCAGGCTAAGGGAGCTCATTGAGTGCTTTGATCATGGCTGTAATAAGATGACTTGTGCACTATAGAAAGACCATTCCAGTGACAGAGAGAAGGGAATGCGCAGGAGAAAACAAAACCATGGAGAAACAGCACAGTCGAGAATGTCTCCTGTTTTTGGAGTTGACAACCAGGGCGATGACTGGTATTGATAACCCAGAGGGAGGTCCAGCGATGGGTGATGGGTCCTGGTCCTGAGATTGGTAATATTTGTTGGTTTTGTTATTTCCCAGGATTGCTTACATTATTCTGGGCCCTTTAGATTTCAATATTAACTTTAAGATGTCAGTTGTCACAAAAGACCAGCCTGGGTTGTGCATGAAATTGTACTAAAACCATAGATCAATTTGGGGGCGGGGATTACCATCTCTTCAATCTTTCAGTCCATGAAAGCTTGCACCCTAAATGTGTTATATTTCACCATTTGTTTATATGTTCTCTGATTTCTTTAAATAATATCATGCAGTCCTCTATGTACAGAATGTGCACATTTTTTGTTAGATTTCCGTGAGATATATCCTCCAGTTTTATCAGCCCCAGATAGATCCCTAGGTACATGACTTTTATTTTGCAAGTGGTATCATTCTTTAAATAACTTTACCGCCATGGTTTGTGCTGGTGTTATAAAAATAAAACTGGATCTTGTTTACAGAATGTGTACTCAGTTGTCTTGCAGAGTTCACATCTTAATTTTAACATATATAGATTATTTTAGATTATTTCTAGCTTTAAAAGATATTTAGAAAGGGAGTTGAGGGAAATTGGAAGGGGGGGTGAACCATGAGAGACTATGGACTCTGAAAAACAATTTGAGGGTTTTGAATGGGCGGGGAGTGGGAGGTTGGGGGAACCAGGTGGTGGGTATTAGAGAGGGCACAGATTGCATGGAGCACTGGGTGTGGTGCAAAAACAATGCTGTTATGCTGAAAAGAAATAAATAATTTTAAAAAATGTTTAGGATTTTTTTGTAAAATTGATCTCTTTTTTTTATTGTCTTACTATCTGGCTGGAACCTCCAGCACATTAATCGATAGCAAGAATCCTTTTCTTATTACCAGTATCATGGGGAATATTTTTCATGTCTTACCACTGAGTAAACAAATGGTTATAATTTTTTGTAGATATTCATTGTCCCAGTTAGAAAATACCTTTGAGGTATGAATGGGACCTCAAGGTTCAGAACACGAACAGTTATGTGGGGAAACCTTCATCCCCTCTACTCTTACTGGTCCATGGCTCTGAAGACCAGTTTTCTGCTTTGCCCCCTCAAACTCAGGCGTCAGCCCACCGGGAGGTGGTTTCTCCCCACACACACATTTCCGTTGAAGGTGTTTTGTGATAAACATTTATGGCTTCCTAGAACTCGCAGTGGATGCTTCTCAGCCTCGTCTAACCTTTGTGCTTGTGTCGGTTGTATGACCACTTCCTCCCTGAAACAGTCAGCTTCAGCTGGCCTCCTCTGCTCATTTTCTGACTATCCTGCACTATCAGTTTTGCAGGGTTTCCACCACCAGAGCTTGTGGTTCCCATGGTAGACCTGCCTTTCTCTGGATACAAGCTGGGTAGATCTCATTTAATGCCATGGTTCCAATTTCTCTAAGACGGATGCCCAAGTCAAGTCTATCTCTCTGAACCCTAGTTTTTTTGGGATTTTTTTTTTTTTGGAACTTCGGATTATTTTATCAGGTTCTTCCAACCAACCTAGACTCATCATCCTCCTACCACCAAAGGTCTTCTTATCTTTTGGAAAACTCCAGCTTTGTTCTCTTTTCTATACCTATGCTTGTGCTCTGATCACTGCCCGGAAGAAGTGCCGTACAAATTAGCAGGTAATGGAACATTGTCATTTACGTGCTTGTGGGTAGAGATCGATATTTTTATTATTTCTCATAACAACTATCCCTTTGGCCATTTGCCTTTTGGAAGTTCAATCAGGTAAAGATCTTATATATAAATACTTTTAGGGGCACCTGGGTGGCTCAGTCAGTTAAGCACCTGACTGGTTGTTGTTATTGTTGTTGTTGTTTTAATTAATTTATTTATTTTCAGAAAAACAGTATTCATTATTTTTTCACCACACCCAGTGCTCCATGCAATCCGTGCCCTCTATAATATCCACTACCTGGTACCCCAACCTCCCCCCCCCCCCGCCACTTCAAACCCCTCAGATTGTTTTTCAGAGTCCATAGTCTCTCATGATTCAAGTTAACGTGTAATGTAGTACTGATTTCAGGAGAATTTAGTGGTTCATCACTTACATATAACCCCAAGTACTTATCCCAACACCTGCCCTCCTTAATGCCCGTCACTATATCAGCTCAGGACTTGATCTCAGGGCTGTGAGTTCAAGCCCCGCATTGGGCTCCATGCAGGGCATGGAATCTACATAAATAAATAAACATTTTTAAAAGATTGCCTTATTTTTTAAATTAATTTTAATTTTTTATTTTTCATTACATCAAGTTAGCCAACATATAATACATCATAAGTTTTTAAAAATATATATAGTATATGTTATATATTGGAGGTATAATTTCCTCAGTTACATTCATATCACAGTGTTTTTCTGATATATGGTATCCACTGCAACTCACACTTTGATTTATGTTTCATTGTTGGTAAATGCCTTTGACATCTCTTCCTCTATTCCATTTAAAAGACCTCAAAAACCCCAACACAAAGGTCCTCAATCTTTTCACCAATGTCTTTGTCTTTAGATTAGCTATTTTCTCACATACACACATACATCATATGCCTACACTGTAATAGTTGTTTAACTTTACAATCAACTTAATGTAACTCTTATGTACATCATGGCTAGTGTGAAGCACCAGGGCAGTCAGCTGCCTGCCAATCAGACACCCACTGGGACAACTCTTCTTGCACATGTATGTCTGAGACCCTCAAATGCAGTATGTTGGGGGCACCTCTGCACTCCTCTCTTCTGGGACCAGATGATCTTGTATTGTGGGGGAATTGCATCCCTCAGCTCAACTGCTGTAACAAAATGCCATAGACTCAGTGGCTTAAACAACAGAAATTTATTTTCTCGTAGTCCTGAGACTGGGAAGTCCAAGATCAAGGTGCCAGACAATTCAGCTCCTCAATAAGGATTACTTCCTGCTTGGGAGATGGCCTTTCCTCAGTGCGGGCACAGATTCTGAAAAGACCACCAATCCTATCAGATCAAGAGCCCACCAGTATGGCCTCATTTAAACCTCATGATCCGAGACGCCTGGGTGGCTCAGTCAGTTAAGCCGATGACTTCAGCTCAGGTCATGATCCCAGGGTCCTGGGATTGAGTCCCCACATCAGGATCCTTGCTCAGCAGAGAGCCCACTTCTCTCTCCACCTCTGCCTGCCACTCTGCCTGCTTATGTGTGTTCTCTCTCCCTCTCTCTCTCTCTCTCTCTCTGACAAATAAATAAAATCTTAAAAAAATAAATCATGATCCCTTAGAAGCCCTAGAACCAAATACAGCTCCAGTAGCAAAGGCTTCAATGTATGCAACTGGGGGAGGGGGCTACAATTCAGTCTCTATCCATGAGATGCCAAGTGCACCCCCTTAACCTTGACTCTGGATGTTGCTAAATGTCCCTTTGGAGACAAAATCACCCCCCGGTTAAGAACTTCAGGCCTAGAAGGATATAAAGAGGGCACTGGGAGTAGTGAGTGGCATGAGGTCTAGCCTAGCAACCGCTGGTGACCATGTGAGCCCCTACCAACCCCCCAGGCAGAGGGAACAGGAAAGGAGGCCAAAGGGGGCGTGCTTGGGAAAATAGCAGGTGCCCAGCATGGCTAGAGCGATGAGCTCCGGGAAGGTGGGTGACTGGGTCAGCAAGGCCAGGTTAGGCATGAAACCTAATGCCAGTTCTCTAAAAAACAGAGATGTCTTACTCAATGCTGAGTCTGGGGAATTGCCCTAGAATTGTAACCCTACATCTACTCCGAACTGAGGGTGGAAGGCAGTTCTTGCTTTCTGGCAGAGAATCATCTCAGCCAGCATTTCTCAACCTCAGCACTACTGAGATTTGGGGCCAGATCATTGTTTGTGGTTGGAGCATTGCAGGATGTTTAACAGTATCTTGTCTCTACTCCTCGGACACCAGTAGCTCCGCCTCTCTCAGTGCTGACAACCAGAAATGTCTCTGGACATCAAGGGGGTGGGAGAAGGATCACCCCAAGCTGAGAACCACTGGGTCTGGGGAGAGATCCAGGAGGTTAGTCTAAGCGTCAGACCTGGAGGTCAGCAAGCTCTGAGGGAGAGTCTGAGGGGGACCTCAACAGACAGAGATGTCGAATGGGCTGCTGGGCAATGGATCTGCTGCAGAGAGCCTGGCCAGCCCTGCCTCTGCCAGTTCCATTCACCCATCACCCATCATTGTCTTCTCCTGGGTCCTGAGCCCTGTCCAGGGTCCTCTGCCTCTGCAGGAAGAAGGGTATTTCCCTAGTCTATCTGGACCCATCTCTGAGGTGTGCATTGTGTGCCTGTGCTCTGGACATGGCAGATTTTTCTCTACCGAAGTGTGAGGGCTCCCCACTTGCTCTATCGTAGATTGTTCCACTTCTCCCCCCACCCCAGGTCTATGATGGATTGTTCCCCTTCTGGTTCCTCCATTGGTCTATGGTAGATTGTTCCACTTCTGGCCTCCCCGGTCTATGGTGGATCATTCCACATTTGGTTCCCCCCTGAGTCTATGGTGAATTGTTCCACTTCTGGTTCCCCACTTCCCTACCACCCGCTCCCCGATCTATGGTGGATTGTTCCACTTCTGGTTCCCCCCACCCCCCTATGGTGGATCGTTCCACTTCTGGTTCCCCCCTGGGTCTATGGTGGATTGTTCCACTTCTGCCCCACCATGGGTCTATGATGGATTGTTGTTCCACTTCTGGTTCCCCCTTGGGTCTATAGTGGATTGTTCCACTTCTGGCTCTCCCATGGGTCTACGGTGGATCGTTCCTCTTCTGGTTCCCCCCGAATCTATGGTGGATCCTTCCACTTCTGGTCCCCCTTGATCCATGATGGAATGTTCCACTTCTGGCTTCCCCGGAGCCTGTCACGGATTTCCCAGACCACCTATTTGCAATTACAGACCACGCACCTGCAATCACGGAATTGGGAAGACCTGCAAGAGAAGGGCTGGCAAGAGTGCCTGGGAAGTAGGTTCCAGCCCCGAATCTTCCTGTATTCAGGGCTCTGGGCCATCTTCTATCCTGAGGCTTTTTATGGGAGAAGGAAGCTTAAAACCCCACATGTCTTCCCCAGCCACCCTGTGCTAACCAAGAAGAAGGTCAAGTAGGCATGAGGTGGGGGGCAAGATTCTCCGACTCAGGGACCCTGGGCCTGGACACAGCGCTGGATGAGAAGCCCAAGTAAGATCACCCCACACCTGCAGGGTTTCTGTCTCATCCTGGGCACAGGATGGGCCGGCACTTTCTTTCTGGACTCCCCAGGCTCAGCAGGGTAGGAGAGTTCAGGAGGCGCAATGGCCAGTCCCCAGCCCACGTGCACTTGCAGGGCTGAACTGGTAAGGGACGATTTCTGTGGGGAGTGTCTCGTGGTGGCACAGATGTGGAGAGTGGGACCCAGTAACCTCAGGAGGCTGAGGTCTCCAGCACCTGCCCTGTGGACCGTAAAGAGAAGGAAGAGTGGACTCCTCCTAGGGGTTTATTTCCCCAGCAGGGCGAAGTGTCCTGAAGACACAAGATCAGGCAGGAAGCCGTGCAGCTGTCCACCTGCTGTGGGGTGTTCAGCCCCAGAATGATGGAATTATTTTAATCATCATTATTGACATATAGTTGGCCATGTTTGGTTAGTTTCAGGTGTAAAGCATAATGATTCAATTATACACAGTGCTCATCTTAAGTCTAGTCACCATATGTTATGATATTTTTGTTTATACTCACTATACTGCACTTTTCTTCCCCGTGACATGTATTTTATAACTGGAGGTTTGTACCTTTTAACCCCTTTCATCTATTTTTATTGATTTGACTAATTATTCCCCACACCCCTCCTCCCCTCTGGCAACCACCAGTTTGTTTTCTGTATTGATCAGCCTGTTTCTGTTCTTTTGGGTTTTTTTGTGGGGCTGTGGTGTGCCTTGTAGGATGGTCGGCAGCACCCTGGGTCTCTGCCTGCTAGAAGCTAGTAACACAACCAGGTGTAGCCAAAAAAATCTGGGACAGTCACACACAGAGGGACAGAAAGCAGATTAGTGGGCATGTGGCTTTCCTTTGGGGTGAAGAACACATTCTGAGACTAGATACTGGGGATGTTTGCATAGTGTTCAATACACTCAGTGTGGCTAAACTGTACACTTTAAAAAATTACAATGGTAAATTTGATGTTATGTGTACTTTTGTGTGCTCTTTTTATTACAGTAAAAAAAAAAAAAGTCTCTAGGCATTGCCAAGTGTCCTCTGGTTGAGGTCAAATTTTCTGTGGTAATGAATGCAGAGACCATAGAGTTTCTTAAATTTAGCCCTACTGAAATTTCGAGCCAGATCATTCTTTGCTGTGGGGTTGTCCTGCATGTTGTAGATGTTTAGCACATCTCTGGGTTCTGCCCATTAGATGCCAGGAACACCCCCTTGTTGGCACAAATATCTCCCAACATTGCCCAGTGTCCCATGAATGGCAAGTCACTCCTGCTGAGAACCACTAAGACTCTGTGCTGTTTTGCCCACTGAATCCCTAGCAGCATAAAATAAATAAAAAATAAGAAAGGCAGAATAAAGACAGTCTCGGGCAGAATAAAGACAGTCTCTTCAACAAATGGTGTTGGGAAAACTGGACAGCTACATGCAGAAAAATGAAACTGGACCATTTCCTTAAACCACACACAAAAATAGACTCAAAATGGATGAAGGACCTCAATGTGAGAAAGGAATCCATCAAAATCCTTGAGGAGAACACAGGCAGCAACCTCTTCGACCTCAGCCGCAGCAACATCTTCCTAGGAACTTCGCCAAAGGCAAGGGAAGCAAGGGCAAAAATGAACTATTGGGATTTCATCAAGATCAAAAGCTTTTGCACAGCAAAGGAAACAGTTAACAACTGACGGAATGGGAGAAGATACTTGCAAACGACATATCAGATAAAGGACTAGTGTCCAGAATCTATAAAGAACTTAGCAAACTCAAGACCCAAAGAACAAATAATCCAATCAAGAAATGGGCAGAGGACATGAACAGACATTTCTGTAAAGAAGACATCCAGATGGCCAACAGACACATGAAATAGTGCTCCATATCACTCGGCATCAGGGAAATACAAATCAAAACCACAATGAGATATCACCTCACACCAGTCAGAATGGCTAAAATCAACAAGTCAGGAAATGACAGATGCTGGTGAGGATGCGGAGAAAGGGGAACCCTCCTCCACTGTTGGTGGGAATGCAAGCTGGTGCAGCCACTCTGGAAAACAGCATGGAGGTTCCTCAAAATGTTGAAAATAGAACTGCCCTATGACCCAGCAATTGCACTATTGGGTATTTACCCTAAAGATACAAACGTAGTGATCCAAAGGGGCACGTGCACCCGAATGTTTATAGCAACAATGTCCACAATAGCCAAACTATGGAAAGAACCTAGATGTCCATCAACAGATGAATGGATCAAGAAGATGTGGTATATATACACAATGGAATACTATGCAGCCATCAAAAGAAATGAAATCTTGCCATTTGTGACAACATGGATGGAACTAGAGCGTATCATGCTTAGTGAAATAAGTCAAGCGGAGAAAGACAACTATCATATGATCTCCCTGATATGAGGAAGTGGTGATGCAATATAGGGGCTTAAGTGGGTAGGAGAAGAATCAATGAAACAAGATGGGATTGGGAGGGAGACAAACCATAAGTGACTCTTAATCTCACAAAACAAACTGAGGGTTGCTGGGGGGAGGGGGTTTGGGCGAAGGGGGTGGGATTATGGACATTGGGGAGGGTATGTGCTTTGGTGAGTGCTGTGAAGTGTGTAAACCTGGTGATTCACAGTCCTGTACCCCTGGGGATAAAAATATATGTTTATAAAAAATAAAAAATTATAAATTAAAAAAAAAAAAACGTTGAGTGGCCAACAGGATTTGTTTCAAACCCAATTCAAACAGAATTACTAGCTCTGTGTCCAGCAGGCTTGATGCCTGTGGAAGGTGGGACGGGTCTTGCATTTTTAGAGTAGGATATGGATCCGTGGGATGCTCCAGTTCACTTCATCCCTCACCCCAAGGTCTGGAGTAGATGCAGGAGCTGCAGGCAAACCTCACAGAGTCCAGATTCCCTCTTGCCACTGCAGTGCAACTTCCCAAATGCAGGGACCCTCTCCACATGCCTGGCAGGGTGGAGGGACAAAGGTCTGAGGCCCCTCTGCTGTTTCTGCCCCCCCTTTTTCATCAGGACAGAAATGATATCCTTAAAAGCCCCACCAAAAGGACTTAAGCAGACTTCATTGGCCAGCAATGTTCCTTGGCCACCCTTGGCTGAAACATGGTTTTGTGAATGGAGTTGGTGACAAAGAAGCAAGTAGAGTGGGCTTGCACCTCAGGAGCACAGTGGAGGGGCTTTTCTTGACCCTAAACCTAGAACCAAGCCCTTCCTCACTGGGAAGGGCATGTGGAAGTCCAGGTGGCCAGAAGTGGAAGGAGCCCAGCTCAGATGGGTGCCCCTATCCTGGGTGCTTGCTGGGTTCTCACACCCTCTTCCTCTCCCTCCCTGCCTCGCTCTGTGTCTAGAAACTGCTGATTTCTCTCAAAGATGTAATTCAGTTGGTTCTCCAAAACTGGGCCCAAAGGAAACCATCATCTTTGTGGAGTGATTAAAACCTGGACTCTGGAGTTATTTGTTCTGTCTGGTCAGAGGCCATCTGCCGCTTGGTGGTCATGTGACCTTGAGTGGTCTATCTGCCTTTCTGGTGCTTCAGTACCAATATCGGAAACAGGGAGGATATAGCACTTGGAAATATTGTAAGGATTCAGTGAGATGAGGCTAAAGGCCTGATTGCAGTACCTGGCTCCCAAGGTATGCCCTGACCCCACCATGCTCAGGAGGAAATCAGAATCCTAAGTCAGGCACTGACAAAGACTCTCTCCTCAACTCAACTGGGGTCAGCATCCTGGGTTTTCTTTTTCACTAGACTTTGTCCTTGGGCTCCCTCCTTGGCCCACTTAGTCCAGCTTGGCCAGAATCCTGCTGAGTCGGTTCAGCAAAAATCCCCCCACCCCTGGTATCTGATCAAATCCTTCCTCTCCCAGGGACAGCTGCTCACCCTGGTCTGCCCTAGGTATGAATCTTGTTGAATGGATCTACCTCTCGGTGACTGCTCACCCATTGGCCCCACCTCCTTGGATCCGCCTCACTTGTCCTTACTGAGCTTGGAGTTGAGGTCCACATCTCTCCTCTGCCTCCAAACCCTAGCTGAAGCTGGCTCTCTCCAATAAAGCCTTCCTTACCATCTTCAAGGGTCATGAAAAAGTTTCCTTTACCAGCTCCTTGGTTTGGCTCTCCATCCTCCCCATGCAGCAAGAAAAAGTGCCTCTGAGTAGAAGTCAGATTGTGTGACATCCCTGCTAGAAACTTTTAGAAACCTCAGACCTGCTTCCTCTCATACCTGGAATCAAATTTTTAAAATATAACCTGCCACTGCCTTCATGACCAGAGATCTGACCCTAGGGTATGAGTCCCTTCCTGTGTTCCTCTGCTCCAGTGACTGCCCATGCTGAACTCCACCCAGTCCCGAGTTTTAATGCTCATTTGCTCTATGACTTTACCCCCCCCCCCTACAAAGCTCTCACAGCTAGCAGCAACTTGTCTTCATGTTCTTAATGACCCATTTCCTTTGAGAAAATGTACATGTTCATGTGATGCAAACCCTGTCTCATTCTGCTTCTGTGCCCTCTTCCTTTTTTTTTTTCAGATGTTTTAAGGGAAATTTTATTTTTTAATCCAATGACATTCTGTATAATAAATGTGATGTGTGGGAGTCAATCTATCTTTAGATGTTCTTTCTCATAATTGGTGCTAAATCTCAATGCTTCCTTAAAATTCTTTTATTTTTTCAGTGTCTTCATATTTTTATGTCACATGTTTGTTTGAATTTATCTGTGAAGGGTCTGTTTCTCCCACACCCTATATGTGTACCCAAATTGAGTATAAGCCCCAAGTGAGCAAGGTTCTTACCCATCTTTATTGCTGTCCCTTCAGTTCTAAAATTGTTCCTGGCACCTAGTGGGAGCTTTTACTTGAAAAAATGAGTGCCCATGGCCACTTAATGAAGTGAGTGATGGCATACTTGTTTTACAACTGGAAATCTGGGCCTAGGACTCTTGGCTCAAATGCTCAACTATTCAATGAATAGAACTTAAACCCATGTCTGTTGAGGTCAGGAAATAACTCTGTAAGCCATAGCGAATTGAAAAAGCATACCACTCAACTGCTTGGGGAGTCTCTGTTGAGATATTTTTAAGGATTTTTTTATTAACGTATAATGTATTATTTGCCCCAGGGTACAGGTTTGTGAATCATCAGGCTTACACATTTCACAACACTCACCATAGCACCTACCCTCCCCAGTGTCCATCACCCAGTTACCCCATCCCTATCCTCCCACCCCCCAGCAACCCTCAGTTTGTTTCATGAGATTAAGAGTCTATTATGGTTTGTCTCCCGCCCAGTCCCATCTTGTTTCATTTTTATCACCCCCTCCCCACCATGGTCCCCCACCCTGCCTCTCAAATTCCTCGTATCAGAGAGATCATATGATAATGTCTTTCTATAATGGACTTATTTCATTTAGCATAATACCCTTTCATTCCATCCATTGCAAATGGCAAGATTTGGGGGGAAGGGGTTGATGGCTGCATAATATCCCATTGTATATATACACCGCGTCTTCTTTATCCATCTGTTGATGGACATCTAGGTTCTTCCCATAGTTTGGCTATTATGGACATTGCTGCTATAAACATTCAGGTGCACATGCCCCTTCAGATCACTACATTTGTATCTTTAGGGTAAATTCCCAGTAGTGCGATTGCTGGGTCATAGGGTAGCTCTATTTTCTACTTTTTGAGGAACCTCCTTACTGTTTTCCAGAGTGGCTGCTCCAACTTGTATTCCCACCAACATTGTAGAGGAGGGTTCCCCTTTCTCCATATCCTCACCAGCATCTGTCATTTCTTGACTTGTTAATTTTAGCCATTCTGACTGATGTGAGGTGGTATCTCATTGTGGTTTTGATTTGTATTTCCCTGATGCTGAGTGATGTAGAGCACTTTTTCATGTGTCTGTTGGCTACTTGGATGTCTTCTTTACTGAAATGTCTGTTCATGTCCTCTGCCCATTTCTTGATTGCATTACTTGTTCTTCAGGTGTTGAGTCTAAGTACTTCACAGATTTTGGATACTAGCCCTTTATCTGATATGTCATTGGCAAATATCTTCTCCCATTACATCAGCTGTCTTTTGGTTTTGTTGACTGTTTTCTTTGTTGTGCAAAAGCTTTTGATCTTGTTGTAGTCCTGATAGTTCATTTTTGCCCTTGCTTCCCTTGTCTTTGGCAATGTTTCTAGGAAGGAGTTGCTGCGGCCGAGGTTGAAGATGTTGCTGCCAGTGTTCTCAGGGATTTTCATGGATTGATGTCTTTAATTGGTTTTGAGTCTATTTTTGTGTGCAGTGTAAGTAAATGATCCAGTTTCATTCTTCTGCATGTGACTGTCCAATTTTCCCAACACCACTTGTTGAAGAGACTGTCTTTTTTCCATTAAACATTCTTTCCTGCTTTGTTGAAGATTAGTTGACCATAGGATTGAAGGTCCATTTCTGGGCTCCCTATTCTGTTCCACTGATCTATGTGTCTGTTTTTGTGCCAGTAACATACTCTCTTGATGATTACAGCTTTGTAATAGAGCTTGAAGTCTGGAATTGTGATGTCACAAACTTTGGTTTTCTTTTTCAACATTCCTTTGGATATTTAGGGTCTTTTCTGGTTCCATATAAATTTTAGGATTATTTATTCCATTTCTTTGGAAAAAATTGATGGTATTTTTATAGGGATTGCATTAATGTGTAGATTGCTTTCGGTAGCATAGACATTTTCACAATATTTGTTCTTCTAATCCATGAGCATGGAACATTTTTCCATTTCTTTGTGTCTTCCTCAATTTCTTTCCTGAGTACTTTATAGTTTTCTGAGTACAGATTCTTTGCCTCTTTGGTTAGGTTTATTCCTAGGTATCTTATGGTTTTTGGGTGCAACTGTAAATGGGTACAACTCCATAATTTCTCTTTCTTCTGTCTTGTTATTGGTGTATAGAAATGCGACTGATTTCTGTGCACTGATTTTATATCCTGATACATTACTGAATTCCTGTATGAGTTCTAGCAGTTTTGGAGTGGAGTCTGTTGGGTTTTCCACATAAAGTATCATATCATCTGCAAAGAGTGAGAGTTTAACTTCTTTGCTAATTCAGATGCCTTTTATTTCTTTTTGCTGTCTGATTGCTGAGGCTACAAATTCTAGTACTATGTTTAATAGCAGTGGTAATAGTGGATATCCCTGCCATGTTCCTGACCTTAGGGGAAAAGCTCTCAGTTTTTTCCCATTGAGAATGATGTTCACTGTGGGTTTTTCATAGGTGGTTTTGATGTTATTGAGGTATGTATCCTCTATCCCTACACTGGGAAGAGTTTTGATCAAGAAAGGATGCTGCACTTTTTCAAATGCTTTTTCAGCATCTATTGAGAGTATCATCGGTTCTTGTTCTTTCACTTTTTAATGTATTGTATCAAATTGATTTGTGGATGTTGAACCAACCTTGCAGACCAGGAATAAATCCCATTTGGTCATGGTGAATAATCCTTTTAATGTACTGTTGGATCCTATTGGCTAGTGTTTTGGTGAGAGTATACAAAAAATAAGGTTAAATACAATGAAGGGATAAAAATTTTAAAAGATTTTTAAAAAGGTATCAATAATAATCCAATGGTCCATATACACTATGGAGTATTATGCCTCCATCAGAAAGGATAAATACCCAACTTTTGTAGCAACATGGACGGGACTGGAAGATATCATGCTGAGTGAAGTAAGTCAAGCAGAGAGAGTCAATTATCATATGTTTCACTTATTTGTGGAGCATAAGAAATAACATGGAGGACAAGGGGAGTTAGAGAAGAGAAGGGAGTTGGGGAAAATTGGAAGTGGAGGTGAACCATGAGAGACTATGGACCCTGAAAAACAATCTGAGGGGTTTGAAGGGGCAGGGGGGGAGCTTGGGGGAACCAGGTGGTGGGTATTAGAGAGGACACGGATTGCATGGAGCACAGGGTGTGGTGCAAAAACAAGAAATACTGTTGTGCTGAAAATCTTTAAAAAAGGTATCAGTAAGATAAAATAGTTTAAAAATGTTAAAATAGCTTTGTAGTAAAGCTTGAAATCAGGTAATGTGATGTCGCCCGTTTTATTTTTGTTTTTCAACATTTCCTTAGTGATTCGGGATCTCTTCTTCTTTTTTTTAAATTTATTTTTTATTTATTTTCAGCATAACAGTATTCATTATTTTTCACCAAACCCAGTGCTCCATGCAATCCGTGCCCTCTATAATACTCACCACCTGGTACCCCAACCTCCTACCCACCAGCCAATTCAAACCCCTCAGATTGTTTTTTAGAGTCCATAGTCTCTTCTGATTCCATACAAATTTTTGGATTATTTGCTCTAGCTCTTTGAAAAATACTGGTGGAATTCTGATCGGAATGGCATTAAAAGTATATATTGCTCTAGGTAGTATACACATTTTAACAATGTTTATTCTTCCGATCCAAGAGCATGGAATGGTCTTCCATCTATTTGTGTCTTCTTCAATTTCTTTCATGAGGGTTCTGTAGTTCCTCGAGTACAGATCCTTTACCTCTTTGGTTAGGTTTATTCCCAGGTATCTTATGGTTCTTGGTGCTATAGTAAATGGAATCAATTCTCTAATTTCCCTTTCTGTATTTTCATTATTAGTGTATAAGAAAGCCACTGATTTCTGCACATTGACTTTGTATCCTGCCACGTTGCTGAATTGCTGTATGAGTTCTAGTAGTTTGGGGGTGGAGTCTTTTGGGTTTTCCATATAAAGAATCATGTCATCTGCAAAGAGAGAGAGTTTGACTTCTTCATTGCCAATTTGGATAACTTTTATTTCTCTTTGTTGTCTGATTGCTGTTGCTAGGACTTCTAATACTATGTTGAACAAGAGTGGTGAAAGTGGGCATCCTTGTCGTGTTCCTGATCTCAACGGGAAGGCTGCAAGCTTTTTCCCATTGAGGATGATATTTGCTGTGGGTCGTTCATAGATAGATTTGATGAGGTTCAGGAATGTTCCCTCTATCCCTATACTTTGAAGCGTTTTAATCAGGAATGGATGCTGGGTTTTGTCAAATGCTTTTCTGCATCAATTGAGAGGACCATGTGGTTCTTCTCTCTTCTCTTATTAATTTGTTTATCACATTGATTGATTTGTGAATGTTGAACCATCCTTGTAGCTCAGGGATAAATCCCACCTGATCATGGTGGATAATCTTTTTAATGTGCTGTTGGATCCTGTTTGCTAGGATCTTGTTGAGAATCTTAGCATCCATATTCATCAGTGATATTGGTCTAAAATTCTCCTTTTTGGTAGGGTCTTTGCCTGGTTTGGGGATCAGGGTAATGCTGGCTTCATAGAAAGAGTCAGGAAGTTTTCCTTCTGCTTCCATTTTTTGAAACAGCTTCAGGAGAATAGGTGTTATTTCTTCTTTGAATGTTTGGTAGAATTCCCCAGGGAATCCGTCAGGTCCTGGGCTCTTGTTTTTTGGGAGGTTTTTGATCACTGCTTCAACCTCGTTATTAGATATCAGTCTGTTCAGGTGGTCGATTTCTTCCTGGTTCAATTTTGGTAGTTTATAGTTTTCCAGGAATGCATCCATTTCATCTAGGTTGCTAAGCTTATTGGCATATAACTGTTGATAATAACTTCTGATGATTGTTTCTACTTCCTTGGTGTTAGTTGTGATCTCTCCCTTTTCATTCATAATCAAAAGCTTCTGCACAGCAAAGGAAACAGTCAAAAAAACAAAGCGGCAACTCACGGAATGGGAGAAGATATTTGCAAATGACAGTACAGACAAAAGGTTGATATCCAGGATCTATAATAAACTCCTCAAACTCAACACACACGAAACAGGCAAACATATCAAAAAATGGGCAGAAGATATGAACAGACACTTCTCCAATCAAGACATACAAATGGCTATCAGACACATGAAAAA
Organism: Mustela nivalis; assembly: GCF_964662115.1. Taxonomy (NCBI): domain Eukaryota; kingdom Metazoa; phylum Chordata; class Mammalia; order Carnivora; family Mustelidae; genus Mustela; species Mustela nivalis. The sequence continues at coordinate 49,786,339 of NC_139037.1, read as the reverse complement.
AATGTTCATCATCATTAGCCCTCAGGGAGATTCAAATAAAAACCACATTGAGATATCACCTGACACCAGTTAGAATGGCCAAAATTAACAAAACGGTAAACAACATGTGTTGGAGAGGATGTGGAGAAAGGGGAACCCTCTTCCACTGTTGGTGGGAATGCAAGTTGGTGCAGCCTCTTTGGAGAACAGTGTGGAGATTCCTCAAGAAATTAAAAATAGAACTTCCCTATGACCCTGCCATTGCACTCCTGGGTATTTACCCCAAAGATACAGATGTCATGAAAAGAAGGGCCATCTGTACCCCAATGTTTATAGCAGCAATGGTCACGGTCGCCAAACTGTGGAAAGAACCAAGATGCCCTTCAACGGACAAATGGATAAGGAAGATGTGGTCCATATACACTATGGAATATTATGCCTCCATCAGAAAGGATGAATACCCAACTTTTGTAGCAACATGGATGGGACTGGAAGAGATTATGCTGAGTGAAATAAGTCAAACAGAGAGAGTCAATTATCATATGGTTTCACTTCTTTGTGGAGCATAACAAATAGCATGGAGGAAAAGGGGTGTTAGAGAGGAGAAGGGAGTTGGGGTAAATTGGAAGGGGAGGTGAATCACGAGAAACTATGAACTCTGAAAAACAATCTGAGGGGGTTGAAGTGGCGGGGGTGAGGGAGGTTGGGGTACCAGGTGGTGGGTATGATAGAGGGCAAGGATTGCATGGAGCACTGGGTGTGGTGAAAAAATAATGAATACTGTTTTTCTGGAAATAAATAAATTGAAAAAAAAAAAAACCACATTGAGATATCACCTTACACCAGCTAGAATGGCCAAAATTAGCAAGATAGGCAACAACATGTGTTGGAGGGGATGTGGAGAAAGGGGAACCCTCTTCCACTGTTGGCGGGAATGCAAGTAGGTACAGCCTCTTTGGAGAACAATGTGGAGATTCCTCAAGAAATTAAAAAGAGAACTTCCCTATGACCCTGCCATTGCATTCAGGTATTTACCCCAAGGATACAGATGTAGTGAAAAGAAGGGCCGTCTGTACCCCAATGTTTATAGCAGCAATGGTCTTCAACGGACAAATGGATAAGGAAGATGTGGTCCATATACACTATGGAGTATTATGCCTCCATCAGAATGGATGAATATCCAACTTTTGTAGCAACATGGACAGGACTGGAAGAGATTATGCTGAGTGAAATAAGTCAAGCAGAGAGAGTCAATTATCTTATGGTCTCACTTATTTGTGGAGCATAACAAATAGCATGGAGGACATGGGAGTTAGATAGGACAAGGGAGTTGGGGGAAATTGGAAGGGGAGGTGAACCATGAGAGACTATGGACTCTGAAGAACAATCTGAGCGGTTTAAAGTGGCGGGGGGTGAGTGGTTGGGGTACCAGGTGATGGGTATTATAGAGGGCACGGATTGCATAGAGTACTGGGTGTGGTGCAAAAATAATGAATACTGTTATGCTGAAAACAAATAAAGTTTTTTTAAAATTATAAAATAAATTTATAAACAGAATAAAAGGGCCTCCAGGGTGGCTCAGTGGATTAAAGCCTCTGCCTTCAGCTCAGTTTATGATCCCAGTGTCCTGGGATCAAGCCCCACATCCAGCTCTACAGGGAGCCTGCTTCCTCCTCTCTCTCTCTTTCTCTCTCTCTCTCTCTCTGCCTGCCTCTCTGCCTACTTGTGATCTCTGTCAAATAAATAAGTAAATAAATCTTTATAAATAGAATAAGAAATAAAAATAATAGTAAGAAGAAATAAAGTTTTAAAAATTTAATTTTGAAAGACTGTAGGATCATGGGGGGGAAAGCCATGAATTCTATGTGTTGCTTTCCCTTAGCTCTGAAGTCCTGAGTTTCTCATTGATCTGTGAACTTGGTCTTGACTGGCCATTCTTGCTGATCTTCTGGGGGAGGAGCCTAGTGCCATGATTTTCAAATGTCTTTGCCTGAGGTGGAACTGCACTGCCCTTGCTAGGGGCCAGGCTGAGCGATCTGCTCGATATGCTTGGGTTTGTGCTCAGGAGCTTTTGTTTCCTGAATGCTTTCTGTAGAGCTCTGGAGGACAGGAATGAAGAATGAAGGAATAAAAATGGTGGTCTCCCAATCTACAGCCTGGAGGAGCCGAGAGCTCAGGGCCCCACTCCTCAGTGCACCCTCAGAGAAAAGCTGTCAGTCCCTCCAGTCTCCCTGGTCTCCAGCCACGCTCCAAGCTCACCCGTCTGTGACTGTGCATTTCTGTCTCTGGTGCATGGCCCCGTTTGGAGTCTCCAAACCCAGCAGATTCCTGCCACGCACTCTGCACTGCTCTAGAGGAGGAAGGAGGGGGTCTCCCCAGTTCTGCCACATGTGGGGTCCTTGCTTAAAGAGCAGTGGCCCAACAGTTTAAGGTAACCCCACGCTAAGAGTCTCTCCTTGGCTCCATCTCTGCAGTGGCTTCCCTGCTCCAATACCTAGGGGCTTTGCCACACTCAGGCACCCCTGGTCTTTCTGTGACCCCACAGGACCTGAGACCACACTGTTCCTGTGAGGGCTCCACCCCCCGCCCTGACTTCGCCTCTGGAGTGATGTCGTCAGTGGAGCAGACTTCTACAAGTTCCGATTTTGCGTTCTGCTGCTCCACAGCTGGCTGGGAGCTTGCGGGAGACCCCACGGTCTATCTTCAGTCGCTTCAGATTCACTTCTCTGTATGTTGTACCTTCTGGAAAGTGGTTGATTTTCTGTTCATAGAATTGCTGCTCTTCTCTTCAGTCTCTTGTTGAGTTTGTAGGTGTTCAGAATGGTTTGATAACTATCTAGCTGGACTTCTGCAACCTGATGTCATCTCCATCTCGTACTCCTCCACTATCTTGCTTCTCCTCTCTGAGATGTTGTCAACTTAAGACTGTTCTGTAGTCAAGGCCCATAAACATTCTAAAATGACAACATGTCAGGTTGCTCCAGAGAGCTAAAGTGGTTAGTTCTCATTAGTTCATTTGTACACCAAATTTACTAAAAACTAACAGATGATCTGCTAGGTCCAGGAGATGGATCTGTGAGGACTTGATACCTACCCTCAGAGATTTGCACACTCTCAAAAGGTTCCCAGACTCCCAAAATGGGAATCACTGTGTCAAGGCAAAAACTAAGGGGGTTGTGAGTGAATTTTCCCTCTTCAGGGGAGTTGGTTTCCAAAGCAGCAGGCTGAGCAGTGAGAATTGCCCAGTTCCTGGCACAAAGGCAACCAGTGTTTAAGACAGGAGTACCCATTCATGGTCTCTTCTTTCTTCCCTTGATTATTCTTTAATGCCTGAAGCTCAGATCTTTCATGCAGGACAAGATGCAACCTTCTGCACAGCTGGGTTTCAACCTTCAGCCCCTCCTGGAGTGGCTCAGCCAAGATGAGCTGAGCCAGTCAAATCTCTGTTGAGGTCCCTTTCCCCACAAGAGGAGTTACAGCACATCCCTGTGACAGAAGTAGAGGAGGCTGATGGGAAGCAACTGACAGATATTCTCACCAATCGCTGCCCCAGCCACTGGGTAGAGATGGTGATTATCCGGGTCTTTGACAAGATGAACCAAACAGATCTTTCTGAGAGAGCAAAGGATGAGCTCACAGGTAAGTAGAAACTAGCCCACAAGGTGTCCCAAGAGGAAGGAGGAGAGCCTCCAGAGTTTTACATGTGTAGGAATAACACTGAGCCTTGGAGAGGCCACCTGTCCTGAACCCAAGTGCTAGACTTTCCTAAAGTCTGGTGGTATCTCTCATTCTAGCTATTTCTTCTCTACCCTGGGATTGTATACCTTCCCACCTCAGTCTATATCCCTTCTCTCGTCCAAGACAATTCCTGGAGTATATTCCGGATCCCATTCTCTCACAAATCCAAGGTGTTAAATTATTACACACCCTCTGGTTTTCAGCTCCCACTCATGTTTCCTTCCGCACACTCACAGAAACAAACCCCTACCTTCCCTTTGATCAGCTATAGCATTTGGGGCTGGGTGAAGAGACCTCCTTTGTATTGCACGATATTTAGCTGTACCTTTGGGACCCTAGTGCTAGCGTCCCAGCACCTCTACCCGTTAGATACTAGCAGCACACACCTCTCACTTGAAACAACCAAAAATGTCTCTAGACACCGCCCAGTGTCCCCTAAGTGGAGCACTGAGTTGTAGGTCAGCGGTTGTCAGCTTTCACTCTTCTGGGCAGTCCTCTCAGGAGCTTCAATGTGCTGATGTCCAGAACCAATCACCAGAGACTTTGAGCTAAATGATCTGTGTCTCCCCCAGATGTGGATTTCTTGAGAGCTTCCCAGTGATGCCTGCGTGCACCCAAGCCTGGGCTCTGCTGCCTAACAGTGGCCATATGCAGTTAGTGCCCAATGGGCATGAGGTTGGTTCTGTTCAGGCGTGCTACCAGGCTAGGACACACATGGGCTTTTAACTGCATGGGTTAATGTACTATCTCATGAGCCACTCTTACACTGACTACACATCAAAGTGATAGCATTTTATTATTTTTATATTTTTTAATATTTTTTAATTGTGTTAGTCACCATATGGGACATCACTAGTTTCTGGTGTATTATTCCATGATTCATTGTCTGCCTATAACACCCAGTGCTTCATGCAATCTGTGCCCTCCTTAATACCCATGACCGGGCTCACCCATCCCCCACCATGCCTCCTCCCCTCTTGAGACCTGTTTGATTCCTGGAGCCTATAGTCTCTGGTTCATCTCCCCCTCCGATTTCCCCTTCATTTTCCCCTTCCTTCTCCTAATGTCCTCCATGCTATTCCTTATGTTACACAAGTAAGTGAAACCATGTGATAATTGACTTTCTTGGCTTGAATTAGTTCATTTAGCATAATCCCCTCTAGTTCCACCCATACTGATGCAAAAGTTGGGTATTCATCCTTTCTGATGACTGTGTAATATTCCATTGTGTCTTAGTTACATAAAAATTATGAAAGTCCGTTGTACCTCTTTAGACCTTTCATTGTGTGGCTACTAGAAAATACAAAGTTACATAGGTGAGAGGTGTTATATTTGTTTTGGAGAGCACACTGTTCTAGAGAACATTTTCTCTCTTGTTCTTCAGCAAGGGTATTCAAAGGCTCTTCCTTACCTACCATTTTCTTTTTCCATAAAAATGGCCCATTTTATTCCATCTAGAGATCTGTTTTTAGCTTACTGTTCCTGGTCTTCAATGGACAGGGGAGGGTTTTCACTCCCAGCTGGCCTCTGGAGATTATAAATTTGGAAATAGCATGAAGAAACTCCAAGATGAGCAGCTAAAAGGGTCTGGCTCTGAAAAGTGTGAGTTTTCCCACCTCCTCCTCTCCCAGAAGCAGCTGTGGAGTCTCTTGGAACAAGCCTCCAGAATCAGATAAGCTACCTCATTTACTTCTTTTTTTGTTTGTTTGGTTTTTTTTTGTTTTTTTTTTAAAGATTTTATTTATTTATTTGACAGAGAGAGATCACAAGTAGGCAGAGAGGCAGGCAGAGAGAGAGAGAGGAGGAAACAGGCTCCCTGCTGAGCAGAGAGCCCGATGCGGGACTCGATCCCAGGACCCTGAGATCATGACCTGAGCCGAAGGCAGCGGCCTAACCCACTGAGCCACCCAGGCGCCCCCTCATTTACTTCTTATGTGAGACTTTGAAATTCAGGAGCTTGTTTTAATTAGACAAAACATGGTGCTGAGCACTAAGAATTCAAGGAAAGCCAAGCCCTTCTCTCTGCAGCCATCCCAGTGGATGAGGAGGGAGACCAGGCGAGCTCCATGAGCTGGTATTTATACCAGAAGTCAGTAAATGCACACAGAAGCAGGAAAGTAAGAGCTTTCCTTGGAATCTGGACAGGCTGGATTTTAGCATGACCTACAGCAAGGACTGGCCAACCAGACTCCCAGACCAGCTCCAGCCTGCCATGTACTTTTGACCTTCCCACAAGCTAAGAACTGTTCTTGTATTTTTTTTTAAAGATTTTATTTATTTATTTGACAGAGAGAAATCACAAGTAGACGGAGATGCAGGCAGAGAGAGAGAGAGGGAAGCAGGCTCCCTGCTGAGCAGAGAGCCCGATTCGGGCCTCGATCCCAGGACCCTGAGATCATGACCTGAGCCGAAGGCAGCGGCTTAACCCACTGAGCCACCCAGGCACCCTGTTCTTGTATTTTTAAATGGTTGGGAGTATCAAAAGACTGCCTTACAGCCTATGAAAATCATAGGAAGCTTAAACTTCAGTATTCATAAATGAAGTTTTCTTTGCATGTGGCATGCTTATTTGCTTATATGTTACCTATGACAGCTTTTGCTTTACAAGGGCAGAGATGAGTGGTGTGGCCTGAAAAGCAGGAAATGTTTACTGTCTGGCCCTTTGCAGGAACTAGAAAATTAAGTTTGCTAACCCCAGCCAAAAGGATTTTTGAATTAGTGATTATGAACATTCTCCCCTCTCCATATCCCAAATCACCAGTATCCTTAGTGATAAGACTTGGGCTCAAGGCAATAGTAAATGGGAGTGTGGTTTGAAAAGCAAAGGAACAACCATTGATAATCTCAACCTAGATGTCCTGACTTCTTCTATCAATACACAAGTGCCAAAGGGTTCTACAATGATGACCTAACCAAATGTCAGAAGGAGACTGGTGGTCCATCAGATCTTACACTTGGCAATACCGCCAAGTAGGTATTCATTCCAGTAAGTGTTCAGACTAAAAGCATGGAGAATTCTTTATTCAGAATCCTGCTCTTGGCTTTTATGACCTTGTTGCCTTTGCTCTGTGGCTTGTTGAGGATTATTTTTTCTTCCATTCTTTCAGAATTCTTTTTTTTTTTTAAAGATTTTATTTATTTGACAGACAGAGATCACAAGTAGGCAGAGGAGGCAGAGATAGAGAGGAGAAAGCAGGCCTTCTGCCGAGCAGAGAGCCCGATGCAGGACTCGATCCCAGGACCCTGAGATCATGACCTGAGCCGAAGGCAGCGGCTTAACCCACTGAGCCACCCAGGTTCCCTTCTTTCAGAATTCTTGCTCTTCTGCCTCATCTTCAAAAGGAATGACTGGCTGGCCATTTGCTCACTCAGCATCCTGGTCCTGGTTGATATCCTTTGGAGTCTTATTGGCTATTTATGTCCTGATGCCTTTGCAAAGGCTATCTTTACACCAGCATTTCTCCCTGAACTTTAGATGCCTACAGCCAACTACCTCCTGGGATTCTCTTCAGAACTCTCCCAGACTCACCACTTCTTTATCCAGTGTTGAGCTTATAGTACTCCCTCTCCCATCAGGACTCTACTGTATTCCTACATCCCCTCCCAGGACAGTTTGGTTTTATCTACCTCATCAGAAACCAGAAGGTTAATCTGTGAAAGCTTTGTGATGGCCTCAAGACAGAGCAAGGGTACACACATTTCTCTCACTGTGTTCATTTCTCTCACTGTGTGAACTAGACTGGAGCCTCCTGGGACAAATCCACCATGATGAGCACTCTAGGACTTGCAACCTTCTTGAACACCACCCCCACCACAGTCACAGTCTTTCCTTTTGTTTAACTACATCCCTGCATATACCCTCAGGGCATAATGTCCTTGACCTTCTCTGGAGCTAGGACTGTGGCACACACCCATTCTTACTCTCCTCCGGGTAGACTCCCAGCCTCTAGGGCTATGGAAGCAGGGTCGTGGAGATCAGCTGGTCTTGCAGCTACCAAATACATACTTCTGTCCCCTTATTAAACAATTTCTTGGGGCCACCTGGGTGGCTCATATAAGTGTTACCTTCAGCTCAGGGTCCTGGGATAGAGCCCCATGTCAGGCTTCCTACTCAGTGGGGAGTTTGTGTCTCTCTCTCCCTTTCCCTCTGCCTGCTGCTCCCCTACTTGTGCTCTTTCTCTGTCAAATAAAATCTTTAACCATTTGTCTTCAGGCTGGACTGGTCAGCCTTTTTCTTCAGTCTTACGGCTCCTTGGTCTTTGGAGATGATTGTGCATACAATGCCCTCTCATGAGACAGTCACTGTGTGTTCTCAACCACATAGGAAGCCAGAAAAGGCATGTAAGCCCAAGATCGTGGCCTGACACAATCTTCTCTCCCATAGAATGTTAAGATCCTTTTTATGTCATCTGGGCTTATGTATGAGATGCAGTTGTCAAACATAAGTCTTCTTGAAGTCCCACTCTCTCCCCAGACAGAAGTCTCAATAGAGAAGCCTATAATGGCCCCTCTTTTCTCAGGGTTCACCAGGAATCCAGAACCAAAATGTGCAAACTTGGAAGAAACCCAACAGTGTGCAGAAGGAAAGGAGCCAGGTTGGTCAGTGTTGGAGCGAGCCAAGCCACAACTACCACATCCTGTTCTGTCCTCTGCACCCTCCTTTTGTAAGCTCCACCCCCACCACACCGCACATCCTTTCCTCCATGGTTTATAATCCCCAATAGTCTCACAGAAAATGCCTTCCTCCCTCACTTAGGAACAAAGCAGGGAAAGGACCCTTGGAAAGTACTGGATTTCTTCAGTTCACAGAAAATTAGTGCACTATATGGAGTTTCTCTTCAATTTTTCAATTTCAGTTGCTCAGACTTTAGGAAATTCAACTCCCAGATGAGAAAGTTGAGATATGCTGTATGTACATCCAGCACTCTGGTCCCTTAACATCACTGAGTGCCTAAAGTCAGCTGGGTAGTATTGTTTGTTAATGGCTCTGGTAAAGTACAATCTGCGTATCCATAAATTTCATTGAAATTAAATGTGCTACTACTAACTTTCAGTAAACCTACAGAATTTCCCAACCATCACCACTATCCAATTTTACAACATGGACATCACCCCCAGAAAGTTCCCTTGTGTCCACACGTGGTCACTCCCTAGTCTCTGTCCGCCAGCTCCGGGCAACCATTATGTTATTGTGTCTCTCTAGATTTGGCTTTTCTGGACACATGGTCTTTCCTGTCTGCCTTTCATCACTTACCATAATGTTTTTGAGGTTTGTCCCCATTGTTGAGTGTGTCACTGACTTGCCATCCATTTTTATTACAAAATGATACTCCATGGTGTGGCTATGCCACACTTGATTGTCCATTCGTTGATGGATAGATGGATATCTGAATTTTTTCTACTTTCTGGATGTCTTGCATCACGTTGCTATGCTTGGTGGGCTAGTCTTGACATACGCGCATTTTCACTTACCTTGGGCAGATTCTCAGGAATCGTCTGGTATTCCACACAGGCATGATCTCATTGCTTACTCAGACAATGGAGCAGCTGTACTGGGTTGGGATGCCCTGGTGTGTGGTCTAGACCAGCAGGAAAGATGGATGAGTAGCTTCAATGGATCACATTGAGTTTTGATGGAGCAACTTGAAAAAATATTTCTTGTTATGGGTCTAGAGAGGGCAGGCAGGAAACTTGGTTTAGAAGGTCATTTGCTCTGTTCGTCTCTATAAACCCGGCCTTTGCAGCTCCCAGCACATGATATGGACAGAGATTAGATTCTGTACTCCTTAGATCCACTTTAACACTGTATTTCTGGTAAAAGAAATTCACATGTCTTTGTGTCAAGCTCATCTTTAATTTGTATTTTGCAGCACTTACTCAAGTACAGGGAGAAGATGTCCCAAACCCAGAAGCAGCAAAGGAACTTTTGGAAGGAGAAAAGTCAGGTCTGTATCCTGTCTTCCTGGAGGAGTCTGGTGTCAGGCCGTTCTTTTTTGTCTTTTTCCTACCTAACACAAAGTATCTTTTTTTCCCTAATGAATAACCAGCTATGTCCTTCCTATCCCCTACCTCCAATCACTGAAGGTTAACAGGATAAATACAGAAGCGTTTTGAAAGAGAAGGTCCAGCAAATCTGGAAGAACTTTTGGCCTGGAGCCAGTGAGAACATTCACACAGTCATCCAAAGATATGAGACACAGATTCCATTCTGTAAGCCTAAAATGCTCAGAGGGCCATTTCCACACACGGTGGTGCTGCATGGTCCCACAGGCATAGGGAAGACCACTCTGGCCAAGAAGTGCATGCTGGACTGGACACAGGACACCTCATGCAGACCCCCCGCGTTGCTTTCAATCTCAGTGGCAAGGTGCTCAGCCGCAAGGGGACTTGCTCCTTCGCAGAGCTGCTGGCGGAGAGCACCCCAGACCTGCAGCGCGCCCTTCCGCAAGTCCCGGCCCAGGCGTACAAGCTCCTGCTGGTCATCGACACTTTCGAGGAGCTGCGCGTGTTCTAGGGCACGGGCGCACTGGCACACGACTTGGGTGGTGACTGGAGGATGTGGAGGCCTGCGCCGGTGTTCCTGGGCAGCCTACTGAAGAGAAATCTCTTCCCCACAGCCACCCTGCTGGTCACCACCCAGCCCAAGACCCTGAGGGAACTGCGGCTCCTGGTGGAGCACCCGCTCTTGGTGGAGATGGAGGGGCTCTCTGAGCGCGACAGGAGGGTGTATTTCTTGTGACACTTCGGAGAGGAGGCTCAGGCCCTGTGTGCTTTCCAGCTGATGAGAAGCAACACGGCGCTGTTCTGCATGGGAGTGGTGCCCACCGTGTGCTGGATGGCATGCACCTGCCTGAGGCTGCAGATGGCCGAGGGCACGGACCCCCGGCTCACCTGCTGGACCACCACGTCTCTGCTGCTGCACTTCCTCTGCAGCGGGTTCGCTCCCATGCGGGGCCAAGGCCTAGGTCTAGGGCCGCCAAGACATGGGGAGCCCCATCTGGCACGCTGGGGGTGTGCAGAGGCTGCTCTCCAAGGAAGAAGGCCTCAAGAATCCCCACCTGGCCCCCGTCAGGCGCTCCCTGTTTGGCCTCGCCAATGAAAAGAGGGCCAGGGAGCTGGGGACCACCTTTGGCTGCCCAGTGTCCACTCAGTTCAAGCGGGAGCTACTGGAATGCACAGTGCAGTCCCCTGAACACAGACCCTTCTCCTCGGTGACAGACACGAAGGAGACCTTGTATTGTCTCTATGAATCCCAGGAGGAGCAGCTTGTGAAGGAGGCCATGGCCCAGGTCACAGAAGTGTCCCTGCATTTGGAAGATACCTTGGACCTGGTGCACGCATCATTCTGCCTCAAGGGTTGTGAAAACTTGCAGAAAATGTGGCTGCGAGTAGAAAAGGGGGTGTTCCTAGAGAACGATACTGTATGGAGATCAGAGGCTCAGGCTGACGGGTAAGAACCTGCCCTGTTCACTCTGGTAGTGCCCGGGCTTCTACCTCACTCCCTGCTCCAGTAGCAGCAGTGCAGAGTGTCCTCCCTGTGGCTTAGGGTCAGAATTTTCTTCTTACCAGAACTACTTCTGCCAGCTTGCGCTTCAAGGTGGAGAGTTTGGTGCTCAGATTAAGGATGGGGCCTTTGAACCAGACCTTGTTTTGAGACCTGTGTCCTTTTTTCTCCAGCTGAGCAATGTTTGCACATGGCTCAACCTCACTTCAGTCCTCGTGTTGGTTGTCTACGTTGCCCCTCTGTATGGGGTTGTCCCGTTTAGCATGACAGATGGAAAGGCATTAAAGGTGGAAAGTCAGAGGCTGATTCAACAAGGTTCTGAAAGCTTCTCCCCATCCGCAATCATGGGCATGTCACCTAATGCAACTGACACAATGAGATGACCCCAGGCAGTCATGAGACGTTATTCTTGCTGTAGCCTCAGGTAACATCAGCTGAGCTCTTATGGCATTTCCAAATACTATTTATCCCCTGGTGGCTACTTGCAATCTTTCCTGTTGAGGTGAAGATCCTGGCTTCATTAAAGGGTGTTTGAATGGGATTCAAACTCCAGTCTGCTGGTTTATGAAGTGCCCCTCCCCCATCACAATCCAAGCTCACTTCTCATGGTCCTGTGTAGGACCCACCAGACATATATTGATACTTACCTTATCAGCCTGCCTCTTCCTCAACCCTAGGTTGTCATCAGAAATCCAGTATCTGAAATCCTCGTGCATATTCACAGGGCTGGAATCAAACACCCCCGCCTTGCTTTCCTGGTGGAGGCATCTATTTTACACATCCCCTTCACTTTCCCTCTTATTCCTTCCCCATGTAGCAGAGAGTCGTGAACTCAAGTCACCTCAGGGAGCATCAGGACCCTGACGGCTGGGCTGGAACATTTCTCCACCTTGAAGATCACCGGCACTCACAGACCCCATTGGTTAAGTTCTTTATTGTAATTCCAGTCCAGCTAATATACACTGTCATACTAGTTACCCGGATACAATATAGTGACTCAGCAGGTCTACACAACAGTCGGTGCTCATCGTGTTGACCGTACTCTCAATCGCCATCATCCGTTTTTACACATCTCCTACCACCCTCCCTGCTGGTAGCCATCAGTTTGCTCTTTTTAGTGGAGAGTCTGTTTTCGCTTCTTCCCCCCACCCATTGCCTATTTGTTCTGTTTCTTAAATTCCACATATGAGTGAAATCCTGTGATATTTGTCCTTCTCTGACTGGCACAGGTGGCTTCCTGTTACACACTGTAGCTACAGTCACGTCTTGGCAGAAGGCAGGCTTTCGTTCTTTTTAATGCCTGAGTAATATTCCACTGATTATATATACTACATCTTTATCCGTCAGAGGTCACTTGGGCAGCTTCTCTAATTTGGCTTTTGGAGATAATGCTGCGATAAACATAGAGATGCGTGCATTCCTTTGAACCGGTGTTTCCCTTCATCTGTGTCCTGACTTTGTTTCTTCTCTCATCCAAGTGTTTATACAGGCCTACATTCTGGTTTACCTAAATCTTTCTTCTGCAGGAGGGTCATCAAAGAGCTGCTTTGAATGCAAATGAGATTGCATGAATAGCCTCTTATCTCATCCAAGATCCCAAGTCAAAATAGTATTTATTTTTTTTTATTGTGTTATGTTAGTCACCATACAGTATGTCATTAGTTTTTGATGTAATGTTCCATGATTCATTGTTTGTGTATAACACCCAGTGCTCCATGCAATCCTTGCCCTCCTTAATACCCACCCCCAGGCTCACCCAGACCCCCCTCTCCCCTCTGAAACCCTCAGAGTCCATAGTCTCTCATGATATGTCTCCCCTTCTGATTCTCACCCCCTACTTCATATCTCCTTTCCTTCTCCTAATGTACTCTGTGCTATTCTTTATGCTCCACAAGTAAGTGAAACCACATGATAATTGACTCTCTCTGCTTTACTTATTTCACTCAGCATAATCTCCTCCAGTCCCGTCCATGTTGATACAAAAGTTGGGTATTCATCTTTTCCAATGGCTGAGTGATAGTCCATTGTATATAAGGACCACACTTTCTTTTTTTTTTTTAAGATTTTATTTATTTGTCAGAGAGAGAGGGAGGGCGAGCGAGCACAGAGAGACAGAATGGCAGGCAGAGGCAGAGGGAGAAGCAGGCTCCCTTCCGAGCAAGGAGCCCGATGTGGGACTCGATCCCAGGATGCTGGGATCGGGACCTGAGCCGAAGGCAGCTTGCTTAACCAACTGAGCCACCCAGGCATCCCAGGACCACACTTTCTTTACCCATTCATCTGTTGAAGGGCATCTCAGCTCTTCCACAGTTTGGCTATTGTGGACATTGCTGCTATGAAGATAGGAGTACATATGGCCCTTCTTTTCACATATATATCTTTGGGATAAATACCCAGTAGTATGATTGCTGGGTCGTAGGATAGCTCTATTTTTAATTTTTTGAGGACCCTCTTTTTTCTTCTTAACCTTGGTTTAGTTAAAACCAATAATAGAGCCAACATGAACACTGCAGGTAATTAACCACAGTTGGACTGCTTGGTCCTTGGAGCCCCCATCTGAGAAGAAGGCAATGGATGTCTTTAGGTGTGATTACAATCATTCTGATCTGAAACGCAAATGGATGCTTTCCATGAACGTTCTTTTCAGGTGCCTTTTGCCAATTTCCCTTCTGTCCTGCTCACCACAGCAGGCCCATAGCATTGCTGGTCTGTAACTCCGGGACGCTTAAATCACAGGCTGCTTTCAGTCAGACCACTTCCTCCGGTAGCACAGTGGGAACGAGCCCATGTTCTACACAACGGCTTGATTATCTTCCCCTGATAAGACCATTGCACTCTCCCTACACAGCCTCAGATGTCTTTCCCCAGAGCATATAGACCATGCTCTTTGAAAGGCACAAACTAGGTTTCTAAAGGCTTGTCCTCCTCATGTTGCTTCAAATTCTGCAATGAGGACATTAATTTTAAATATATCTTTCATCGAGGCAAGTACCACTAATAAAAGCAAAGGTAAAACCTCAACCTAAAGCAGCCAGGCATGCTGAAGCTGACAGAACCTAAGTTCTTTCTGGCTTCTTTCTTCCCCTATTTCAAACCACAAAATGTCCACTTTGTGTAGGACTTGCTATTCCGTCAAGGCTAATAATGGAGCTTCTTGCCTTTAGAAACTGCTTATTTCTTCTCTAAGCTCTTTTGAATCTTAGGAAGATATTCACGTTGACTCAAATTTACTCTCCCATTAGTGACTTTGGAAGGGTATCCCCCAAACATGGTCTTGTGTAGCCTTGCCCATCGCTAGGAGAAAGGACAATTGTCCTTCAGAAGATAGGGTGACATGAGTAGCCAGCCTCAGCAGGCTTGAGGGAGAGTGGAAAATAAGAGGTTAATTATTCAGATTAATGTTTATGCCCTGGAAACCGGCCACCTTCGTTTGAAAGCCACCGAGCCCAGTTATAGGCTGAGGAATGGAAGATGGTAGGAGGCAACGAAGGTGCTGGGTCTTACTGTTTGACTTTGAGCTCTGTCTCTGTTACGGCTCTGTTACTGTGATGATGGGGAGTGAGTTAGACGCTTTGTGGGCTTCCTTTCCATTATCTTCAGGTAAGCACTGGACCTACTTCGAAGTAGTATTTTTAGATGACTAATTCTAAAATTACTCAAGGTTCCTAGCATATAGGAGTTCAAATTCCAGCTTCAACTTTCATTTACACGTTTCTCTCTTATATTTATGTGCTGGTTACTCTTATTCCTTGCACACTCGTACCTTCAATTTTCTCCACAAAAACCTCCAAATATTTGATTACTCTTAGGTCCCATAGTATTTCCCCATCAATAAGTAAAATGTTTCAACTTTCTGACACATCATGGTTTCAAGTGTTTGTACTGTTTTCCTGAAAATATTTTTCTGATTGCAAAGATCCCTTACATAAATAGAAAATGAAAGCAATACTGAAAAGGATAAAGAAATCATATCACCTACACCAACCCTATGCCCAGAAGCAACCACAGAACAAAATAAACATTCTCTTAAGTCTGTGATTACATCTTCTCAAGTTTTTATGGACGTTTTAGGTTACAAATACAGTTGTAAATTAGATTGAGAATATCATGCATATGGATACACCATCTGACATTCAGATCTCTGACACGCATATCGCTCATTTTTTAATCAATGGTGTATATTGTTTTTTATTTTTTTTAATTTATTTATTTTCAGCATAACAGTATCATTATTTTTTCACCACACCCAGTCTTACCTGGTTGATCCTGCCAGTAGCATATGCTTGTCTCAAAGATTAAGCCATGCATGTCTAAGTATGCACGGCTGGTACAGTGAAACTGCAAATGGCTCATTAAATCAATTATGGTTCCTTTGGTCACTTGCTCCTCTCCTACTTGGATAACTGTGGTAATTCTAGAGCTAATACATGCTGACGGGCACTGACCCCCCTCACGGGGGTGATGCGTGCATTTATCAGATCAAAACCAACCTGGTCAGCCTCTCCCTGGCCCCGGCGGGGGGGCGGCGGGCGCCGGCGGCTTTGGTGACTCTAGATAACCTCAGGCCGATCACATGCCCCCCGTGGCGTTGACGACCCATTTGAACGTCTGCCCTATCAACTTTCAATGGTAGTAGCCGTGCCTACCATGGTGACCACGGGTGACGAGGAATCAGGGTTCGATTCCAGAGAGAGAGCCTGAGAAATGGCTACCACATCCAAGGAAGGCAGCAGGCACGCAAATTACCCACGCCTCCAGGGGAGACTGCGATGTTTTTGTTTTTGTTTTATTAAATTTATTTATTTTTAGCATAACAGTATTCATTATTTTTGCACCACACCCGGTGCTCCATGCAATCGGTGCCCTCTATAATACCCACCACATGGTACCCCAACCTCCCACCCCCCCACCACTTCAAACCTCTCAGATTGTTTTTCAGAGTCCATAGTCTCTCATAATTCACCTCCCCTTCCAATTTCCCCCAACTCCCTTCTCCTCTCTAACTTGTTTTAAATTTTGTATCAATGATCTTAGGCTTTTGGTTTATTCTAAACCTCTGTTAGATTGTTGTGCAAGAAGTTTGAGTTCTGGGTAAAGTGGCTCAGTAAGTTCAGCATCTGACTTTGGCTCAGGTCATGATCTTGGGGTCCTGGGATGGAGTTAGAGTCGGGTTCCATGCAGGAAGTCTGTCCCTCTCCCTATACCCACCCCTACCCCCACACCCCTACTCCTGCTTGTTCACTCACACTCTTTCTCTCAAATAAAAAATCTCAAAAAAAAAAAAAAAAAAAGCAAGCAAGCTTGAGTTCTTTCTCCAGTGACCTGTCTCAGGTGATGACTTGTCTGACAGTGATGCTGAGTGATTCAACCATCTGACTTTAGAGCTCTGCCTGTTTATTGGTGTATATACCCGGAGCAGCCCTCCCTAAATAGCTTCACAATGAGGGACCGGTGGTCGTTTTCTCTCCAGCAGTCTTCGGTAATTTCCCTTCTTTGCCTCTTCCCAACAGGTTCCAGAATGATCAATATGTGCTTCCTTTCTGGATGGATCTTCTTTCTGTGTTCGACTCAAACAAGAGTCTGGTGTTTCTAGATATCAGTCAGAGCTTCCTCAGTACCTCATCTGTGAAGCTGCTTTGTGAAAAAATAGATTCTGCTCCCCATAATCTTCAGAAAGTGGTGTAAGTAGACGCTAAACCCGGATAAATAAATTTTTAAAAATTTTTTAAAAATTTAAAAAAAAAGAAAGAAATTAAAGTTCTTAAAATTTCAAACTTTTGAAACTTTTTGAGAAGTTTTGTGGCCCAATATATGATTTATCTTGGTATGTATATTATGCATTTTGGATGGAATGTACATTCTATTGTATTTTAGTTACATGTGATATTCTACAAATGTTAAGGTGCTGATAGTGGTTTTTCAGACCCTTTATGTTCAAACTGATTTTTTTTGGTCTACATTTTCTATAATTTATAGACAGTATGCTGTTAAGATTTCTAGCTATGATTACAGATCTTAAGCACTTACAAATTTGTGACTGATATGTTGAAATGTTGTTTTTCATCTCCAATAACATGTTTGAAATCATTTTACCTAATATTAATAATACTAATTACTAATATTTAAAAAAATAAAACCCCTAGGGCATAACCAGGTTCCTTACATTTTTCACATTGGAGTAATATTTGAATCCCTTTCCCAAAGTCCAACTGGGTACTCAAGACATGAGGAATTGAGACAGTCCATAACTTACACTTGTCTACTGAATTGTATGAAGTAACTTTTTCCAATTTTTTTATTGTGGTATAACATAAAACTTATCATCTTAGCCATTCTTGAGTTCACAGTGATGGATTTTTAAATGTGTAATTATGTGACAGCCACAACCATTCATCTCCAGGATGCTTCATCTTGCAAAACTGAAACTCTGTCTCCTGTTAAACAATAATTCCCTGTGGTCCCTTCTCCCCAGCCCCAGGTGATTTTAACACACTGTGAAATACGATTTGGATGTCCACGAAACTCCATGACAACCATCCAGATCCTGGCGGCAGCTTCAGTACCCCTAGACAACCATCGGGCTGTGCATAGAACAGAATTTCTCAACCTCTGCAGACAGTGGGGTTGGGCTGTCCTGTGCATCATAGGATTTTAGCAGCAGCCCTGGCCTCTATCTTCCAGATGCGGGTGGCACCCACACCCCTGCCTCCAACTGTGATGACCTAAAATGTCTCCAGACATTGCCAGGTGTCCCTAGGGGATGCAAAATCACCCATGCCTGGGAGCATTGTTGGGGAGATGGTATCGATGTGCTGAGACAGACCTGTGACCTGGGCTGGGTATACGTCTGAATCTGATCCAAAAATCTAGAAGTTGAATGAAGTTGGGAAGAAATAAGGGGGGCTCAGAAGCACCAGAGAAAAGTAATTACACAAGTTAAATACTCGTAATCAGAATAGAGTGTGGTCCTGTCTGCCTGTGACAACACCTCAGAGTCTTCCTGTGGGCCCCCCCTTGCAGCTCGCATGCTGGGAAAGTCCTGGAAGCTTACACATGGGCAGGTTGTGGGGGGAGGTTTAGGGAAAGAGAGCAAACATGAGTTAGTCTGCAAAGTGAGCTCTGGTACCAGCAAGATGTTCTCCAAATGAAGGCATCCTTGTTCACAGGTTTCTTTGTTAACATAGAGAAACAAGGGTCTCTTCTGCTCACTTAGGGTTGCACCAGCCATGCGATCCTGATTCTACACGTGAGATGTTGAGCAGGACCCAGTGTTCCTGAAACGTTTCCATGGTAACACTTGAGGGGAACAAACTACTACCCTTCCTTATCTCTTTCAAAAACCCACAGAACAGCTTTCCTCCAAAACAACTGTTGAGGACCAACTTCCCTTTTTCAGAAGTCTGAGATGACTAAAGAAACGGGGGCTTCTGGGAGTTCCTAAAATTAGATGTTCGTCAAGCCGTACAAAGTTTCAGTTAGTGCAAAATGGGTGAGTTCTGGGGATGTAAGCTCACCAATGTGACAACAGTTAACAAAACTGCAAGGTATAGTTGAAACTTCTAAGAGACTTGATCTCCAGTGTTCTTGCCACAAAAAAAAAAAAAAAAAAGAGAGAGAGAGAGAAAATGGTGACTATGTGAACTGAAGGTATATTCACTAGCTTGTTTGTGGTAATGATTTCACAAGGTAGGAGTATATCAAAATATTAAGTTGTGTACCTTCATATACACAGTTTCTTGACCACACCTCACTGGAGGTGAAAAATAGGAACAAAGTTCCCAGTGTTTAAACCTATTGTGGCCCTTTGTTCCCATGTATGTAGAAATGCAAGATTTTACCTTTCTTATTATTTCTCTAGCCTCAAAAATACTTTCCCAGTGGACACCTATCGAAACTTCTGTGTTGTTTTTTGTGGCCATGAGACTCTCACGCATCTGACCCTTCAAGGAAATGACCAGAGTGATATGCTGCCCGTATTGTGTGAGATTATGACACACCCACAGTGTAACCTACAATACCTCAGGTACACCCCATTCTCCCTGAGAACTCCTTGCATGTGCACAGAGATGCCACAAGACTGTAGAGCAACTCTATATAAATTGGGGGAAAAATCCCTTATTCTGATTCAAAGCAGTGCTACTCCGGACACATGCCTCACAACAGAAAGTGGGCTGGAGTTTAGTTTCCTCCTGTACTGATCACTGAACAACCTAGACAACCATCCATAGCAGTCCAACAGAACATTCTGAAACTGGATACCATTCTCAATCAGAGAGAATGTTTGTGGTTTATGTTTCTCCGATGTCAAGGTTCAGAATACCAGATTGTGTCCAGATTCATCTGTCCAGGCAAGGATGCATTGACAGCACCAGGTTTTCCCTTTCTTGGTAGTCCTCTGGGTTGAGAGGTCTCCCCTTGGGATGTTCTCCACCTGATTGCTCTGGTGAGGGTTTCCATCACTCATCCTGGGGTGCCCTTGATCCTCACTGGGCCACACTTGAGTCGTAATAGGAACACAGTTCAAGGTGATCTGTTGGACTCTGATTGTGGTTCTGCCTCTACCGTTACGATCTCGGGCTATTCAGCCAGGTCTTAACCCATCTGCAGGATGGGGAATGTGCATCTCCCAGGGATTTGAGGACTAAGACTGAGTCCAAGCACACTTATGCTCACTGTTACATTATTGATAATAGCTGTTGCCAAATTGACCATTGATAATGATGTTCCCTTCTCTTTCCTGTGAGGATTCACCAGGAAAAGAAAGTGTGCAGTTTGAACACTTGGGATATTAACTTGCTTCTTGAGGAATAAATGGATGCCCAAAAATGGAAGGAGGGGATTCCAGAAAAATTTGTTTCATTGCATGGAGCATTGAGTGTGGTGCAACAACAATGAATCTTGGAACACTGAAAAAATTAAATTTTAAAAAAATTGTTTTACTTTATGGGAAGCCATTAAACACTACTTTGGGAAAAAAAAATTCTACTTTGTGTTCCAATGCCCAGGTTAACTTCAGTTCCTCTATTTTAGGTTAGGCTCTAAGAAAAGGAAGTGTTCTGATGACTTTTACTTACGTTTAGTTATAGGGTACACAGTGCACTTCACACTTCAGGCAAATTATCAACTTTAATGAACTCTCAGCATGAGGGTATGACTTATTTCCAATTTAAAGGTGGAAATGAGGTTTGATGAAGTTACATAACTTGGCCACATTTGCATGTATAGTAAATGGTAGATCTGGGATGTTTTACTATTTTTTTAGAAACCCCACTCCAAAGACAATGATACACATAATGTCCCAACAGAATTCCATTCTCCATGGTAAGAACGCTCTCTTCGGATAGAGTGTGGGTCCCTTGCTGGCTGAAATGGTTGACTGACTGGATGTCTAGAGTAGTTCTCCACATGTGGTCTCCACGCTAGCAGCAGCTGTATGGCTTAGGAACTTGTTAAAACTCAAATTCTCGGGTCTGACTCAGATCCTCTGAACCATCGTCTGAGGGTGTGGCCCAGGAGTCTTCTGGGTGATATAAGATACCCCAAAACCGAAGCCAGTGGATTCTGCACCCAGAGTTTCTTTTTTTTTATTTCTTATTTTTTTATTTTTATAAATTAATTAATTTATTTTCAGAAAACAGTATTCATTATTTTTTCACCACACCCAGTGCTCCATGCAATCTGTGCCCTCCATAATACCCACCACCTGGTAACCCAACCTCCCATCTCCCTGCCACTTCAAACCCCTCAGATTGTTTTTCGGAGTCCATATGCACCCAGAGTTTCTTATTTGCATTTCTAACTGCCCGCCAGGTGACGCAGATGCCACTGGGTCAGGGACCACACTCCGCATCCTCTAGTCCAGGACCTGACATAATGGGGAACAAGGGGTGGGAGTGGAGACCAGTGTTTGGTTCTTAAGAATGACCTGTTCCCATTTCTCTGGCAGGTTGGTGTCTTGTTTGGCCACCCCCCAGCAGTGGGCCCATCTCTCCTGCTCCCTCAGGATCAGCCAGTCCCTCACATGCCTGAACCTCACAGGAATTGAGCTCCCGGAAGAGAGTGCCAAGTTGCTGTGAACGAGTCTAAGACACCCAAAGTGCTTCCTGCAGAGGTTGTCATGAGTACCATCTCTCTTCCCATGGAGCATCTCTGTTTTAGGTCTGTGGCCACATAGGGAAGAGCAATGGTAGTACTGGGTGTACAGGGCCACCCGTAGGGGACCTCCTCCTGATGCAGACACCCGGTTCCCACTTCGGGTCCCAGGCAGGTGGCTCATGCGTCCCATCCTTCTCTCACTCCTGGTCCTTCATTATTGAGCCTCAAACACATGGTGAGAGAAGAAGGGGGCTCATGAGAAGGTTGGTAGTCGGGGACTCGAGGCTTTGGGGACAGCCAAGAAAATGGGGCTTTGGAAATATCCTCCCCCTCTGACTGCTCGTGTGACACTTTGGCAGGCTGGAAGACTGTCACCTTTCAGAAGCATGTTGTAAGGAGCTGTCCTCTGCCTTGATCGTCAACCATAGGCTGACGCACCTGTGCTTGGCCAAGAATGCCCTGGGAGATGGTGGGGTAAAGCTGCTGTGTGAAGGCTTGAGTTACCCAGACTGCCAGCTGCAGGGGCTGGTGTAAGTCCGTGCTGTGTGTGTGTGCGTGCATGCTGGGTTCAAAGAGCGCAGGTGCAGGCATTTAATAGTCCCTCTGAGTGGCCCAGGTAGGATGCTGGCAGTCAGATCTGGTGGACCTGACAAGAGGGTGTTAGGAAAAAAGTATAAGATGTAGAGTCAATATTCCATAGGGATTTGGGGGAGGTGACTGGGTTTCAGGTATGGGGTTTTTTTTTAATGCACTTCTTTAAGATTTTATTTATTTGTCTGAGAGGGTGCTCCCAAGCATGGGGAGTAGCAGGCAGAGGGGGAAGCAGGCTCCCTGCTCAGTGAGGAGCCCGATAAAGGGCTTGATCCAAGAACTCTAGGATCATGACCTCAGCCAAAGGCAGATGCTTAACCAACTGAGCCCCAGGCGCCCCTTAGGCCTGTTTTTAAGGCCACGTACCACAAACTCCACCCGCAGCTGACTGTATGTGGACTTACTGGCCAACTAGCTCGTTAAAATCCTCTGGTTAATACTGAAGTCACAGGACGGGTTTTGAGAAAGGAACGGAGCTGCAGTGACTATTTCTACTCAGATTCTGTTCAGTGCCAGCATCTCCAGTGTTCTTGCTGTTGACAAGATCGCCTCAGACGGCAGCTGTCAGCATTTCCTATAAACTAGTTTTGATCTAGGATATGCCTTAAGGCACCCAGTATCCAAAAACTACTCAGTCACTCAAAGTTCCGTGAAGCATTCAGCTCTTGGTTGGAGAGAGTTGGAAGGAAGAGCATTTACTCCCACTGTCTCAGCCCCCCCAAACACTGAAATAACATAAAGTTCCATAAGAAATAAGATGCTGGGACACCTGGGTGGCTCAGTGGCTTAAGCCTCTGCCTTTGGCTCAGGGCATGATCTCAGGGTCCTGGGATCGAGCCCCGCATCGGGCTCTCTGCTCAGCGGGGAGCCTGCTTCCCCCTTTCTCTGCCTGCTGCTTTGCCTACTTGTGCAATCTCTCCATCTCTCTGTCAAATAAATAAATTTAATCTTTAAGAAAAAAAAAGATGCCACCCACGCACTAGCTCTGTCTTCAAGTTATGTTACATGTAATTACCCTCAAATCATTTAAACAGAAAAATAAGTCATGGCCAATATTTACCAAGCTCCCGAATTAATTAATATGTGGTGGGTGCTCTGCCAAGATCTTGCCAGAGATTTCTTTCATTTGCCCCCCAGCTTTATGAAATCAGTGTCTGTCTGTCCATTCTGCAGTGAGAAAGCTAAGACATGGGCGTTAAATGTCATTGTATTTGCACCCTGTGGAGGTAGGAGCTATAGGTCAAGACCTCTTCTTTCTGGAGCTCAGTTCTGTTTTGTGAGCTGTGTCCCCACATCACTAAGTTGCCAGAACTTGCTTGGGCCTTCCTCTGTTACCCCATAGTTCTGGGAGTTTCTATAAATGTACAAATGTCCAAGCCAAGGGGCTGTATCATGGCTTGTCTCAAAGGCTGCCTGTGGGCCCACATCCTTGGATATATCATATCACTGTTTTTCCCTGAG
The DNA here is from genome assembly GCF_964662115.1 of Mustela nivalis. Lineage (NCBI taxonomy): Eukaryota > Metazoa > Chordata > Mammalia > Carnivora > Mustelidae > Mustela > Mustela nivalis. Next base: position 49,762,971 of record NC_139037.1, on the reverse strand, counting down.
CTCTGGCCACGTGACAGGGGGCCCTTGTGGGAGCCAAGGCTGATACCGTCGCTTAGTGAGGTTCACTGAAACGAAAAGGCAGCCAAGTTGGTGTCCTGTTACTGCTATAACAAATCACCACCAGCTTATAAGCTCAATACTGTTTGCATCCTTCCACAGGCCAGGAGACCAGTATGCACAAGGCTGTGTTCCTTTCTGTGTTCCTTGCTCATTCAGGCTGTTGGCAGAATCTACTTCTTTGTGGCTGTGGGACAGGGGTCCCTGCAAACGGAGAGCTGGCCTTGTCCCCGAATGGCCACCGTGCTCCTTGGTTCATGGCCCTTTCCTCCATCTTCAAAGCCAGCTGTGGTGGGTCAAGCACACACATTGAACCTCTCTGCACTGCAGTGAGGAAGGACGCCTAGCGTTCGATTCCGCCCCTCTCTGCAGTCCAGAATAACCCACCATGCAAGACCCTTGGTCTCAGTCTCACCTGCCATGTAACGCGTGGGGATTAGAGCACAGACATCTCAGAGGGACATTATTCTGTCTAAGAAAGTGGCCAGTGATCATTCCAGCCATCTCTGGTTTTCTGATATAGTAATAGTAAACCAGAGAAAGGCAAAAAAAAAAAAAAAAGTTTTTAATAGTTAAGATGTCGCACTGCTATCTTGTGTAGCTGACTTGTGGATATCCAGGCTCTAGGGCCAGGCTTGTCCTGAGGAGAACTGGTGCCCTTCACTTCTACATACGGCCTATCTAGTAACTGGATTTGGGACATAGAATTGGTCCCTTCCACTAATAGAATTTGCAAGTTAAGGCAAGATGGATATTCTCTGTCTCACAGTTACAGTAGAAATGATAAATACCACTTAGTTTCCTAACTCTTTCTGTAACCAACTGTCACAAACCCAGAGACTTAAAACAACATAAATTCACTGTCTTAAAGTTCTGGGGGCCAGGAGTCCAAAATGGGTTTCCCTGAGCTAGAATCAAGGTGTCCACAGGGCTGTGTTCCTTCTAAGATCTCCAGGGAAGAATCTGCTTCCCAGCTTTGTCCAGCTTCTAGAGGTGGCTGCATCCCTTGGCTCATGGCTCCTTCCCCCATGCCCAAAGCCAGCAACATCGTGTCTTCAGTGTCCTCCTGTCTGTCTTATCACCTCTCCCCAGGCTTGCTTTGACTTTCTTGCCCCTTCTTGTAAGGATCCTTGTGATTACATTGGCTCACCCAGATAATCTCCCCACCTCCAGATCCTTAACCACTCCTCCCCATTACACACAACATCAAACACTCACAGGGACCAGGGATCAGGGTGTAGACAGCTGTGGGTGCATGGAGTGGAAGGAGGTGAGTGGGGCCCATATAATAACTTATGTAGCAATTCTAACTCCACCCATGACTTCATTTCCACATCTCATTGTCTGCAAGCTTGCCTGAAACCTGTGGCTTGAAGTCAACAAGCCTGGTTTGGGTACACCTCCTCAGGGAGGACTCAAGTTTATTTTGTCTTTGTGTGATTGATTTCTAGGCTTTGGTACTGTAGCATAACCAGCAGCAGCTGCAATTATCTGTCAACACTTCTCCAGCAAAATTCAAGCCTTACACACTTGGATCTGGGGCTGAATCACATAGGATTTACTGGACTCAAGTTTCTGTGTGAGGCTTTGAAGAAGCCAACCTGTAACCTCAAATGTCTATGGTAAGTTATGTTTATTTGTAACTTTAACCTGTCTCTGAAATATATTAGTGTAGCAAATCTCCAGCTCAAATACAAGAGACTGGAACAAACCTGGAAGAGTATTTTAAAAATCCAATAGAATAAATAAGTCAAGCAGAAAGTCAATTATCATATAGTTTCACTTATTTGTGGAGCATAACAAATAGCATGGAGAACAAGGGGGAGTTAAGAGGAGAAGGGAGTTGAGGAAAATTGGAAGTGGAGGTTAACCATGAGAGACTATGGACTCTGAAAAACAATCTGAGGGTTTTGAAGGGGCGGGGGGTGGGAGGTTGGGGGAACCAGGTGGTGGGTATTGGAGAGGGCACAGATTGCATGGAGCACTGGGTGTGGTGCAAAAACAATGAATACTGTTAAGCTGAAAATAAATTTAAATTTTTTTTTTAAAAATCCAATAGGGGGGCACCTGGGTGGCTCAGTGGGTTGGGCTGCTGCCTTCGGCTCAGGTCGTGATCTCAGGGTCCTGGGATCGAGTCCCGCATCGGGCTCTCTGCTCAGCAGGGAGCCTGCTTCTTCCTCTCTCTCTCTCTGCCTGCCTCTCTGCCTACTTGTGATCTCTCTCTGTCAAATAAATAAATAAAATCTTTAAAAAAAATCCAATAGGATAGCAATTTTCACATTTTTTTAAAACCCCAAATTTGGCGACTGTGGCCATTGCTACTATAAACATTGGGGTACAGATGGCCATCAGAAAGGACGAATACCCAACTTTTGTAGCAACATGGATGGGACTGGAAGAGATTATGCTGAGTGAAATAAGTCAAGCAGAGAGAGTCAATTATCATATGGTTTCACTTATTTGTGGAGCAAAACAAATAGCATGGAGGACATGGGGAGTTAGAGAGGAGAAGGGAGTTGGGGGAAATTGGAAGGGGAGGTGATCCATGGGAGACTATGGACTCTGAAAAACAATCTAAGGGTTTTAAAGGGGTGTGGGGTGGGAGGTTGGGGTACAAGGTGGTGGGTATTATAGAGGGCACGGATTGCATGGAGCACTGGCTGTGTTGCAAAAATAATGAATACTGTTATGTTGAAAATAAAAAATAAATTAAAAAAAAAAACAAATTTGTAGACAACCGCAAAAGACTCCAAAGAGCCAAGTCAATTCTGACAAAGAACAAAGTGGAGGCATCACACACTTTCTGATTTCAAACTGTATTATGAAGCCATAGTATCAAAATAGCATGGTTCTGGCATAAAAACAGATACATAAACTGAAAGAACAGAATAGAGAGCCCAGAAATAACCCCCCCCCCACCACACACAGTCAACTAGTCTTTGACAAGCCACCGAGAATACTCAATGGGGAAGGGATAATCTCTTTAATAAATAGGGTTGAAAAAAGCTGGACATCCACATGCAAAAGCATGAAATTGAGCCCTTACACCATCCACAAAAATTAACTCAGAATGGATTAAAGACTTAAAAACCTAACACTTTAAAATTCCTAAAAGAAAACATAGGACATAAGCTCTTTCGCATTCATCTTGGCAATGATTTTTTGGATATGACGCCCAAAGCAAAAATAAATAAGTGGAACGTCATCAAATTAAAAATCTTCTGTCTACTAAAGGAAACAATCAACAAAATGTAAAGACAACCTACAGAAAAATATTTGGAAAACATAGGTCTGATAAGGGGTTAATATCTAAAATAGAAAAGGAACCTATACAATGCAATAGCAAAAAAATTAATAAATAAAAGTGATGAGCAAAGGACATGAAGAGACCTTTTTTTTTCCCAAATCAGACCAACAAATGGCCAACAGGGACATGAAAAATAGTTTGGCATTGCTAATCATCGGGGAAATGGAAATTGAAACCACATGAGCTCTCACTTGATACCTTTCAGGAAGGCTGTTAGTAAAAAGAACAGAGATAACAAGCAGTGGGAAGGACATGGAGAATAAGGAATCCTCGTGTACCCGCTGGTGGGAACGGAAGCCGGCATGGCCACTCTGGAAGCCATATGGAGCTTCTAAAGCTCAAAATAGAAGTATCCTGTGATGCTAAAAATAGAAGTATCCTGTGATCCGGCAATCCCTCTTCTGGATATATACCCAAAGGAAGTGAAACAAGATCTCGAACAGATATCCGCATTCTCATGTTTATTATAGCATTTTTCACAATGGCCAAGAGAGGAAACAATGTAAGTTATCACCAACAGATGATGGGATAAAGAAGATGTGAGAGGAGGAGGAGTCAAGATGGCAGAGAAGTAGCAGGCTGAGACTACTTCAGCTAGCTGGAGATCAGCTAGATAGCTTATCTAAAGATTGCAAACACCTGAAAATCCATCGGCAGATCAAAGAGAAGAAGAACAGCAATTCTGGAAACAGAAAAGCAACCACTTTCTGAAAGGTAGGACCAGCGGAGAAGTGAATCCAAACCAACGGGAAGATAGACCCCGGGGGGAGGGGCCGGCTCCCGGCAAGTGGCGGAGCAACCGCGCACAAAATCAGGACTTATAAAAGTCTGTTCCGCTGAGGGACATCGCTCCAAGGCTACCCGGGGCAAAGCCCACACGGGGTCAGCGTGGCCTCATGTCCCGCAGGGTCACAGAAGGATCGGGGGTGTCTGAGTGTCGCAGAGCTTGCGGGTATTGGAACGGAAAAGCCAGCTACAGAGACAGAGCCAACAGTAAGCTCGCAGCTTGGGGTGACCTTGAACCGGTCGCAGGCTCGGTGAGCTCAGAGCGCGGCCGGAGATCAGGCAGACGGGAGTAACTGGGCACTGTTCTCTGAGGGCGCACTGAGGAGTGCGGCCCTGGGCTCTCGGCTCCTCTGGGCCGGAGACCAGGAGGCCGCCATTTGTATTCCCGTCCTCCGGAACTCTACGGAAAGCGCTCAGGGAAAAAAGCTCCTGAAAGCAACCCGAAGGATTACTCACCCCGCCCCCGGGTAAGGGCGGTGTAATTCCGCCTGGGGCAAAGACACTTGAGAATCACTACAACAGGCCCCTCCCCCAGAAGATCAACAAGAAATCCAGCCGAGACCAAGTTTACCTACCAAGGAGTGCGGTTTCAATACCAAGGAGAGCAGCAGAATTCCAGAGGAGGAAAAAGCCAAGGACGGAACTCATGGCTTTTTCCCTGTGATTTTTTTTAGTCTTGCAGTTAATTTAATTTTTTTCTTTTTCATTTTTTGTTTTTTTTTTCTCGCCTTTGGGTAAAATTTTTTTTTAACTGTTACCTTTTTATTTTTTAACGATTTTTTACTATTATATCTAATATATATATTTTTTCTTTTTTATATTTTTCTTAGGTGTTTTCTTTTTTTTAAATTCTTTTCTTTTTTTTTTCTTTTTTCTTTTTTTCTTTCTTCCTTTTTGAACCTCTTTTTATCCCCTTTCTCCCCCCTCACAATTTGGGATCTCTTCTAATTTGGTTAAAGCATATTTTCTTGGGGCTGTTGCCACACTTTTAGTATTTTACTTGCCCCTTCATATACTCTTATCTGGACAAAATGACAAGACGGAAAAATTCAACACAAAAAAAAGAACAAGAGGCAGTACCGAAGGCTAAGGACCTAATCAATACAGACATTGGTAATATGTCAGATCTAGAGTTCAGAATGACAATTCTCAAGGTTCTAGCTGGGCTAGAAAAAGGCATGGAAGATATTAGAGAAACCCTCTTGAGAGATATAAAAGCCCCTTCTGGAGAAATAAAAGAACTAAGATCTAACCAAGTTGAAATCAAAAAAGCTATTAATGAGATGCAATTAAAAATGGAGGCTCTCACTGCTAGGATAAATGAGGCAGAAGAAAGAATTAGTGATATAGAAGACCAAATGACAGAGAATAAAGAAGCTGAGCAAAAGAGGGACAAACAGCTACTGGACCACGAGGGGAGATTCGAGAGATAAGTGACACCATAAGACGAAACAACATTAGAATAATTGGGATTCCAGAAGAAGAAGAAAGAGAGAGGGGAGCAGAAGGTATACTGTGGAGAATTATTGGGGAGAATTTCCCCAATATGGCAAAGGGAAGGAGCATCAAAATTCAGGAGGTTCAGAGAACGCCCCTCATAATCAATAAGAATAGGCCCACACCCCGTCACCTAATAGTAAAATTTACAAGTCTTAGTGACAAAGAGAAAATCCTGAAAGCAGCCCGGGAAAAGAAGTCTGTAACATACAATGGTAAAAATATTAGATTGGCAGCTGACTTATCCACAGAGACCTGGCAGGCCAGAAAGAGCTGGCATGATATTTTCAGAGCACTAAACGAGAAAAACATGCAGCCAACAATACTATATCCAGCCAGGCTATCATTGAAAATAGAAGGAGAGATTAAAAGCTTCCAGGACAAACAAAAACTGAAAGAATTTGCGAACACCAAACCAGCTCTACAGGAAATATTGAAAGGGGTCCTCTAAGCAAAGAGAGAGCCTACAAGTGGTAGATCAGTAAGGAACAGAGACCATATACAGTAACAGTCACCTTACAGGCAATACAATGGCAATAAATTCAATCTCTCAATAGTTACCCTGAATGTTAATGGGCTAAATGCCCCTGTCAAAAGACACAGGCTATCAGAATGGATAAAAAAACAAAACCCATCTATATGTTGCCTCCAAGAAACTCATTTTAAGCCCGAAGACACCTCCAGATTTAAAGTGAGGGGGTGGAAAAGAATTTACCATGCTAATGGACATCAGAAGAAAGCAGGAGTGGCAATCCTTGTATCAGATCAATTAGATTTTAAGCCAAAGACTATAATAAGAGATGAGGAAGGACACTATATCATACTCAAAGGGTCTGTCCAACAAGAAGATCTAACAATTTTAAATATCTATGCCCCCAACGTGGGAGCAGCCAACTATATAAACCAATTAATAACAAAATCAAAGAAACACATCAACAATAATACAATAATAGCAGGGGACTTTAACACTCCCCTCACTGAAATGGACAGATCATCCAAGCAAAAGATCAGCAAGGAAATAAAGGCCTTAAACGACACACTGGACCAGATGGACATCACAGATATATTGAGAACATTTCATCCCAAAGCAACAGAATACACATTCTTCTCTAGTGCACATGGAACATTCTCCAGAATAGATCACATCCTCGGTCCTAAATCAGGACTCAACCGGTATCAAAAGATTGGGATCATTCCCTGCATATTTTCAGACCACAATGCTCTAAAGCTAGAACTCAACCACAAGAGTAAGTTTGGAAAGAACCCAAATTAATGGAGACTAAACAGTATCCTTCTAAAGAATGAATGGGTCAACCGGGAAATTAAAGAAGAATTGAAAAAAATCATGGAAACAAATGATAATGAAAATACAACGGTTCAAAATCTGTGGGACACAACAAAGGCAGTCCTGAGAGGAAAATATATAGCGGTTCAAGCCTTTCTCAAGAAACAAGAATGGTCTCAGGCACACAACCTGACCCTACACCTAAAGGAGCTGGAGAAAGAACAAGAAAGAAACCCTAAGCCCAGCAGGAGAAGAGAAATCATAAAGATCAGAGCAGAAATCAATGAAATAGAAACCAAAAAAACAATAGAACAAATCAACAAAACTAGGAGCTGGTTCTTTGAAAGAATTAATAAAATTGATAAACCCCTGGCCCGACTTATCAAAAAGAAAAGAGAAAGGACCCGAATAAATAAAATCATGAATGAAAGAGGAGAGATCACAACTAACACCAAAGAAATACAAACAATTATAAGAACATACTGTGAGCAACTCTACGCCAACAAATTTGACAATCTGGAAGAAATGGATGCATGCGTAGAAACATATAAACTACCACAACTGAACCAGGAAGAAATAGAAAGCCTGAACAGACCCATAACCAGTAAGAAGATTGAAACAGTCATTAAAAATTTCCAAACAAACAAAAGCCCAGGGCCAGATGGCTTCCCGGGGGAATTCTACCAAACATTTAAAGAAGAACTAATTCCTATTCTCCTGAAACTGCTCCAAAAAATAGAAATGGAAGGAAAACTTCCAAACTCATTTTATGAGGCCAGCATCACCTTGATCCCAAAACCAGACAAGTATCCCATCAAAAAAGAGAGCTATAGACCAATATCTTTGATGAACATAGATGTGAAAATACTCAACAAAATACTAGCCAATAGGATTCAACAGTACATTAAAAGGATTATTCACCACAACCAAATGGGGTTTATTCCAGGGCTGCAAGGTTGGTTCAACATCCACAAATCAGTCAATGTTATACAACACATCAATAAAAGAAAGAACAAGAACCATATGATACTCTCAATAGATGCTGAAAAAGCATTTGACAAAGTGCAGCATCCCTTCCTGATCAAAACTCTTCAAAGTGTAGGGATAGAGGGCACATACCTCAATATCATCAAAGCCATCTATGAAAAAACCACCGCAAATATCATTCTCAATGGAGAAAAACTGAAAGCTTTTCCGCTAAGGTCAGGAACACGGCAGGGATGTCCATTATCACCACTGCTATTCAACATAGTACTAGAAGTCCTAACCTCAGCAATCAGACAACAAAAGGAAATTAAAGGTATCCAAATCGGCAAAGAAGAAGTCAAATTATCACTCTTCTCAGATGATATGATACTATATGTAAAAAACCCAAAAGACTCCACTCCAAAACTGCTAGAACTTATACAGAAATTCAGTAAAGTGTCAGGATATGAAATCAATGCACAGAAATCAGTTGCATTTCTCTACGCCAACAGCAAGACAGAATAAAGAGAAATTAAGGAGTCAATCCCATTTACAATTGCACCCCAAGCCATAAGATACCTAGGAATAAACCTAACCAAAGAGGCACAGAATCTATACTCAGAAAACTATAAAGTACTTATGAAAGAAAATGAGGAAGACACAAAGAAATGGAAAAATGTTCCATGCTCCTGGATTGGAAGAATAAATATTGTGAAAATGTCTATGCTACCTAAAGCAATCTACACATTTCATGCAATTCCTATCAAAGTACCATCCATCTTTTTTAAAGAAATGGAACAAATAATGCTAAAATTTATATGGAACCAGAAAAGACCTCGAATAGCCAAAGGGATATTGAAAAAGAAAGCCAACGTTGGTGGCATCACAATTCCGGACTTCAAGCTCTATTACAAAGCTGTCATCATCAAGACAGCATGGTACTGGCACAAAAACAGACACATAGATCAATGGAACAGAATAGAGAGCCCAGAAATAGACCCTCATCTCTATGGTCAACTAATCTTCGACAAAGCAGGAAAGAATGTCCAATGGAAAAAAGACGGCCTCTTTAATAAATGGTGCTGGGAATATTGGACAGCCACATGTAGAAAAATGAAATTGGACCATTTCCTTACATCACACACAAAAATAGACTCAAGATGGATGAAGGACCTCAATGTGCGAAAGGAATCCATCAAAATCCTTGAGGAGAACACAGGCAGCAACCTCTTCGACCTCAGCCGCAGCAATGCCAAAGGCAAGGGAAGCAAGGGCAAAAATGAACTATTGGGATTTCATCAAGATCAAAAGCTTTTGCACAGCAAAGGAAACAGTTAACAAAATCAAAAGACAACTGACAGAATGGGAGAAGATATTTGCAAACGACATATCAGATAAAGGACTAGTGTCCAGAATCTATAAAGAACTTAGCAAACTCAACACCCAAAGAACAAATAATCCAATCAAGAAATGGGCAGAGGACATGAACAGACATTTCTGCAAAGAAGACATCCAGATGGCCAACAGACACATGAAAAAGTGCTCCATATCACTTGGCATCAGGGAAATACAAATAAAAAGCACAATGAGATATCACCTCACACCAGTCAGAATGACTAAAATCAACAAGTCAGGAAATGACAGATGCCTCGTGGATGCGGAGAAAGGGGAACCCTCCTACACTGTTGGTGGGAATGCAAGCTGGTGCAGCCACTCTGGAAAACAGCCTGGAGGTTCCTCAAAATGTTGAAAATAGAACTGCCCTATGACCCAGCAATTGCACTATTGGGTATTTACCCTAAAGATACAAATGTAGTGATCCAAAGGGGCACATGCACCCGAATGTTTATAGCAGCAATGTCCACAATAGCCAAACTATGGAAAGAACCTAGATGTCCATCAACAGATGAATGGATCAAGAAGATGTGGTATATATACACAATGGAATACTATGCAGCCATCAAAAGAAATGAAATCTTGCCATTTGCGACAACATGGATGGAACTAGAGCATATCATACTTAGCGAAATAAGTCAAGCAGAGAAAGACAACTATCATATGATCTCCCTGATATGAGGAAGTGGTGATGCAACATTGGGGCTTAAGTGGGTACGAGAAGAATAAATGAAAGAAGATGGGATTTGGAGGGAGACAAGCCATAAGTGACTCTTAATCTCACAAAACAAACTGAGGGTTGCTGGGGGGAGGGGGTTTGGGAGAAGGGGGTGGGATTATGGACATTGGGGAGGGTATGTGCTTTGGTGAGTGCTGTGAAGTGTGTAAACCTGGTGATTCACAGACCTGTACCCCTGGGGATAAAAATATATGTTTATAAAAAAAAAAAGAAGATGTGAGATATATACATATACATACAATGTAATATTAGCCAAGAGAAGGAAGGAAATCCTGCCATTTGAGAGAACATGGATGAAACTTGAGGGTATCATGCTAAGAAGGGAAAGGCAAAGACAAGTACTGAATGACACCTCTTCTGTGTGGATTCATGAAGAGACGAGCTCATAGAGGTAGAGTAGCGTGGTGGTTGTCAGAGGTCAAAGGGCGGGAGGAAATGGAGTGGGGGGTTGATCAAAGGATGAAGACTTTCGGTTAGAAGATGAACACATTCTGAAGATCTAACACATAGCGTGGAGATTATACCTAATACTCTGTTCTATGCTTGAAAGTCACTAAAAGAACAGATTTTTTTTTCTTTCCAGTGCCATTAACACATTATTAGTTTTAGTTACACAATATAGTGATTCAACACTTCCACACAAAACCCAAGTCTCATCAGGACAGGTGCCCTCCTTCCTTCCCCCACCCACCTCCCCTCTGCTGACCATTGGTTTGTTCCCTTGTAGTTAAGAGTCTGTTTAAAAGAATAGATTTTAAATTTCCTCACCAAAAGAAGAAATTATGTTGGGATAGAGGTGTTAGCTAACACTACAGAGGCCATCGTCTGGCAAGACATAAATGTACCAAATCTGCACATTTCACACCTTAAACTTACACAATGGTTTATGCCCATTATATGTCCATAAAGATTAAAGAAAGTCTCCAGAAACTTCTACTTTTCATCAATAAAACATTGCTCTCAGCAAACAAATTGTCCTCACACAAAAAAATGGTGACTCTGTGATCTGACGGTGTGTTAATTAGCTTGATGTGGTGATCATTTCAGTGTGTACATATATTAAATCATTATACAGTACACCCTAAATGCATACAATTTTTATTTGTCAATTTTTATATGTCAGAGAAGCTGGGGGAGAAAATTCACTGGAAGGGTTAAAGGAAGAATTTCTAGTCTAGGTCATTCAAAGGCCACCTGTGGACCATGTTAAGGATGCAATACTTACAGCATCAAGGAGTGGCTGCCCCAACACCCAGCCTCCCCGGGGTAGGAACTCAGTACTGCAGCAAATTTCCCATCCGTGAGCAGATAAATGGCTTCCCCTCAGTTCTGTCTCACAATCCTACGTGACTTAGGTACCATTACTTAGATACACTTGAATCTGGAAACTGACCTGTGAGGGACTCCCAGAGGGTAGCAGTTTTCTGGCCTCCACAGTACCACAAGGCAAGGTGAGTCCTGGTGTCCAACCTCTGCCACATAGTTGAAATGCTTGTGCCTTTGAGAATCCCAACACCCAGGCTGTACCTCAGACCCGTCCAGTTGGGATCTCCACAAGTAAAACCTCTGGTTGTTACAATTCGGGGCAGGTACCCCCAAGGAGGGCGGTGATGCTAATGATGACTGGGAAGGGCCTCTCTTAACCACTCACCCTACTGGTATATGGAAGTGTCCGGTGAGCCTTGACTTCCGGACAGTGTAAGCGCAGCTATATGTTCTAGGAAACGGAGTTGGATGCATCCACTGTTGGCTATGATAATGAAATATGTTCTCATGTTATTCAGTGTGCTATGAAGAAGGTGTTAGGTTTAGCCTCTTCAAAATCCTGGGGAATGCTTAAACACATGACCTATTTTCATGTGTGTGTGCGTGTGTGTGCATGTGCACACACTCATATATACACAAACCCTTGAACATTTGTGCAACATTATTTGCTCAGAACAAAATACTTTATTCCTTTTTTCTTTCAAATACCAAATCCAAACCTTTTTATTTTTATTTTTTTTTATTTTCAGCATAACAGTATTCATTGTTTTTGCACCACACCCATTGCTCCATGCAATCCGTGCCCTCTCTAATACCCATAACCTAGTTCCCCCAACCTCTCACCCCCCACCCCTTCAAATCCCCCAGATTGTTTTTCAGAGTCCATAGTCTCTCATGGTTCACCTCCCCTTCCAATTTCCCCCAACTCCCTTCAAATCCAAACCTTTTTAAACTCCTGCTGCTATCTTCTAGAAATCTAGAATCTGATCTCCTACACCCTCTACATCCTGGTAATATCTGGATGGTTGTAAAGCCTTCCACCTAGTCTGTATTCTGCCTTCTCTGTACCCCTACAGTTTTCAACCAAGTACTAGGAATAACCTCTAAGGTGTAGCTCCTGTCCTGTTTCTGCTCAAAACCCTCGGTGGTTCCCCATCTCATTCCAAGTAAAACCTGCCATTTACAAGGGCCTAAGGACTTACTTTCTGTGAGATGGCTCCCTCTTGTCTGTGACCTCCTCTCTTTCAGCTCTCCCTGGCTCACTCTCAGGCTGGCTACCTTGACATCGTTTTACACGATAATCTGACACAACCTCAGAGCTTTGCACAAGCTATTTATCTGCCTGGGGAGCTCCTACTTCGGGTCTCTCTATGGTTCATTCTCTTCAACACTCAGGTCTTCCTCAACTGTTGTACTGAGTGCCCCCCAGCTTCTCCCTCTGCTCTTCATAACCTTATTGGATATAACACACTACATTCATCTGTTTCCTATTAGTACATGAGCTCAGAGGAAGGAGACTTCTGTTGTTCCTTGTTGCATCTCCAACAACCAAGAGTGTGTCTGTCACATAGGACGGTATCAGTACACGTCGGTTGAATCAACTAATTTTGTGTCTCCCCTATAGGTTGTGGGGATGTGCCATCACCCCTTTCTGCTGTGAAGTCCTCTCCTCTGCCCTTGGAAGCAATCAGAGACTGGTCACTCTGGACCTGGGCCAGAATTCCTTGGGGTATAGCGGAGTAAAGATGCTGTATGACACCTTGAAACTTCAGCGCTCTTCCCTCCAGACACTCAGGTATGATTCTCCTGCTGCTCACGGTGTTTCCTCCAGGATGGTAGGTTTGTAGGGGGCACAAACCATGGGGGTTTGTTGTAGGCAACTACAGCTAACATCTCGTTTTCATCCGTTGAGTTTGGTCACCTGATAATTTTCCCGTCAGTCCCTTCTGTTGCTTTGGCCAGTAAATTTAGTCAAAGGACAAGACCCAAACCCAGTCGGAAGCCAAGATGCTGAACTGGGGGCTTCTCTAAGTGACAGAGAGTGATGGCCACTGTCATTAGAAATACCAAGCTGTAGCTGTCCTGCAGTGTTCTGAAAAAGCTTGTGCTGGGGCTATGTTGGTTACGGAGGTCTGGCAGTCAGCCCGCCTTAGAGGGCTGAGTATTCTCTGGAGTGAGTCTGATTTGGAATAAAAGGAGTCCCTGTCCTCTGTTGAGCAAGCTGCCCTTGAGCTGTGTTGTCTGCCTCTACCATGGGAACAGAGAACCCTACAACTCTCCTTTGTCTTGCACAAACTTGTTTAAATTCTCAGATGCCATGTAGACAACTGGTGGCTTGAAATTATAATTATGTAGAAGAAACAGATTATATGTATATGCAACAGGGTAGCTTGCTATCAAAAGAAATGTGTAGACTTAAGTTTGTTTGTTTTTAGCCCCATTCTGGTGAGCTAGCCCTGTCACTTTACACATCAGCAAATTTTAATCCAGCTGTAAAGACCTCACAGAGATAACACAGGAGCTGTTTCTTTAGATATTCTTTCTTGAGTCCTTGAATCTCAAGATGAGTGATCGGGAGTGGGGGGCTTCTTCCTGAATCACAGATCCTGGACCCTCTTGGAGAACCAGAGTCAGAATGTGGTGTTTAGTTCTTTGATTTTATCAGCTACCCCATATCCTTCTGAGATGCTCTTTTTTAAAATTTATTTTTTTATTTATTTGTAGCATAACAGTATTCATTATTTTTGCACCACACCCAGTGCTCCATGCAATCCGTGCCCTCTATAATACCCACCACCTGGTACCCCAACCTCCCACCCCCACCCCTTCAAAACCCTCAGAGAAGCTTTTGATCTTGATGAACCCCATCTTTCTTTTGAGGTCTGTTGGTATGGTAAATAATTCTTCATCCCCTTCAATATGGAGTTTTCTTTAGGTTCAAAATGAGTCTATCATAGACAGTATATGGATGGGTCCTGCTTTTTTTATCCTATCTGAAACCCTGTTTCTCTTGATGAGAGCATTCAGCCCATTCACATTGAGAGTAACTATTGAAAAATATGAATTCAGTGCCATTGTATTGTCTGTAAAGTCCCTGTTCCTGTAAGTTTTCTGTTGGTTTTTTTTTTTTCTTGTCTATGTGACTCTTGGGGTTTCTCTTTACTTAAAGGATTCCCTGTAATATTTCTTGCAGGGATGGCTTGATGGTCACTTAGTCTTTCAATTTCTGACTGCCCTGAAAGCTCTTTATCTCCGTCTGTTCTGAAGCACAGCCTGCTGGGTAAAGTATTCTTGTCTGCATGTTCTTTTCATTTAGTACCTGAATATGTCCTTCCAGCCCTATCTGACTTGCCAGGCCTCTGTGGACAGCTCTGATGTTATTCTGATGTTCCTCCCTCTGTATGTAAGAAATCTTTTCCCCCTAGCTACTCTCAGGATAGCCTCCTTGGCTGTAAGATTTGCAAGCTTCACTATTACATGTCATGGTGTTGATCTATTCTTACTTATTTGGGGAGGGGTATGCCTCTTAGACACAAATGCTTGTTTCCTTCCCCATATTAGGGAAGTTCTCAGCTATGTTTTGCTCAAATATACCTTCTAGTCCTCTCTATCTCTCCACCCTCTTGGGGATACCAATAATTCTAACATTGGAATGTTTCATGGTGTCCTTGATCTAAGTCTGTTTTTATGTGCCACTAGCTGTCTATCCCT
Source organism: Mustela nivalis (assembly GCF_964662115.1). NCBI lineage: Eukaryota > Metazoa > Chordata > Mammalia > Carnivora > Mustelidae > Mustela > Mustela nivalis. The sequence goes on along the minus strand of NC_139037.1, from coordinate 49,747,962 downwards.
ATCTTCTTCAGCTTCCTTACTTTCTATCAGCATGTGTTCTAGACCACTAATTCATTCTTCTGCCTCATTCACCCTGTCTGTTGGAGTATACAGACATATGAATGCATCTCATTCATAGCATTTTTAAGTTTGGCCTGATTAGATCTCATTTCTGCCCTTAGAGATTCTATATTATCACTAATGCTTTTTTCAAGCCTGGCTGTTGACTTCATAATTGCTTTCCTGAAGTCTATGTCTGACCTCCTGCCTATATCCATATCCACTGGTTCTGTGGCAGGGGACATTGTCTCTGGTTCTTTGTTGAGAGTTCCTCTTTCTAATCATTCTCAAGGGCTGGTGGAGCAAAGGGACAGAGTCCAAAATGTCAACCATGACCCATGCCAGATGCAAAATCCAGAGTGGTCAGACACCACCACCGAAAATACAAAGCCAAAATGAAAGCCAAGAGTAAAATTTTAAAATTGAAAAAATTAAAAAAATTTTAAATAAAAATAGACTTGAAAAAAGGGGGGAGGAGTAAGGGGGCTACAATCTCTCCATGTAGACAAAGCAGGGTGTTTTAGTTGTTCCTGGTTGTATTTTGATCTGTGTGTTAGAGGACACTATGCCCCCAAATTACTAGGAAAGTAAAACTTGTATATATAAAAAGGAAAAAAACTTAATAGAGTGAAACATAGGCTAAAATAAAGCATATATCTATAAAAAAATATAGGTGTATAAAAATACAAGTTCAAAAAGTGACCATGAAAAAAGAGTTGGTATAATAGACATCTAGTTAAAATGAGGAGAAGGTATAAAGAAAAATACAGCAGGGGGAAAATGTCATGAGAAAAGGAGAAAAAAAAGAAAAGGAGAATTATATCCGAAAAATAAACCAGGCATTAGGTCACACTTGGAGTTCAATGCACATTTATCCCCTGGCATTGGGATTTTACAGTCTTATAGGATCCAAAGGATTGTCATCTACCTGCTCTTCCAGCCTGTCTCTTGCCGCACTGTTTCTGAGGTATCCCTGCCTGGGCAGAGAGGCCCTACCCCCTGTCAGGGGGGTGAGCTCAATGGAAACCAGTCTTCTGTGTCTATTTTTTTTCCCTGGAGGCTTTCTGCACCTCTTGAGGGGATCAGAGCAAAAATGGCCATAGCCAAACCTCTGGTCCAGAGCAGAAAATTCAGTCTGCCCTCTAATAAACTCTCCAAGACAAGCAGTCTCCACTTTTTTTTTTTTTTTTAGTGTCAGTCACCATACAGTATGTCATTAGTTTTTTTTTTTTTTTCCAAACCTTCATGGAATTTTTTAAATAATTTTTTATCTTTTATAAACATATATTTTTAGTTTTTGATGCAGTGTTCCAAGATTCACTGCGTATAATACCCAGTGCTCCTTGCAATCCATGCCCTTCTTAATACCCATCACTGGCCTCACCCATCCCTCTCCAAAACCCTCAGTTTTATTCCTGGGGTCTGAGGTCTCTCATGGTTCATCTGCCCCTCTGATTCCCCCCCCCCCTTCATTTTCCCTTCCTTCTCCTAGTGTCCTCCATGCTATTCCTTATGTCCCACAAGTAAGTGAAACCATGATTGTGCCTCTGAAAACTGCAACCTCCCACACCACATGCCCACAGCTACTCTCTCAGAAGTGTTTGCAGGGACCCGGAAGTATCTGTGCCCTTCGTGCTTCTAAAACCACAAAGGGCTGTAGACTCATGTGTGTACCTAAAGCTCTGGAATCAGGTCTGGATTCTGCCCTAAAGCCCTTTCCCAGCCACTACCATGCTGAGTTTTTGCCCAGTTTCAGGAATAGGTTCCAGATTTTTTTAGGCTGTTCAAAAAAGAGCAGAAATTGATCCTCCAGTTCAAGGTTTCTGGCGATCTGAGCTGAGAGTCCCTTCCTAGGCTTGCTGACTGTAACCTGTTTCCTGACTCCAAGGCTTGGGCCCTCTACCATTTTGTGAATCTCCTTTTGCTCTGTGGTCCCTCATAACCTGAGACCACAATGTCCTACCTAGAGTTCTGCCTTTCCATTTCCAAAGTCATCTTCAGGTTGGGGTGTCCCTTACTAGAACATGTTTCTAAGGGTTTTTATTTGGTGCTCCAGCGTTAGATCGCTTTCCAGGTACCAGCTTATGGCGGCTCCCTCCCCTTCTGTTTTTCTTCTGATGTCTTCTTACAGATTCAGGACTCCGCACATCCTACCTTGCCCAAATCAGTTGCTTTTCTGCTTGTAGAGATCCAGATATATATTCTTAACAACTCAGGCTGATTTCACAGGTGTTCAAAATGGTTTGACAGATATCCAGCTAAGTTCAGGGGACCAGTTGAAATGGGGTCCCCTTACTCCTCTGCCATCTTGCTTCCTCCCTCTACATATTTTTGCTTTAATTATTCCCTCTTGCTTCCCCCTCACCCCGTTCCCTATTTCCATATCACACAGATCAATATGGTTACCAAAAGATGAATCCTACAAATAAAGCTGCACAGATCAGATAAAAGGTGTTGGTCAGCTAGTATCACGTAGCCAAGGGGAACTAAAGTCCAGTCTGACTTGGTTCAAGTGTGTATGTTTCATCCTGGGCCCACCAAAGAGGAGCCGCCAAAGTGAGCTGTGGAGTAGGTAGGTGTTAGGACTACTTCACAGATATATCCATCAATTCCATCTCTCCAGGCATGATATGAGGATCGCCTGAGACCATGAAGCACTACAATGTTAACCTGGTATTGTCTCTTTCCCTACCAAATCAATATGGAACCCTACTTTGCAGCACATAGTAATCTGTAAAGTCTGCCCCTGAACTAAACCATGAGACTTGCAGGCACTTGAACATTTGGAATGAATCTTCTTGAAGTAACAAGAAACCTTTTGCCTCATTGTAACTCCAGGTTGAAGACAGATAAATCTGATCCTCAAATCCAGAAGCTGCTGAAAGAAATCCAAGAACCTGACCCACAATTGACCACCAAGAGTGATAATCAAGATCCAACCACTAACCGACCTTCTTCACATGACTTCATTTTCTGAATCCCCTGGAGCTATTTATTCCCCAGTAAATTTGGGGATCATAAGGGTGATAGTGAACTTCCTCAGATCCTTCTCAGTGATGTTAGGTGCTGAACCAGATATGACCATAGCCTTGGTTGTGACTTTTGGTTTCCATGAAACATACACAGATGGTTTATTCCTGTTATGAATAGAATGCCTACATCTTGAGTTTATCAAGAGGAATAAAGGTGTGAAAGCATTCATGAAGGAGGTTGTTTAATGAATTCTGACCAAACCTAGAAGATCCTTCATTTGGGGAGAACCTAACCCGGAAAAAAAATGGGGACAGAAATGTTTGTGATCACGTTGATCTGTTCACCCTGCCAGTCACTGCCCAGTTCTGGCATTCCTTTGCCTCTGTGGATAGCTGCCTGGTAGGTCTTCCTTGTAGAATACTTCTACTACCAATCCTACAATATATTGTAGCTTTCTTAAGTGCTTCAGGGAAGTCCTTAAATGATCATGTCCTTGCTCTGTTGAATGGATTCCAACCTTATAGAAAATATGACTTCATGGTATCTACTTCATGGTATGTTCTTCCCTGTAGAGTTCTTATTTTCTTGTGACAGAATCCCAAATGTTCTTAAGGCAACAACTCTAAGAATCACTTTCCTTTTATTAAGGACTATTTTTAAAATTTTTCTTCCAATCATCCTACTTTCCCCTATTTCTTCACTGGGGTCCATTGGTTCATGATTCTCACCAAATACACCACAAACCCAGACATCCCATTCAAACCTTTGTTTAATGTGCTTATGTATCATCATCTCAGTGATGTCCCTGCACACAGTGTGGGCTCCTGGATTTTCCTACAAGTTTCCTTCTGTTTCTCCTAAGGCCTCTTGTTTAGCTGGATATAGGTCTTTCCTAGCATCTTCATTCTCAGGATCTGAGGGGTGGTGCCTGCCTTCAGTGGGAGTAGGTGGGGTTGTTAAAAGAAGAAATTTTTTAAAATTTTTTAAAACTAGGAAAGAATCTCAAGGTCTTCTACCAAGGGTTTCTCAGTCTCTGTGCTATTGACACTTGGGTCCAGATAATTCTTTGTTAAGTGCTTCTCAAGAGAACATACTCTAGAGGGAGACTGTCCTGTGCATTCATAGTGTTAGCATCTCTACCCTCTACCCACTAAGTACCAGCATCTCCCTTCCTGCGCTGACAAATATCTCTTGTGTGCAAAATGCCCTGAGATTGCCCCCTTTAGGGAAAAAGAAATTGAGTAGTCTGCATGCATCAGTTTAGGGATGAAGAGTCTGGCCATTTCACCTGTGAATTAGAGATTCTGTGAATGTGGTTATTAACTATGGAGCAAGATAGGAGGAGGATATGGCTATAAATCGATGAAACCAAAGCCTATGTCTGAGGAAATGGCATCTGGGATCAAGGAGTAGAAGGGTGTCCTCAGGGTGAGGAGGTGTAGTGGGGAAAGCCCTGAGTACTCACACATTTAACCCAATACTTCTGGTTAGGAAAGAGGCTGGGCTGATAGGATCAGGAAATAAGTATGAGTCTGAATTAACCAGCTGAACTATGGCTACCCAGAGAAAACACAGGGGCCAACAGGAAGTGTGGGAGAGTTTTATGCAGAGCATAGAATGGGGTCAGCTATGAGACTTGGTGATACAAAAGTCAATAACAAACACGAATTAGGGAAGGTTGAAGAAGTCATTATGATGGTCCAGTTAGGGTGCTACAAGATCCACAATGTGCAAGATGTGAGTGAGGAGACACTGGCATCCACTAGATACTTCCCATCCCAAATGAGAGGAGTCCTTAGATGGAAGCCAAATAGACACTGGCTCAACAGTCCTTGATGGGACACCAAGGAGAGGCCCCAAGGTCCTCCTTCTCCTTAGTCATAACCCCTCTCCTCTTGCTCCTACATTCCATACACTCCACACATGGTTTTACATCTCTTATCTCGTAGCTACAACCAAGTCTTGGAGTTCTAATTGTGATGCCCATGGTTATGGCCACCTGGTCGACCCCCATCCTGACGACTGTGTTGTCTCTGGGTCTGTGGGAGGGGTGGGAGTGGCCTGCGGATAGGTCTGACCCTGTATGGCAGGGGTTTCTTTCTGCTGTGCCAATCTTCTGCCAGAAGCCCCACAAGGAGTATTAGAATCACAACCCCAATGCATATGCGGACCAGATTGCCCTTGGTGTAGTATTGCTGGGCAAGACCTGGAGGAATGAAGAGAGACAGGAGCGGGTGATGAAAGCCTATCTCTAGGACCTACTTCAAAACACATCTTGGGTTTCTCATATCCATATCCCTCACCTGAGATTCTATTCTCTGCTACCTAGAATGTCAGTCTCCTTCCTAGAGGGTTCCTCTCCTCCTTACCAAGGGTCAGGGCTAGATGAGCCCAATTCTCTAGATATCATTTCTTCCATACACCCCCTTCATAGACCTCTGATGCCCTCCCTCCACACACACACAGACACTACCTGGCCCTTCAGCTAATTAAAGCAGAAAAAACCGTTATACAGGGTGGAAAGAGATGAAATTTACCTTTCCCTTATTCTTTAAAAATCTCAGCTTTCCCACCTGAACTTACTACCCTATTCTGAGTTTCAAGTATAATATTTACCTTCCCCTTAATATTTTATAAACCAGGACCCAAGACCATAGAGCTGTGGCTTATGTACAGGGAAAGCAGTCAGCTTTAGGGGAAGATACAGGGGTGGGAACGAAGAGGGTCCAGAGAGGACCACTTACTCACCAGTTGGAGACTCTGGCCTCTTTGGAGAGATACTGATAGTCCTAGAAGACTCTGGGAATCAAAAAGGAAAGTTTAAGGGGAAAAGACCATAGCCCGTTCCTGCCCCTTTCCTGAATGCATGCACTTTTGAGGCAGAATCCCATGACTATAAGAGCATGAACTACAGAGTTGGGCTGTCTAAATTTATCTCAACCTTCCCACCTGATCTCGTTGCCCAATTCTGAGTTCCAAGTGCTGATATTTACCCTCCCACACCTTAATATTTTATGAACCAGGACCCAAGACCATAGAGCTGTAGCTTCTGTACAAGGAAAGCAGTCAAATTTAGGGAAAGATACAGGGGTGGGAATGAAGAGGGTCCAGAGAAGACCACTTACTCACCAGTCGGAGACTCTGGCCTCTTCGGAGAGATAGTGGTAGTACTAGAAGACACTGGGAATAAAAAAGAGAAAGTTTAAAGGGACAAGACCATCTCCCCTAGCCCTGCTCCTGCCCCTTTGCTGAATGCACACACTTTAGAGGCAGAATCCCATGACTATAAGAGCATTAACTACAGAGTTGGGCTGTCTAAAATTTACCTCAACCTTCCCACCTGATCCCATTGCCCAATTCTGAGTTCCAAGTGCTGATATTTACCTTCCCCTTAATATTTTATAAACCAGGACCCCAAACCATAAAGCTGTAACTTCTGTACAGGGAAAGCAGTCAAATTTAGGGGAAGACACAGGGGTGGGAAAGAAGAGGGCCCAGAGAAGACCACTTACTCACCAATTGGAGACTCTGGCCTCTTTGGAGAGATAGTCCTAGAAGATGCTGGGAATCAAAAAGAGAAAGTTTAAAGGGACAAGACCATCTCCCCTAGCCCTGCTCCTGCCCCTTTGCTGAATGCACACACTTTAGAGGCAGAACCCCATGACTATAAGAGCATGAACTACAAAGTTGGGCTGTCTAAAATTTACCTCAACCTTCCCACCTGATCCCATTGCCCAATTCTGAGTTCCAAGTGCTGATATTTACCTTCCCCTTAATATTTTATAAACCAGGACCCATAGCCATAAAGCTGTAACTTCTGTACAGGGAAAGCAGTCAAATTTAGGGGAAGACACAGGGGTGGGAAAGAAGAGGGCCCAGAGAAGACCACTTACTCACCAATTGGAGACTCTGGCCCCTTTGCAGAGATGGTGATAGTCCTAGAAGACTCTGGGAATCAAAAAGTGAAAGTTTAAAGAGACAAGACCATCTCCCCTAGCCCTGTTTCTGCTCCTTTCCTGAATGCATGGACATTTGAGGCAGAATCCCATGACTATAAGAAGAACATGAGGGGTGCCTGGGTGGCTCAGTGGGTTAAAGCCTCTGCGTTCAGCTCAGGCCATGATCTCAGGGTCCTGGGATCGAGCCTGGCATCGAACTCTCTGCTCAGCAGGGAGCCTGCTTCTCCCTTTCTCTCTGCCTGCCTCTCTGCCTACTTGTGATCTCTCTCTCTCCCTCTCTCTCTCTCTCTCTCTGTTAAATAAATAAATAAAATCTTTTTTAAGAAGAAGAAGAACATTCAGCATTATGCTGAGTGAAATAAGTCAAGCAGAGAGAGTCAATTATATGGTTTCACTTATTTGTGGAGCATAACAAATAGCATGGAGGACATGGTGAGTTAGAGAGGAGAAGGAAGTTGGGGGAAATTGGAAGGAGAGGTGAACCATGAGAGACTATGGACTCTGAAAAACAATCTGAGGGTTTTGAAGGGGCGGGGTTGGGAGGTTGGGGTACCAGGTGGTGGGTATTATAGAGGGCACGGATTGCATGGAGCACTGAGTGTGGTGCAAAAATAATGAATACTTTTATGCTAAAAATAAAAAATAAATTAAAAAAAAAAAGAAGAAGAAGGACATGAACTACAGAGTCAGGCTGTCTAGATTTGAACCCCAGATCCATCACTAATTAGATGTAGGGCCCCTGTCAATAGATTTAATACCTATAGGCCAGTTTTCCCATCTGTCCAATAAAAACAATTATAATGCATCACAGGTTAATGTGAAATTTAAACCAATAACTGTAATAACAGCATAAGACACACTGCTTGCATATGATAAGCACCCCACATGCAGTAGCTCTAGATTCACCAGGTGCTCAGCCATACACATCAGAAAGGTACGTGTTTTAGTATACTGTGAAAATTGCTATAATAGAAAGTCCATAGGACAGAGGAAACGATTCAACCCAGCATCAGAAAAGACTTTCTTGAGGGACTGAGACTGTGAGGAAAGGGAAGGAAAAGCAGACCAAGTGGCTTGGATGCAGAGTAAAGAGATGCCAGGGACTTAGGAGAGCTTCATCTGACTCTGTGTGGCTGAGATTTGCATGAGGAATGAAAACAAGACTGGAGGGATCAACAGTGGCTGATCTAAGGGCATTGGATCCAAAAGTATTAAACATCAAGCTGAGAATCCCGGGCTATAATCCTAAGAGTGATGGGAAACCAGAGGGATTTTGAACAGAAGATGATGAAGAATCTCATCTGGGTCTTAGAAGGAATTTGCTCACATCAGGAATCAAACAGAGAGTTAGAGTCAGGTGGACCCAGTGGAGATACCAGAACTATACTCAGGGGATCTTTCAAGGTTTCTATCTTGAGGGAAGTGGATAATTTTTCCAGGAAAAGTGAGGGGAAAGAGAATTACAGCATGAGGATGGGACTACAGTGATAAAAAGAGGCAGTGGACAATCGGGGACTAAGGTTATGCACGTGGATTAGAGCAAAGTCAGAAGACTTTGAGCGATGGTCCTCCCATCAAAGCCTTGGCTCTGCTGTCTTTGAAATGGCCACATTTCCGAGAATGCACATCTCTCCCCATGCTCAGAGCCCACCTCTATCCCATCCTGGATCCTCAAACCAGGGACTTTCCTTGGAAGAGTCAAGTGATTTCCTGAAGGGGACTTAAAGCCTACAGCCTTAGATGATGAGAGAAAACCCTAACTTCATACTCTTTTCTGCTGGTTTCTGAGCTCTTGGTACTCACTGATTGTAGAGCTTTTGTTGACTAGTGAGATGCTCCGTTTCCTGGAGGCTTCTGGGAATTCTAAGCAAGAAGATAATAAGAAAGTGGATAAGGTCAGTCTTCCCAGTGAGCCCCTACTCTGCATACCCCTTCTAAGAAATCTAGGGTTCCCAGAACCCCTTTTTCTGACACATACTGCATAAAACTGAGGAGAGAAACATGCAGAGTTGCTGTAAGACGTGTCTTCTATACCTCAGTGGCTGAATAAGAAATGGATCAATTCGGGGCCCCTGGGTGGTTCAGTGGGTTAAAGCCTCTGCTTTCAGCTCAGGTCATGGTCCCAGGGTCCTGGAATCGAGCCCCACATCAGGTTTTCTACTCAGCAGGGAGCCTGCTTCCCTCTCTCTTTCTGCCTGCCTCTCTGCCTATGTGTGATCTCTGTCAAATAAATAAATAAAATCTTAAAAAAGAAATGGATTCATTCATCCACTGAGGGACCAACGTTATTTCCTCTTTGGGGCTACTGTGGATAATGTTGCTATGAACATTTATGTGCCTGTTTTTGTATAAACATACATTTTTGTATTTGTTCATTTTGGTGGGGAGCACATAGCTACAGTGGAATAGCTGGGTCCTATGGCAATTAATACAGTCACAGAATAATTCTTTTGAGGAAATGCTGAACCATTTTTCCACAGCAATGATCCCATGTTTCATTCCCACCAGCAATATGTAAGGGCTCCAGTTTCTCCACATCCTCAACAACCCCTCTAGTTGTGTATTATTATTATTATTCATTACTGTTACTCCCATTCTGCTGGCTATGATGAATTTCATGGTATGTGACTTACCTCAGTTTAAAAAGTAAGTAGTGGACCAGTAGATGTGTGCAAGCTCAGTTCTTGGTAACCAGCCTCTGAACACAAGAGAATCCCCTCCCTACTAAGGACATTTTCTTAACCAGGGACCCCCATAGTTACATGGGCACCAAAACATTTCCTAAAACTCCTCAACCTATAAATATGTAGCTCCTATTAAGGATGGGGACAATCTTGGTGGACCTTTCTGTGATGGAACCAGCTCATTAAAGCCTAGCTTATGCTCAGGAATCTGTAGTAAAGTGAGAACTTAGATATTGTTTGCTCTATGTTATTTCTCTTCCTATGAGCCTCATTAATAAATTGTTGTTCAAGGGGAACCTGGATTGCTCAGTCCATTAAGCATCCAACTCTTGGCTTCTGCTCAGGTGATGCTCTCATGGTTCTGAGGTGAAGCCCTACATGGGGCTCTGCACTGACTGTGGCACTTGCTTAAGATATTCTCTCTCTCTCTCTCTCTCTGCCACTCCCCACCTCACATCTGCATACTTTTGCTCTCTCTCTCAAAAATTTGAATTTAGATTAAACATGAGGAAGTATCTGTCTAGCATGGAATACTATGCAGTCATAAAAAGTAACACATTGTTGATAACACACAATAACTTGGATGCATCTCAAGGACATTGTGCTGAGTGAAAAAAGTCAGTTCCAAAACATTCCATGATAGGTGAACCTTTCCATGTATATATAACATTGTCAAAATGATGAAATTCAATAGAACAAATTAGTACTTGCAGGGGATAGAAATGGTGGGAGGGGAGAGGGTAAATATAATCATAAAGGGGTAGCCTGAGGGATATCTTTGTGGGGCTGGAAGAGTTCTGTATCTTGAGAGCTGTGGCGGTTACATGGATCTACACATGTGATAAACTGTGATAAATCACCATAGAGCTAAATACAAATACCGTGTCAATGTCAGGTTCCTGGTTTTATGTTGTACTGTAATTATGCAAGACATATCCATTGGGGAAATCTAGGCAAAGGGTATACAGAATCCATCTGCGTTGCCTTTGCAATGCCTTTGCAACTTCTTGTGAACCTACCTCTCAAAATTAAAAGTTTTAAAATTCCAATCAGAAATACATGCACACACACGTGTGTGCACACATACACACATGCATTGTGCCTCATTTGGCAAGACAGCCTCCATACTGCCCTCCACCACACATGTCAGCACATTCTTGTCCGACTTGGCTCTTTTCAACATGCTTATGTTCCTCAGGGTTTGGGTCTACCCTGCGACACAGGAAGTATTGGCAAGGCCACAGACTGATGCACAACTTCTTAAGGCACAGGCTGGTATGTGATACACCAGAATCAAGTAAGATGCTTTGAGGATGGGAGAATATGATGGCCCACACAAAATTTAGGACAGTCCTTCTCAAAGTGACATCCCAGAGCAGCAGCCTCAGTGTCACCTGGAAACTTGTTAGAAATGAACATAACTGGGGGCGCCTGGGTGGCTCAGTCAGTTAAGCGTCTGCCTTTGCCTCAGGTCATGATCTCAGGGTCCTGGGACCAAGCCCAGCATCGGGCTCCTTGCTCAGTAGGGAGTCTGTTTCTCCTCCTGCCTGCTGCTCCCCCTGCTTGTGCATACTCTCTCTCTCTCTCGCTCAGTCTTTCTCTCTCAAATAAATAAATAAAACCTTTTCAACAACAACAAAATGAACATAACTGGACCCCACCCTAGACCTTCTGAGTCAGGAACTGGTGAGATCCAGAAGCCTGGGTCACCTCCAGGTGATTCCCAGGCCCCCTAATGTTTGAGAACCATGGCCAATGGAATCAGAGTCTCAAAACTAGTGTCCAGGAATCTACAATTTTATAAGCCACTCGGATTATTCTTTTCCACATTAGACATTATACATCATCCCCCTAAGGCTGGAGAGAAGTGGAGATATAGGGCAGCACAGTAATGTCTATCTGATATTATTATACCCACGTTCTTTACACACACAAGTAAGTGATTTTTTTAAATAAATCAAATTTGTGAAAGAGACAAGGGAATTAAATAGAAAAATCTAGATAAAGGGGAGAAAGAAAAGAAGGGGTCTGTGGGTCTATACCCCAGACACTGGGATAAATCCTGCAGAACTTACCTGTCACAGAGGAAGGTGGTTCCGTGGGTAACCAGGCGGGGGTCACAGAAGTCCCTGGGAAATCAGAAAAAGAGAGAGATCTGTGCTCTGTTAGCTATGGGTCCTGAGCAAACAAAAAAGCATTCTGTGACCCAGTTTCCTCACCTAGAAGATGAATACAAAGAAGCTCACATCACTGGATGGTCCTGGGTGTTAAATAGCACACCGCACACATTCTGAGACTAATTAAAAATGACAATCTTTGGTGAGTGCTGTGAAGTGTGTAAACCTGGTGATTCACAGACCTGTACCCCTGGGGATAAAAATATATGTTTATAAAAAATAAAAATTAATTTAAAAAAAAAGAAAAAAAAATGAAAATCTCTGTAGATGCCCTCCCTGCTCTTTGAACTTCAGTTCGGTCCCTTTTTCTGGACCTCTGTGATGTGCACCTGACTTTGTCCCTAGGACCAAAACTGGCTCTTAAGTCCTGGGAAGCAGATGAGAAGACAGAAGCCATGGGATACATGTAGGGAGAAAGGGTGATACCTGTGTCACAGAACACAGCACCTTTCCAACCCCACCACCCTAGCTTTGTAGCTACATCAACCTGCCAACCTCCTTTCACCCCAGGACATTTGCTCATACAATCCCACACACCGGCAACCCATCCCACTGCTCTTACCCGTTTACCTCTTACTCTGCCCTAAGAGCAAGGTCAAACATTGGCTGCTCAGAGAGGTGTTCCCAAACCACTTCCCCTTCTAGGTTCTAACAGCACTGTGTACTTCTAATTCATTTCGCATGTCCCAGGGACAACAGTGCAGTGTTGGATATTCTCTAAGCCTGTTTGCTCTAATTACTATATGTACATATAACATGTGCGTGTGTAATACGTGTGTGTGTAAAGGAAAAGATACCATAGAGAGAGTGAATTTCAAGTCCCCAGCAGAGCACAGGCACAGCAGAGACACTTTTGAAATACGCCCTATGAAAGAAGCAATAATTGAGCAGGGACCTAAAAAAAGACAAATCTATAAAGGCAGGAAGATTAGTGGTTTCCTTGGACTGGAGGGAGGGGGAGGGAGGGGCTGCATGTGGGCAGGAAGGATGAGATATGGTGGTGGAAATGTTCTAAAACTAGACTGTGGTGGTGACCACAGAACTCTAAATTTACTAAAAACCACTGCATTGTACAACTCAAACAAGAGACTGTTTGTTCAGCTCCTATTACATGCCAGGAGCTACTGTTTGTGCTGGGGATACAGCAGAAAAGAAAACAGACACAAATGTCTGTCTTTCTGGAGCTTACCTTCCAGGGTGCAGGGGGAAGACAGGTGACAAACACCATAAGTCAGAACAATGTATGCACAGGTGTGGATGCCGTGGAGAAAAATTGGGCAGAGAAGATGGCAGATAGCATCAGAGAGGCAAGAATGGGACCTTTGATAGAAGGCTTGAGCCATGAGATCTGGAGAAAGCATCCCAGCAGGTGCAAGGTCCCTGAGGACATAGTGAGCCTGAGTATTCGAGGAAAAGCAAGACGGGATGTAGTCAGTAATATTGTAACCACTTTGTATGGTCACAGATGGTAACTAGACTTATCCATGGTGACCATTGCATAGTGTATATAAATATCAAATCACTATGTTGTACACCTGAAACTAATACACCATATGTCAATTAGTCTTCAACTTAAGGGGGGGGGTGCTGATGGTTCTAAGGCAGAGTGGATGAGGGCAGATCAGCAGGTCAGGTAATCATACAGGTAGAGAAGGGGCCTGGTGAGATGAGAGGAGTGAGTGCTATGGGCTTTGAGCAAAATCATCTGATTTTAATAGCCTGCTCTAAAGGGGTTCCTCTTGCCATCATTCTGCAAACATTCTAAAGAGGCAAAGGTATACAAACTTGCAACCAGTAGATGCAAATAAATCCTGGAGATTAATGCACAGCATACGGTCAACCGCACTATATCCCAGATTTAGTTGCTAAGAGACAAGATCTGTGGTGGTCTCACCACAAAAAAAAAGCAACGGCAATTATGTGACAGGTTGAAGGTATTAGCTAATGCCCCAGTGGTAATATGTTGCAACACATAAATGTATTAAGTCAACACGTGCTACATCTTATATAATGTTATATGTCAACTATATCTCAATTAATTGATTTTTTTTTAAATTAAAGGGGACAAAGGTAGACACAGAGTGACCAGTATATGGAGCAAATCAGTTCTACATGAAGATGTGCTCCCTTGTCAGATCCGGGACAGGCTTCAGAGATGTGGTAGGAAGCATGAGTTGGGCAAAGGATTTACAAGAAAATGCCTCTGAGTATGGCAGCAGAAAAATGTGTCCTTTAAAATTTTCATGTTATTTTCAAATGTACATTATATGTACCATCTTTAATATTCATTTTAAGTGCACAGTTTAATAGTATTAAGTGCATTCACATTGTTGTGCAAGAAATCTCAGAACTTTTTCATCTGCAGACCTGGAACTCTATGCCCATTAAACAATACTAACTCCACTTTTCCCCTCCATCAGCCTTTGGTAATTCCCTTTCTACTCTCTGCCTCTATGGCTTGGATGACTTTCAAATGCCTCCCGGGAGTAGAATCAGATGATATATGGCCTTTTGGGGCTGCTTTATTTCACATAGCATGACGTTCTCCAGGTTCATCTGTACTGTAGCACATGGCAGGATCACCTTCCTCTTTGGGGCTGCATAACAGTCCATTGTGTGTCTCCACCACGGTTTCTTTATGAACTATGTTGTCCTCTTTTGAAAGAGGCATGCTGTAAGAATGAAAGACTGATAGTGGCTACAATGCAAACACAGCTCAAAAGCATGAGGCTGACTGAGAGAAGCCAGTCACGAAAGACCCCGTGTTCTAGGACTCCATATATATGCAGTTCCCTCAAAGAGGCAGACTGTTAGAGATAGGAAGTCATTTGTGGTTGAATGGAAAATGACGGCAAACAGGTGCCAGAGGTCCTGCAGAGGTGATGGAGATGGGCCGACAGGGTTGTGGTGATGGTTGCACAACTCTGTGAACTCTCTGAATACATGGACACATAAAGTGGGTAACCTTATAGGTCTAGAAACCACACCTGAATAAAACAGAATGGAAGGCCATTTCTAGTGTATAATGACCTCACTAGCTAGATTTCAACAAAAATAAGTCTGAATACAAGTACATTTTCATTTTACCCTGTACTATATTAATCCACTGGAGACCAAAAGGATAAGATTTTTCCCTTTGCTGGGAGATGGATAGGGTCATTAGTCTTTTGAATATTGGGGCATTTCATTTTTTAAATTTTACTTTATTTTTTCAGTGTTCCAAGATTCATTGTGTATGTACCACAGCCAGTGCTCCATGCAATATGTGCCATTTTGTGTTTTTAGTTTTCATTTTTAATTTTAGAGAGTGCATAAGCAGGGTGGGGAGGGTAAATTGGGAGGGAGAGGAGGGGGGAAAGAATCCCAGACAGACTCCATGTTGAACACAGAGCCCCATGCAGGACTCCATCTCATGACCCTGAGATCATGACCAGAGCCAAAACCAAGAGGCTGACAGTTAAAGAACTGAGCCACCCAGGTGCTCCTATTGAGGCATTTTCAATAAATAAGTCACTGGGGCGCCTCACTGACTCACTCGGAAGAGTATGCCACTCTTGATCTCAGGGTCAGGAGTTTGAGCCCCATGATGGGTTTAGAGATTATAAAAAATAAATAAATAAACTTTGGGGCCTCTGGGTGGTGCCATGGGTTGAGCTTCTGACTCTTGGTTTCAGTTCAAGTCGTGGTGGCATCAGTCCATCCCACATCAGGCTCTGAGCTCAGCATGGAGTCTGCTAAACTTTCTCTGCCCCCTCCCTCTGCCCCTCCCAGTATGCTCGCTTGCTCTCTCTCTCTCTCTCTCTCTCTCTCTCAAGTAAATTAATCTTTTAAAAAAAATAAAATGGAAGGGAATTGAGGGAAATTGGAAGGGGAGGTGAACCATGAGAGACTATGGACTCTGAAAAACAATCTGAGGGTTTTGAAGGGGCGGGGAGTGGGAGGTTGGGGTACCAGGTGGTGGGTATTATAGAGGGCACGGATTGAATGGAGCACTGGGTGTGGTGCAAAAATAATGAATACTGTTATGCTGAAAATAAATTTAAAAATAATAATAAAATAAAATGAACTTTAAATAATTCAGTTGCTTCAATACTTGTAAAGGAACATAGCAGCAAAACAGTGGTGAACAGAAAACATCAATAATGGTTTTTAAATCACATCAGTTGCCGTAAAGGATTTAGCAGTGAGCGTTGTGTGGAGAGGCCTCATACTTAGACTATTGCAAATAAGAAAGACAGAGTGTGTTTGCATGTAAAGAGAGTCAAAGTTTCCTTCCTATTATAGTGGCATTTTTCAAAGTAATTTCCATAAGTTTTTCACTGCTGTGTGTTTGTTTCAAATCTAGACAAGACAAAAGGTATTAAGAATTATTTTTTCTTCTCTGATGGAGGCATAATACTCCATAGTGTATATGGACCACATCTTCCTTATCCATTCGTCTGTTGAAGGGCATCTTGGTTCTTTCCACAGTTTGGCGACCATGGCCATTGCTGCTATAAACATTGGGGTACAGATGGCCCTTCTTTTCACTACATCTGTATCTTTGGGGTCAATACCCAGGAGTGCAATTGCAGGGTCATAGGGAAGTTCTATTTTTAATTTCTTGAGGAATCTCCACACTGTTCTCCAAAGAGGCTGCACTTTTGTAGCAACATGGATGGGACTGGAAGAGATTATGCTGAGTGAAATAAGTCAAGCAGAGAGAGTCAATTATCATATGGTTTCACTTATTTGTGGAGCATAACAAATAGCATGGAGGACATGGGGAGATAGAGAGGAGAAGGGAGTTGGGGGAAATTGGAAGGGGAGGTGAACTATGAGAGACTATGGATTCTGAAAAACAATCTGAGGGTTCTGAAGAGGCGGGGGGTGGGAGGTCAGGGGTACCAGGTGGTGGGTATTGGAGAGGGCACAGATCGCATGGGGCACTGGGTGTGGTGCAAAAATAATGAATACTGTTATGCTGAAAATGAAAAATAAATTTAAAAAAAGTTTTATTTTTTCTTATTTCTTTTGTATTTCTATATACTTTGCAGTAGATAAAGTAACAGCCTCTCAAACATGCTCATGTCCCAATCCCCAGTCCCTGTGGATATGGTGTCTTACACAATAAATGGGAGGGGGTGGGGGGGATGCCTGGATTTTCCAGGTGGGCCCAGTGTCATCACAGGGTCCTTAAACATGGAAGCAGGAGGCCAGGGAGACAGAGAGACTGATGATGCTATGTTGCTGGCTTCTGTGATAAAGGAAGGGACCACGGGAGCCAAGGGGTGCAGGCACTTCTAAAATCTGGGAAAAGCACAGGACAGATTCCCCCCTGGGCCCTCCAGAAGGAATGTAACCCAGCTGACACCTTTGTTTTGTCCCAGGGAGACCCATTTGGTACCTGACCTCCAGAAATGGAAGGTAATAATACACTTACGATTTTTTAAGCCACTAGATTAGTGGCGATTTGTGACAACTAATATACCCTCCAAAGCTTCATGCCTCTCCTGGCTTCCCACCTCCTTCACAGGTGTTGGCCCTCCCCTGAAACTTCAGCAGAGTGTGCAAGAGCTAAAGAAAAAAAGGCTTAGTCTGCAGTTCCCTCACCTGTGACGACAAGCTCCAGGGGGTCGCTGGGGGCCGACCACAGGTAAGGCAGCTTGCTGGAAAAACTGTAGCATCGGTAGGTCCCACTGTGTGCAGCAGTCACTGCGGTGATGGGGAAGTCAGCCCTGTACTGCTTCTCAGATCCCTTCTGGGGCCCAGCGTCCCCTTCCTTGTACAGAGCAAATTGGTCAAAACTGAATTGGCTTCGACACTGCAGAGTGACTTCGCCTCCTGGGGACACAGCTGAGCTGGGCTGGGCTGAGATCGAGGGCTTGTTGAGATAAACTCCTGGGAGAAAAGAGAGCTCTGGTGTTAAAGACCGTGGCCAGCATGTTGGCCATGGGGGTGGCCAGGTCCCCCCACCTCCTAAGAGCTAGGGAACTTTCCAGGTATATCCATCCATAGAGAACCCACTTGCCCTGCCCCCAGCTCACAAAAGGGTTAAGGGAGCATAACCAGGATCCTATCACGGTGCCCGGTCTCAAATCCTCATTCTGTCCCTTAGGGGCTGTGTGATCCTGGAGAGAAACCCACCCTTCTAACTGTGCCCCAGTGTTCTTTACTGTAAAAATGAATCATTGAACACTATGTCAAGAACTAATGATGACTACATGTTGATTAATTGAATTTAAATTTAGAAAAAGAAAATGGGAATGACTGAATAAGCAACTTAGCACAGTTACTTAATACATAGGGAGCTCCCGAACTACGACAGTAACAAAATAGCAAACTGCTGTAGTGCAGTTTTTATTATTTTTTATTTTTTTTAAAAGATTTTATTTATTTATTTGACAGAAAGAGATCACAAGCAGGCAGAGAGGCAGGCAGAGAGAGAGGAGGAAGCAGGCTCCCCGCTGAGCAGAGAGCCCGATGCGGCTCAACCCACTGAGCCACCCAGGCGCCCTGTAGTGCAGTTTTTAAACCAAAATTAATTCAAATAATTCATACTGAACAAAATAACCAAGATTGTAAACAAAAACAGACGCCATCTGTGACTCATGGCGAGGCAAAAGGCTCAAAACACTTTCATGCATTTTTATGGTTAATTCTTTCCACACTATTAACATAGTTGAAAAAAAAATTGAAAAACTTTAAACTAGGCTTTCAAATTCATAAATTATTTGAAGTTTAAATATTTGATTCATACAAAAACATTTTTTTTAAAAGAATTCATTATCCTTTTACTCTTCTGGCCTTAGGGAAACAAACTCATCAGTGATATTTTCAAAATCTCTCTGGAAAATAACCACTTGAAAATGCATTAGAAATAAAAGCACAAGCCAAGAACATTATATTCCATCAAAAAGTAAAAAAGAGGGGCGCCTGGTTGGCTCAGTGGGTTAAGCCTTTGCCTTCGATTCAGGTCATGGCCTCAGAGTCCCGGGATTGAGCCCCATGCCAGGCTCTGCTCAGTGGAGAACCTGCTTCCTCCCTCTCTCTCTGCCTGCCTCTCTGCCTGTTTGTGAGCTCTCTCTCCCTGTCAAATAGATAAAATCTTTAAAAAAAAAAAAAAAAGTAAAACAGAAGGCATTGGAATGTGGCTAGAGCCTTTGGCACGGGGCTCAGGTATGGCTTGAAAGGGCCCTGCCTCGTTCTATCTTGACCTAAAAGTGTGATACTTTGTTCAGCATGGGTGTTTCTGCATTGATTTTGATTGTTTTAGAAAGATCCTGCATTGGGGTTCCTGGGTGGCTCAGTGGGTTAAGCATCTGCCTTCAGCTCAGGTCATGATCCCAGGGTCCTGGGATCCAGCCCGGCATCGAGCTCCCTGCTCAGCAGGAAGCCTGCTTCTCCCTCTCCCTCTAGGTCTGCTTGCATTCCCTCTCTTGCTGTGTTTCTGTCAAATAAGTAAATAAAATCCTAAAAGAAAGAAAGAAAGAGAGAGAGAGAGAGAGAGAGAGAGAGAGAAAACGAAGAAGGGCAGGCAGGCAGGAAGGAAGGAATTGCACTGACCTAGCACTTGCATGGCTCACTGCACCTCCCCTATGAAAGCAGCTATCACTTTGATCCCCACCCAGTCCTGGCCCCCTGGGTCTCCGGATTCTCTGAATCTTTCCCCTCCTCACCCTCCTGGAGCCCCCAGGCCCCAGGTGCAGCTGCCCCCCTCACCCCTCCAGGTACCTGTAGCGATCAGCTCCAGCCGGTCACTGGGGGGAGACCAGAGGCTCCCATTCTGGTAGGTGCAGCGGTAGCACCCTGCGAAACGTTCCTCCATGGATGGGATGAAGAGGACAGGCTCATCCTGGTAGTGGTTGGACCTCAGCTTCTCCAGACGGTACAGGTCCACATCCGGAGGCCCCTGGCAGTGGATGGTAACCGGCGTCCTCAGTGGCACTAGGGAGCTAGGCCGGGCCTGAAGGGAGGGCTTGGGCAGCAGGCCTGGAAGGGGAAGTGCAGCCTGGTGGAGGGCTGCTTTCAAACAGACCCTCCTCCCCAGGTGGGGGGGGGCACTCCTCCCGCCCTCCCAGGCCTTGTGCAGGCGGAGCCCAGAGGAGGGACCCGGGACTCCAAGGGAAGGACTCACCATGCTGAGCTTCCACCACCTGCCCCAGGCACAGCCCTGAGCAGAGAAGAAAACAACCAAAGGCTAGGACCTCCCGAGCCCACACTTCTCAAAGCAAGGCGGGTGACAACGCTTCTGCAGGCAGTAACTTTCTCTCGTCATCACTTTTCTAAGGACACACGCTCACATAATTGAGGCACCAGAGGCAGCCAGCCATAGAAGGCTGCATATTGTACAATTCTTCGTATCTGAGCCCTGCTCATGAGGTCAGTCTGCCGGCACACAGAGGGATTAGTGGTTGCCTGGGGCTGGGGAAGGAGGGTGGAGAGCAGATTGTCAGGGGTATGGTTTCTTTCTGGAGCGGTGACAGTGTCCTGGAACGAGGCAGAGGGGATGGCTGTGTGCCTTGTGAATGTACTGTCATGAATGATAAATTTTATGCTAAGTTTTTAAAAAACCACAGCTTTTTAAAAGACAGAAACATTTTTCAAAATCCTGGAGCAAACAATCCTAAAATTTGCATGGAACCAGAAAGAGACCCCAAATCGCCAAGGAAATGTTGAAAAAGAAAAACAAAGCTGGGGGCATCATGTTGCCCGATTTCAAACTTTATTATGAAGCTGTGATCACCTAGACATCATGGTTCTGGCACAAAAACAGACACACAGACCAGTGTAACAGAGTAGAGAGCCCAGATATGGACGCTCAACTCAATGGTCAAATAATGTTCGACAAAGCTGGAAAGAATGTCCAATGGAAAACAGTCTCTTCAATAAATGGTGCTAGGAAAATTGGAGAGCTATATATAGAAGAATGAAAGGTGACCATTCTCTTACACCATATACAACAATAAACTCAAAATGGATGAAAGACTTCAGTGTGAGACAGGAATCCACTGGGGCACCTGGGTGGCTCAGTCATTAAGCATCTGCCTTCAGCTCAGGTCATGATCCCAGGATCCTGGGATAGAGTCCCACATCCTGCTCAGTGGGGAGTCTGCTTCTCCCTCTCCCTCTGCTGTTCCTTCTGCTTCTGTGCTCTCACTCATGATCTCTCTCTCTCAAATAAATAAATAAATAAAAATCTTTAAAAAAATAAAAAAGGAATTCATCAAAATCCTAGAAAAGAACATAGGCAGTAACTTCTTCAACATCGGCCACAGCAACTTCTTTCAAGACATGTCTCCAAAGGCAAAGGAAAGAAAAGCGAAAATTTGGGGACTTCATCAAGATGAAAAGCTCCCGCACAGCAAAGGAAACAGTCAACAAAACAAAGAGGCAACCCACGGAATGGGAGAAAATATTTGCAAATGACACTACAGAAAAGGCCTGATACCCAAGACCTATAAAGAACTCCTCAAACTCAACACACACAAAACAGATAATCAAGTCAAAAAATGGGAAGAGCAAACTAACAGACACATGAAAAAATGTTCATCATCATTAGCCATCAGGGAGATTCAAATCAATTCCAAATTAGATTCAAATCAAAACCACATTGCAATACCATCTTACACCAGTTAGAATGGCCAAAAATACCAGGACAGGAAACAACATGTGTTGGCGAGGATGTGGAGAAAGGGGAACCCTCTTCCACTGTTGGTGGGAATGCAAGTTGGCACAGTCACTTTGGAAAACAGTGTGGAGATTCCTTAAGAAATTAAAAGTAGAGCTTCCCTATGACCCTGCATTTGCACTCCAGGGTATTTACCCCAAAGATACAGATGTAGTGAAAAGAAGGACCATATGTACCCCAATGTTCATAGCAGCAATGGCCACTGTCACCAAACTGTGGAAAGAACCAAGATGCCCTTCAACAGACGAATGGATAAGGAAGATGGAGTATTATGCCTCCATCAGAAAGGATGAATACCCAACTTTTGTAGCAACATGGACGGGACTGGGAGAGATTATGCTGAGTGAAATAAGTAAAGCAGAGAGAGTCAATTATCATATGGTTTCACTTATTTGTGGAGTGTGAGAAATAACATGGAGGACATTAGGATAAGGAGAAGAGAAGTGAGTTGGGGGGAATCGGAGGGGGAGACAAACCATGAGAGACTGTGGACTCTGAGAAACAAACTGAGGGTTTTGGAGGGAAGAGGTTTGGGGTTGGAAGACCCTGGTGGTGGGTATTAAGGAGGGCATATAGAGGTGCCTGGGTGGCTCAGTGGGTTAAAGCCTCTGCTTTCTGCTCAGGTCATGATCTCAAGGTCCTGGGATCGAGCCCCACATTGGGCTCTCTGCTCAGCAGAGAGCCTGCTTCCCCCTCTCTCCCTGCCTCTCTGCCTACTTGTGATCTCTCTCCCTCTGTGTCAAATAAATAAGTAAAATCTTTCAAAAAAAAAATAAGAAGAGCACATATTGCATGGAGCACTGAGTGTGGTGTCTAAACAATGGATCTTGGAACACTGAAAATATAAAATAAAATTTTTAAAAATGAGATAAAAAAATACACTTAAAGGCACCTGGGTGGCTCAGTCATTAAGCATCTGCCTGCAGCCCAGGTCGTGATCCCAGGGCCCTGGGATTGAGCCCCACATTGGGGTCTCTGCTCAGCGGGGAGCCTGCTTTCTCCCTCTCTCACTCCCCCTCCTTGTGTTCCCTCTCTTGCTGTCTCTCTGTCAAATAAATAAATAAAGAAAGAAAGAAAATTTAAGAAAAATATAGACTTAAAAAAACTAATGATGTTCTAAAACTAATGATGGTGATTAACATAACACAAACAAACAGACAAAGCCATCCAGGAATTCCTTATGCATACACTTTGGACAACTCTAAAGAGAATTATCTCCTCTCTGAAAAGGGGGCTGTGTCCAATATTTAGTCTCTTTTTTATCCTAGCTTTGTCAATCCATAATTGATGTACAATGTTGTGTAAATTTAAGGTGTGTGTGTCGACTTGATATTTATATAGCACAAAATGATTTCTCTCACAGCATTAGCTAATATTAACCAATTACATAATTAGCTAATATTAGCTAATTAGTTAACACCTCCATCCTGTCACATATTACCATTTCTTTTTTTTATGGTGTGAACATTTAGGATATTCTGCAAGAAGGTGTTATTGGCTGCAGACCCCATGGTGTAGGGGGTGCCTGGGTGGCTCAGTTGGTTAAGCATCTGCCTTCAGCTCAAATCATGATCCTGCGGTCCTGGGATTGAGCCCCAAGTTGGGCTCCTTGCTCAGTGGGGAGCCTGCTTCTCCCTCTGCCTGATGCTCCCCTATTCATTCTGTGTGTGTGTGTGTGTGTGTGTGTGTGTGTGTGTGTGTCTCCCACTCAAATAAATAAAATCTTTTTCAAAAAAGATCTCCATGCTGTACATAAGATCTAGATGGGATCTGTTACATTGTATCATGTCTAGAGATCACCAGCTGTGTTGTTAATTGTGGATTTCCCACTGTTTTAACTTTTTGCCTAAATCAATATTCTGGGGCATCTGGGTGGCTCAGTAGATTAAGCGACTGCCTTCAGCTCAGGTCATGGCCCCCAAGTCCCAGGATCAAGTCCCACATCAGGCTCCCTGCTCAGCAGGGAGTCTGCTTCTCCCTCTGACCCTCCCTATGTTCTCATGCTCTCTCTCTCAAATAAATAAAATCTTTACCAAAAAATTAATAAATGCTTTCTCTTATAAAAAAAAAGTAAACCAATATTCTGTACTTACATTATTATGACTATATTATTCATACCTGAGGAGTGTAGTATTATACCTGTATATTTTTCCTATTTATTGTCCCTAGAATCAGTATTTGTCTGCTTTAGTGACATCCGCATAGTTTTCCTTGACCCTGTGTCTAATTCTTTCCACAGTTTCAAATAGCCTTCCCATGTAATCTTATGACACCTATCAAACTGCATAATCGATAAATTCCATCTTCTCCATTGGAGGTGACTTGCCCCCATTTTGTCTTCTACCTTCTCTAGGTTGAACAACTGCCTTTTTTCTCTCAAGCTGGTGTTTTTTTTTTTTTTTTTTAACTTTTTGCCAAGTTGGTAGCATTACCTGCTTTAGTCTTGCTAGGGTTGTCAGATTTAGGATATAAAAACACAAGACTCCCACTTAAATATAAATTTCAGATAAGCAATGAAATTTTGTTTGCATAGTATGACCCATGAGATTTAATGGGATATACTAAGCTTACAAAATTATTTCTTGTTTATGTGAAATTAGATTTCACTGGCCATGCTGTATATTACCCAGTAACTCTTATCCTTACCCACACACAGACCTGCTCACGTGTGTGCTTCTTGTCTCCACAATAAATGCAAGGAAACTGAACAGAGAGGCTAAGCAGTTTCTTTCAGTTCACACAGCTGGGATGGGGCTGAACCTGGATCATTACTGACTCACACTTGTCTCCAGCCCCCTCTGAACCTCTTGTCCACACCAGGTTCTGCTCCCTGTACCCAAGCTTGACCCACATCTTTGCCCACTTCCCAACACAACCCCGCCGTGGTCCTCTCATAGGTTTCCATCCAGCCTTCTAACGTGACTGGACATACTCCCTGTGCTCTTCTGAGCACTTCCTGGATGGACTCTGACTCACCACATCCCTATTGGTTAGGGACCATTATTAGCCCCTTTTTATAGATCAGACTATGGAAACAATATTCTGTCCCCCGTCCTGCAGCTGGTAAGCGTACATTCAAACACCAGCGGCATACTTTGGTCATAAAGAATGTGAACCTGGCACTAAACTCTTGAGTTTATTTGAGCCCTAGATGCGTGACCTTGAACAAGTTCCTTAATCCCTCTGGACCTCAGCTTCCTCGTCTGTGAAATGGGAACATGAATAGGGCCCTACCTCATCAGGCCATTCTGGGAATTAAGTGTCTGCTAAAAAGCATGGCGTGGGCTCAAGTCCACGTACGTGCCAATGAGTGTGTGTTAATGAATGACTGACAGGCGGTCTGTGCTCATGGTGTGTTTCCTTATCCCCATAGCACAGCTGTTCCTTCCTGCTTGGCCCCTTGAGCCTCTGTCCTTTTAACAATAAGGCTCTTCTGAATAAATGAGGGAACTGGGCACATGACCGGCCTTGTGGGGGCAGGCAGTAAGCACACAGGATCCTACCACCAACCCCGCTAGGAGAGACTCTTCCCACAAACTTGCTGAGGTGCCGTTGACAAAGAGAAGCCGTATATCCAGGGTGAGCAACATTGTGATCTGAAGGACGTGCACATTGTCAGGTGATCAACACAATCGAGCTAATTAACCCGCCCCCCACCTCACATAGGTTGTTTTGATTTTTACTTTTGTTTTGTTTTGTTTTTATTTATTTTTTATTGTGTTATGTTAGTCCTACAGTAGTACATCATTAGCTTTTGATGCACGGTTCCATGATTCATTGTCTGCGTGTAACACCCAGTGCTCCCTGCAGTCCGTGCCCTCCTGAATACCCACCACTGGGCTCACATAGGTTGTTTTGATTTCTGGTTTGGTTTGGTTTGTTTTGGTGAAAATGCATAAGATCTACTCTGTCAGCAAGTTTCTACAGTATTATTGCCTTGATCACTATTCTGTGCATTAGATCCCCAGAACTTACTCATTTTACAAGTACAAGCTTGTTCTCTGTCCCCCTACCTCACTGTTTCCCACCTGCAGCACCCCCAGACTCTGACAACCACCAGTCTGCTCTCTGCCTTCATGAATCCAACCTTTCTAGATTCTACATGTAAGCAAGACTGTGTGGATTTTCTTTCTGCATCTGGCTTATGCTACCTAGCATCATGGCCTCGGGGCCCACCAGAATTGTTGCAAATGGAAGAATTATTTGTTCCTGTGCCATGAGGTTTGCTGGCAAATCTGTAATCTAGTCCTGATGTCACCAAGTCCACATTAAAAATATAAATGGGGAGTTAGAGAGGAGAAGGGAGTTGGGGGGAAGTGGGAAGGGGAGGTGAACCATGAGAGACTATGAACTCTGAAAAACAATCTGAAGGTTTTGAAGGGGCGGGGGGTGGGAGGTTGGGGTACCAGGTGGTGGGTATTATAGAGGGCACGGATTGCACGGAGCACTGGGTGTGGTGCAAAAATAATGAATACTGTTATGCTGAAAATAAATAAATTTAATTTAAAAAACTATAATAAAAAAAGGAAAAAGAATATATAGGGAAAAATAAATAAATAAATAAAAGAAACAATATATAAATGAATGAATTAATGAATGGATGGGTAGATAGATAGATAAAATTTGAAGACTGGTATACAGAGACAATTTTTCAGACAAAACCGGAAGACCTGTTTATTTCCTGACCCACCCAGCAAGAGACTAGAATGAAGTAACAGACAAACACGACCTCCCTGGGTCCCTGTTTTCCCAACCCACCAATGAAGGGACCCTCACAGGTCACCCATTGCCCTGAAAGCCTTTTCTGATGCAATTTTTTTTAACATTCTTAGTCTCATAGCCCACTGCCTATCCCTCAGCATTTCCCAGATCAAGCCTTGGGACTCACCAAGACAGAGAAGGGCAGACAGGGGTGCGGCCATGGTCCTTCAGCCCGTCCAGAGCTTGGTAGCCCAGGAGGGAAGCCTGAGGGGCTGGAATGGAGACACAGGATGTGATGAGGATGCAGCAGCCTCTCCCCCTTTCCCTCATCAGCCTGTCTTTTCCCGCATGAGGCTCACCAGGCTGGAGCCATCCCCTCAGTAGAATGACTTGCACACAAGCTCACAGAAACTCCTTTATCTTCTGTCACCAGCCCAAGCTGGCCAGGCACTGAGATGGACTGTTACCTGATGGACCTCCTTAGCATAACAGTTTCATGGAGCTTTCCTTGGTGGGGGGGACATTTGAGATGATATCTGCTCATAAGAATATTCATGGAAGACCAGCAGGTTCAGCAGGACCCAAAGCCTGGAGAGGTGAAGAGCCTGGCATGTTCATGTAGGTGGGAAGTGGTTAGTGTGGCTGGAATCAAGGACCATAAAGCTGAGACAAAAGAAATGTTAGGGGCCAGATCAGGGGGTCCCAACCTCAGCTCTGTTGACATCTGGAACCAGATGACTGCTGGAGTGGGAGCAGGCTGACCTGTGCTTCCGGGAGGCTCATGGCCAGTCAAGAGCCACTGGGTTGGACCGTTCAGGAGGCTCTAAGACTGAGATACACTGGGAGTGCAAATATCTCTTTGCAATCCTACTTACTCACTTTTCAGGCACTATTTTGTTTGACCCTCACCCAAGGCTGAGAAACAGGTGAGGCAGCTTTAGTCGCATTCAAACAGGAAAACTTGAACTTGGAAGAAAATGTATTTTTCTAGTTGGAGGGTGGGTGCTGGGAGCTGAATAATTGACTTCTTCTGGCTTAGCACATGCACACCTGCATCAAGGCCATCCTTCTCTGCTGTGATTTATCTCTGCCCTGTGGTTCTCATTTCAATTCTCAACCTCCAAGGAGAAGCTCTGAGACAGTCCATGCAAATTCATTCATCTCTGCAAAACTTTATTTTGGGAGTGCCTGGGTGGCTCAGTGGGTTAAAGCCTCTGCTTTCAGCTCAGGTCATGATCCCAGGGTCCTGGGATCGAGCCCCGCATCAGGCTCTCTGCTCAGCAGGGAGCCTGCTTCCCCCTCTCTCTCTGCCTGCCTCTCTGCCTACTTGTGATCTCTCTATGTCAAACAAATAAATAAAATCTTTTTTAAAAACTTTATTTTGTATCTTGCAAACTGTATATTGTGTTGTAATTGTTAAATGCTGTGGAAGTCATTCCTTTTTCCATTGCACACTCAGCGTTTCCAGACCATTCATATGTCTACAGGACAGTTGCTTGTTTCAACATGTTAATCTTCCCACTGTCCCAATAATGGACAGCTTGATTATGCTTAAGTATCTACACTATAAACAATACTGAGCTAAATATCACTCTACAGGTACCTTTCTGGACATATGTGGGAATCTTTATTATTTTTTATTAACACATAATGTATCATTTGTTTCAGGGGTACAGGTCTGTGAATCATCAGTCTTACACAATTCACAGCACTCACCATAGCACATACCCTCCCCATCACCTGGCCACCCCATCCCTCCCACCC
The DNA here is from genome assembly GCF_964662115.1 of Mustela nivalis. Lineage (NCBI taxonomy): Eukaryota > Metazoa > Chordata > Mammalia > Carnivora > Mustelidae > Mustela > Mustela nivalis. Next base: position 49,719,995 of record NC_139037.1, on the reverse strand, counting down.
TGCTCCACTCCAGCAACCCTCAGTTTGTTTCCTGAGGTTAAGAGTCTCTAATGGAAACAAATGTAGTGAAAAGAAGGGCCATCTGTACCCCAATGTTTATAGCAGCAATGGCCATGGTCGCCAAACTGTGGAAAGAACCAAGATGCCCTTCAACGGACCAATGGATAAGGAAGATGTCGTCCATATACACTATGGAGTATTATGCCTCCATCAGAAAGGACGAATACCCAACTTTTGTAGCAACATGGACGGGACTGGAAGAGATTATGCTGAGTGAAATAAGTCAAGCAGAGAGAGTCAATTATCATATGGTTTCACTTATTTGTGGAGCATAACAAAAAGCATGGAGGACATGGGGAGATGGAGAGGAGAAGGGAGTTGGGGTGAAATTGGAAGGGGACATGAACCATGAGAGACTATGGGCTCTGAAAAACAATCTGAGAGTTTTGAAGGGACGGAGGGGTGGGAGGTTGGGGGAACCAAGTGGTGGATATTGGAGAGGGCACAGATTGCATGGAGCACTGGGTGTGGTGCAAAAACAATGAATACTGTTACACTAAAAAGAAATAAATATTTTTTTAAAAAAAGAGTCTCTTATGGTTTGTCTTCCTCTCTGGTTTCATCTTGTTTCATTTTTCTCTCCCTCCCCCTATGATCCCCTGTCTTGTTTCTCAAATTCCTCATATTGTTAAGATCATATGATAATTGTCTTTCTCTGACTGACTTATCCCGCTTAGCATAATAACCTCTAGTTCTATCCACGTTGTAGCAAATGGCAAAATTGGGGGGGGGTTATGGCTGCATAATATTCCATATATATATATATAGAGAGAGAGAGAGAGAGAGAGAAAGAGAGATCTCACAATCTCACATCTTCTTTATCCATTCATCTATTGATGGACATCTGGGCTTTTTCCATCATTTGGCTTTTGTGGACAACACTGCTATAAACATTGGGATGACATGCCCTTTTGGATCACTACATCTGTATCTTTGGGATAAATACCCAGTACTGCAATTGCTGGGTCTTAGGGTAGCTCTATTTTCAACTCTTTGAAGAAACTGCATAAGTGAGAATATCTTTAAAATATGTGTCCGCTGTATGTTACACACAAGCAATGCGTATGGAATGCTACATGAGAAATAATAATGCAGTGACTAATGTAACATAATTTTTTAAAAAGGTATTCAACAAGAAATTGCCGGATCTTGAGTTAGGTGTGTCTTCATTTTACTCATGTTTGTTGTACCCATTCCTTCTCCTGCACAGGGCAAGAGGGTCCCCAGTCCTCCCCCCACACCCAAAACCCAGGGCTGCCCAGCATCCTAGTCTTTGGCAGATGGTGCACCAGTTTGCCAGGGCTGCCACAGTATCACTGACTCAGCAGCCTACACAGCAGAAGTTGATTGACTAGGAGAGCATGACTAAGAAAGCATCTGTGGGAGGGCAGGAGAGAGGATGTAGTTAAGGAGAGACTCACCAGCATGTCCATCTGTATATCCTTCTCAGACTGGATGTCCTCCAAGACATCACCTCCAAGGAAGAATGTGGGGTTAAGCCTCCAGAGAGAACCTGCAGATTATCGAGTCCTGTAACCAACATCTCAGGGATGGGTAACTGAAATAGGGAAGGGCAATGGCACCACATCCAGTAGGATGTTCCCCCACCTTCTTTGCTTCTTCCAGGATGCCTTCTATCTTCCCTGAAAACATCCTTCCCCCACCCTAGCTGCCCCTCCTTCTCATTCCCCCTTACATTGATTTTCTTCCTGGAAGTCCATGACTGGGCTGGAGCTGAGAGAAAGGAGAAGGAAGCATTAGGGAAGGTCTGAAAAATAAGACAGGTTTCCTATGAGGGGAGTCCAAATTTTCCCAACTCTTACACTTCATTCTTGGTCTCACCATCAATATTCTCCATGGAGAGTCAACAATCACCCTCCCAACTTCAGGGCATACCATGTTTGACCCAATGCCAGCATCAAAAAAGGAGGAAGAAGAGGGAGAGGAGAAGTAAGACAACAAGAACCAAGATCCCAATCGCCATGGAAAGGTATCCATTTTCAGGAGCAGGTGGGTCTAAGAATTAGTAAACAGTAAAATCTATCATTGAGCTCTTGTTGGATTAATTTACCCATTTGATAAACATTTCTTGTATGCCTTCCCTACATGAAGCAAGTTATTGGATGTTTGGGAAACCATAGTAAACATACCCAACAACAGAATCTATGCCTGGGAACCAATAAATAGAAGTAGTGTTACACATAGAGATAAATTCTAGGATGAAACCAGTTACACTGCATTATAAGAAAAGGTTTCTTTAGGGGATGAGCCCTGAAAGATAAGAAACACCCAGATCTCTGAAGCGCAAGGAGAACTGCCTCCAGGCAGAGGGAACAACATAACCAAACTTAGAGGTGAGAAAGAGTCATGTGTGACCGACACATAGAAAAGACAAATGGTGCCTGATGGGAAAAGTGGGTCCTGATGGAGGTGTAAATGTCAGGAGAGGTCAGCAAAAGCCCAAAACTATTAAAAAAGGAATCTGGATTTAAGTCTAAATACAATAATGAACCACAAAGGGACTGACAAAAATATTGAATTTCATATATATATAATTTTCAATTTTATATATATAATTTCAATATATATATGAATTTATATATATATATATATATATATATATATATATATATATATATATATATATAATTTTCAATGATTCATGATTTTAGAGACCAAGTCAAAAGAGAAGCCATCAGGAAACATGCTATAGGGTGTGGTTGTGTCCTAACAATATGGTTGTGGTGGAAGAAGGAAATGGACTTGAGCTTTTGAGGACAGAAATAATGAGATTTGAGACGGGGTGATGGAGTATATAGGCACTGGAAGTAGAAGAGGAACATCAAATACCATTCTCAGTGACCTGGTCATTGGAGAGAACAGATAGTACCTACAGAGATGGGAAGATAAGTATAAGGAGGAGGTTTTGAGATCTGTCAGGTAAGATCCCTTCTGAGATGGCTGAGATGTTTATTAGGTATCTGAGTGGATGGTATTTTATCAGGATGGTATTGAAAATATGGACCTCTCTGGGCAGTGTAGACTCTTTAACAATGTTTATTCTTCCAATCCATGAGCATGGAATGTTATTCCATTTTTTGTGTCTTCCTCCGTTTCTTTCATGAGTGTTCTATGGTTCCTCGAGTACAGATCCTTTACCTCCTTGGTTAGGTTTATTCCAAGGTGTTTTACGGGTTTTTGTGCTATTGTAAATGGAATCAATTCTCTAATTTCCTTTTCTACAGTTTCATTATTAGTGTATAGGAAAGCAACTGATTTCTGTACATAGATTTTGAATCCTGCCACATTACTGAATTGCTGTATGAGTTCTAGTAGTTTGGGGATGGAGTCTTTTGGGTTTTCCACATAAAATATAGACAGAGGCTGACTTCTTTGCCAATTTGAATACCTTTTATTTCTCTTTGTTGTCTGATTGCTGTTGCTAGGACTTCTAATACTATGTTCAACAACAGTCATGAGAGTGGGCCTCCTTGTGGTGTTCCTGATCTCAAAAGGAAGGCGGCTGTCAGGTTTTCCCCATGGAGAATGATATTCACTGTGGGTTTTTCATAGATGGATTTTATGAAGTTAAGAAATGTTCCCTCTACCTCTATACTCTGAAAAGTTTTAATCAGGAAAGGATGCTGTATTTTGTCAAATGCTTTTTCTGCATCAGTTGGGAGGACCATGTGGTCCTTCTCTCTTCTCTTATTGATTTGTTCTATCACATTGATTGATTTGCGAATGTTGAACCATCCTTGTAACCCAGGGATGAATCCCACCTGGTCATGGTGGATAATCTTTTTGATGTGCTGTTGGATCCTGTTTGCTAGGATCTTGTTGAGAATCTTAGCATCCATATTCATCAGTGATATTGGTTGGTCTGAAATTCTCCTTTTTTATTCTTCAGAATTACAATTTATTTTAACTTTCAAAAGTTAATCAATGTCAATTCTGACACTAATAAAAGAAAAAAGGAAAATGATCACCTAGATTTTTTTTAAATTTATTTTCAGCATAACAGTATTCATTATTTTTGCACCACACCCAGTGCCCCATGCAATCCATGCCCTCTATAATACCCACCACCTGGTACCCCGAACTCTCACCCCCCACCCCTTCAAAACCCTCAATTTGTTTTTCAGAGTCCATAGTCTCTCATGGTTCACCTCCCCTTCCAATTTCTCCCAACTTCTTTCTCTCTATCTCCCCATGTCCTCCATGCTATTTGTTATGCTCCGCAAAGAAGTGAAACCATATGATAATTGACTCTCTCTGCTTGACTTATTTCACTCAGCATAATCTCTTCCAGTTCCGTCCATGTTGCTACAAAAGTTGGGTATTCATCCTTTCTGATGGAGGCATAATACTCCATAGTGTATATGGACCACATCTTCCTTATCCATTCATCCGTTGAAGGGCATCTTGGTTCTTTCCACAGTTTGGCGACCATGGCCATTGCTGCTATAAACATTGGGGTACAGATGGCCTTTCTTTTCACGACATCTGTATCTTTGGGGTCAATACCCAGGAGTGCAATGGCAGGGTCATAGGGAAGCTCTATTTTTAATTTCTTGAGGAATCTCCACACTGTTCTCCAAAGAGGCGGCACCAACTTGCATTCCCACCAACAGTGGAAGAGGGTTCCCTTTTCTCCACATCCCCTCCAACACATGTTGTTTCCTGTCTTGCTAATTTTGGCCATTCTAACTGGTGTAAGGTGATATCTCAATGTAGTTTTAATTTGAATCTCCCTGATGGCTAGTGATGATGAACATTTTTTTCATGTGTCTGATAGCCATTTGTATGTCTTCATTGGAGAAGTGTCTGTTCATATCTTCTGCCCATTTTTTGATATGATTGTCTGTTTTGTGTGTGTTGAATTTGAGGAGTTCTTTATAGATCCTGGATATCAACCTTTTGTCTGTACTGTCATTTGCAAATATCTTCTCCCATTCTGTGGGTTGCCTCTTTGTTTTCTTGACTGTTTCCTTTGCTGTGCAGAAGCTTTTGATTTTTTTAAAAGATTTTTTTTAATTTTTAATTTTTTTTATAAACATATATTTTTATCCCCAGGGGTACAGGTCTGTGAATCACCAGGTTTACACACTTCACAGCACTCACCAAAGCACACACCCTCCCCAATGTCCATAATCCCAACCCCCCTCCCCCCAGCAACCCTCAGTTTGTTTTGTGAGATTAAGAGTCTTTTGATTTTGATGAAGTCCCAAAAGTTCATTTTCGCTTTTGTTTCCTTTGCCTTTGGAGACATATCTTGAAAGAAGTTGCTGTGGCTGATATCAAAGAGATTACTTCCTATGTTCTCCTCTAGGATTCTGATGGATTCCTGTCTCACATTGAGGTTTTTTATCCATTTTGAGTTTATCTTTGTGTATGGTGTAAGAGAATGGTCGAGTTGCTTTCTTCTACATATAGTTGCCCAGTTTTCCCAGCACCATTTATTGAAGAGACTGTCTTTTTTCCACTGTATATTTTTTCCTGTTTTGTCAAAGATTAATTGACCATAGAGTTGAGGGTCCATATCTGGGCTCTCTACTCTATTCCACTGGTCTATGTGTCTCCGTTTTGATGGCTCTTTGCCTGGTTTGGGGATCAGTGTAATGCTGGCTTCATAGAAAGAGACTGGAAGTTTTCCTTCTGTTTCTATTTTTTTAAATAGCTTCAGTAAAATAGGTATTATTTTTTCTTGGAATGTTCAGTAGAATTCTTCAGGGAATCCATCAGGTCCTGGACTCTTGGTTTCTTGGAGGTTTTTGATCACTGCTTCAATCTCGTTACTGGTTATTGGTCTTTTCAGGTTGTCAATTTCTTCGTGTTTCAGTCTTGGTTGCATATAGTGTATTTCCAGGAATGCATCCATTTCTTCTAGGGTTTCTTAACTTATTGGCATATAGCTGTTAATAATTTCTGATTATTGTTTCTTTTTACTTGGTATTAGTCATGATATCCCCCCTTTCATTCATAACTTTTTTTAATTCTTATTTTTAAATTTATTTCAGTGTTCCAGAATTCATTGTAATTTTATTAATTTGTGTCCTTTCTCTTTTCTTTTGGCTAAGTCTGGTCAGTGATTTATCTATTTTATTAATTCTTTCAAAGAACCAACTTCTATTTTCATTTATGCATTCTACTTTATTTCTGGTTCTAATTCATTGATTGCTGCTCTAATCTTAATTATTACCTTCCTCATGCATAGGTTAGGCTTAATTTGTTGTTGATTCTCCAGTTCTTTAAGGTATAAATATAGTTTGTAGGGTGCCTGGCTGGCTGAAGTGACTTCCTTCAGCTCAGCTCATGATCTCTCAGGGTCCTGGGATCGAGTCCCACATTGGGCTCCCTGCCTCTCCCTCTTCCCCTCCCTCCCACAGTTGGTACACTCTCTCTCAAATAAACAAATAAAATCTTTAAAAATACATAGTTTGTATTTTTAGGATTTTTCCACTTTTTTGAGTGAGGCTTGGATGGCTATACATTCCCCCCCCCCTTGGGACCGCCTTTGCTGTATCCCATACATTTTGGACCAAAGTGTTTTTGTTCTCTTTGGCTTCCATGAATTGTTTAAGTTCTTCTTTGATTTCCTGGTTGACTCAAACACTCTTGAGCAGGATGGTCTTTAGCTTCCAAGTGTTTGAATTTCTTCCAAACTTTTTCTTCTGATTGAGTTCCAGTTTCAAAGCATTGTGGTCTGAGAATATGCAGGGAATAATTTAAGTCTTTTTGTATCAGTTAGGACCTGCTTTGTGACCTGGTATATGACCTGTTCTGAAGAAAGTTCCATGTGCTCTGGAGAAGAATGAGTATTCTGTTGTTTTAGGATGGAATGTTCTGTATACATCTTTGGGGTCCTTCTGATCCAGTGTGTCATTCAAAACTCTCATTTCTTTGTTGCTTTTCTGCTTAGATGTTCTATCTGCTGCTGAGAGTGCCATGTTATGGTCTCCTACAATTAACATATTATTATCAATATGACTCATTATTTTGGTTAACAGTTGGCTTATGTAGTTGGCTGCTCCCATGTTGGGGGCACAGATATTTACAATTGTTAAATTGATCTTTTTGTTGGATAGACCCTATGATATGTGTCCTTCTGTATCTCTGACTACAGTTTTTAGCTTAAAATCTAATTTGTCTGATATGATCATTGCTACCCCAGCTTTGTTTTGAGATCCATTGTCATGAAAGATGGTTCTCCATCCCTTCACTTTCAGTCTGGACTTACCTTTAGGTTCAAAATGAGTCCCTTGTAGACAGCATATGGATGGGTCCTGCTTTTTATCCAATCTGCAACCCTGTGCCACTTTATGGGAGCATTTAGGCTGTTCATGCTAAGAGTGATTATTGAAAGATATGATTTTATTGTCATCGTGTTGACTGTGAGGTCCTTGTTTCTATAGATAGTCTCTGTAAATTTCTGGTCCATATCACCCTTGGAGTCTTTCTCCTTTAATACAAACCCCCCTTAATATTTCTTGCAGAGATGGCTTGGTGGTCATTTATTCTTTCAATTTCTGCCAGTCCTGAAAGCTCTTTATCTCTCCATTCATTCTGAATGACAGCCTTGTCAGATAAAGGATTCTTGGCTGCATATTCTTCTCATTTGGTACCTGAATATGTCTCATCAGCCTTTTCTGGCTTGCCAGGTCTCTGTGGACAGGTTTGATGCTATTCTGATGTTCCTCCCTCTGTACCTAAGGAATCTCTTCCCCCTGACTGTCCTTAAGATGGTTTCCTTGGTTCTAAGATTTGTGAGTTTTACTATTACTATTTACTGTTTACTAAGATTTGTGAGTTTTATTATTACAATGCTGGAGCATTGGTCTGTTCTCCTTGAGCTTGGGAGGGCTCCTCTCTGCCTCTCGGACATGAATGCTTGTTTCATTCCCCAGACTAGGGAAGTTCTCCACTACAATTTGCTCAAATATATCTTCTAGTGCTCTCTCTCCACCCCCTCAGGGATCCCAGTAACAGTGACATTGGAACGTTTTACACGTCATTCATTTCTCTAATTCTGTTTTTTAAAATTATTTATTTATTTTCAGCATAACAGTATTTATTATTTTTTCACCACACCCAATGCTCCATGCAAACTGTGCCCTCTATCATACCCACCACCTGGTACCCCAACCTCGCACCCCCCCCCCCGCCACTTCAAACCCCTCAGATTGTTTTTCAGAGTCTATAGTCTCTCATGATTCACCTCCCCTAGATTATAAGCTGTTTGTTTCAGAACTCCTCCTGATCCTTCTTTTCTATCAATTTGTCTTCTGGATCACTAATTTGTTCTTTTGCCTTATTTACCTAGCTCTTACACTATCCAGATTAGATTGGATCTCATTGATAGCATTTTTACATTCTGCCTGATCAGCTCTCATTTCTGCCCTTAGAGAATGTTGCCATTAATGGTTTCCTCCATCCTAGCTATTGTCTACATAACTGTAACCCTGAAGTCTATTTCTGATATCTTTCTTATATCTGTATCCATTAGTTCTGTGGCAGAGGTCACAGTCTTTGAATCTTTCTTATGTTAGGGGCTCCCCTTAGTCATTCTGGTGAAAGGTAGTTGAGGGAATGTATAGAGTCCAGATTATTGACCACAACCCAAGCAAGATACACATGTTTTATAGGGACCTCGGTCCTCTTGTTCTTCCAGTCTGTCTTCTGGTGGAGGGACCTGCCACACTGTTACTCAGGCAACCCTGTTTGGGCAGAGTTCCCCTGTCCCCTGTAGGGGGATGGGCTCAGTGAAAACCAGTTCTGGGGGGCTTTTGTTCTCTAGTGGCTTTCCCTGGCAGGTTTCTATGTCTCTCCCAAGAGCCAGAGCAGAAGTGACCGTATGCAAACCTCTGTCTCAGAACAGAGAGATCACAGTCGGCTCTTCACTGAGCTCCCCAGGCCACACTGTCCCTGTTTTTGTCTGTGCTGCTAAAAATCACATGTCCTGGGTTGTGCACCCCATGGCAGCACTCTCAGCCCTCGCTCCCAGTTCCAGGCACATCTTGCCCTTTGTGCTTCTAAAACCAGAAGCCATGCCCAGTTCGCACGTGTGCCCCTGAAGCTCCAGGTTTCAGTCTCGGAGGCTGCCCTGAAGTTCTTTCCCCGCTCCTACCAGTCTGCAAGTCTGCGCTCCCTCCCCAGAGTGGGAGGCTCTTGCACTGTGGCAGCACAGGATCCCAGAGACTTCCTCTTCTGTTTATCTTCCAATATCTGCCCTTAGAATCACGGCTCCCTGCTTCATATCTCAAAACCAGCCACTGAAGATATTCTGTTTGTAGAGATCCAGATCTATCTTCTTACATCTCAGGCTGATTTCATGGGTGTTCAGAACGGTCTGGTAGATACCTAGCTCAATTCAGGGGACCGGTTGAAATGGAGTCCCCTATTCCTCTGCCATCTTTGCAACTCCCTTAGTCAGCTTATCTGAAAATAAGTAGGTGATCCTGGATTATCCAGACAACCTGAATGAATCACAAGTGGTTTTTTTTTTTTTTAAGATTTTATTTATTTATTTCACAGACAGAAATCACAAGTCAGAGAGAGATCACAAGCAGACAGAGAGGCAAGCAGAGAGAGAGGGGGAAGCAGATTCCCTGCCAAGCAGAGAGCCTGATGTGGGGCTCTATCCCAGGACTCTGGGATCATGACCTGAGCCGAAGGCAGAGGCTTTAACCCACTGAGCCACCCAGGTGCCCCAAATCTCAAGTGTTTTTAAATGTAGAAGTGGGAGTCAAAAAAATAAAATGTCAGTGAGGCAGTGGGAGAAAAACTCAACTGGCTATTGGTGGCTCTGAAGATGGAGGAAGGGGCCACAAGCAGCCATTTTTCCTTCTTCATCTCCCTGTGCTTCTCTGCAGGGGCTGAAGCTTGCTGGAAAAGACAGACTTTCTCCCCCTCCTCATCCTTACCCAGTTCCTATCAGATCCACCAGAGTTGGCCCCCAATCTACACACCTCTTGCCACCCTGTGCCTGGGTAGCTCATTCCCTCCCAGCATGTTGTGACTCGCCTCTAAGGAGAGCACCCTGCTCTTGAATTTCCAGCCCCAGAGGACCCCATTGGTTAGACTCTTATTTCCAGCCATCTCTTGGATGCTTGTGTTAATGGTGGTTCCCTGGCCACTTGGGAAAAACAGTGCCTGCTGGTAAGGCACTATGTCTCTCCTCTCCTTCTACTATCCTTCTACTAGGTGCCATGGTGTTCCCATGGCCAGGGGTCCAGGCATGTAGGTCCCATCCACCTACATGTCACTATGTCCCATTAAATGTCTCCCCCAGACAACGTGCTAAAAACCAGGACCAACAAAGTGGCTTTCATGCTTGCTAACAGCTATAAGATAACCCTTTCTTTGGAGGTTCCATAACTTGCTTGTGATGACTCAGATTGGTGGCTTTTAGATTATTCCTCATCTTTCCATATTAAAGAAATCAACCAACATGCTTTTATAAATGCAACTGGCTTTCTTTTACAAATCCTGTTGCACACATGCATGTATATTCCCAGGCTATGTTCCAAGGATGGAAACTGCTGGGTCTGGATCTGTATTTTGGGAGATATCATCAGGGAGATTCTGCCCTGGAGAATTTCCGCATGGTGTGTATCAGGGATGGTGATGCAAAGACTGTCCCTGGGTGTGTCACAGCTCTGCACCTTCCCTCCACATTAGGGATGGGAGTGCAAAGGTCAATAAGGAGCCCCCTGCCACCTGGCACAAGAATTGAAGGTAGTTGGTGTGTATGTATGGGAGAGAGAGAAAAAACAGGAGACAGAGAGAGGGGAGATTGAAGTTTTCTGAATCTGACACAGTAAAGTTGTGAAACAGAAATATAAAACCCTTATGTTCCCTCAAGTGTTGACTCCATCATCATTAAACAAAAATATCCCAACCCAAAAAACTTCTCCACAAAGGAAGAGGAGAAAGAACAGTTTTATTATTGAATAAATATTCAAGCGAGGACAGGATGTGCATCAGGACAAGACCTGCCAATGAGATGGTGAAGACAGGAAACAGTCCTGCCCTGTCAAAGTCAAACAGAGTCAACTCCTTGCATCCAGTGTCTCCAGATAATTAGTCCTCAAGCAGGAGGACCTGATAGTACCATGTGTCCCACAGAGGTCATCTTAAATTTACCTGGTGACCAGGGAGACCACACACATCAGCAGACTGGTTTTAGGCTGAGGAAAATCAAAACCCTCCCAGTTTTATGTTTGGAGGCAGCTTTGCAACATGGAGTTGAGCTCCTGCCCTCCTTCCGAAGGTGGGAGAAAAGAATGCCACCTCCCTTTGCCTTTACATTCCTGGTCCTCGAGAAAGAAAGTCCTGGGTCACAGAGCTGGCAAGAGGCTTACTTACCTTCTAAAAATGTTGACACAGGGGAGACAAGATGGCGGGGAAGTAGGAGGAGGCGCCCTTTCAACCTGTACCCTAAAGTGAGCTGATTACCTTCCAAAGAACTCCGATCACCCACGAAATCAGCCTGAGATCAGAATTATACACCTCTGGATATCTACCAGAGCAGAAGACGCCAGTGGGCAGGTAAAGCGGAGTGGGAAAGTCGGACTGATATCAGAAGATAAACAAAAGGAGGAGGGAGCCACCAGAGGCAACAGTTGGAAAGTAATATCCTAATACGAGAGTGCCCTGCGCCTGGGGACAAGCATTAACTCGGGAGTCTGGTAGAATGCACTCAAAAAGAGCAAAGGATCACAGGGGAGGAAATTGCGGGAATCGGGGTGTTAGGGTTAGGGGCTTAAGTCTCCAGATCGAGGACAGCCACCCCTGGCGCAGAGCCAGAGAGAGCGTGGCAGAGAAACCAGGTCTCGGTCCCTGAACCACCATCACGCCTGAGAGTGCGTGGCACCTGGCTCCCAGAGGGGCTGGGAGCCTCGCCAGCCAACAGAAGCACAGCCTTTTTGCAGTCCCCACATGAGTGCCCTGCCGAGCCATCAGAGTCTGAGTCGTGCCCCGTGCCCTCCCCTGAGAGAGGTGCACACAGGCCCCAGCCGGATGCTCTTGGACCAGAAAGACCAAGCACTCCCATCCCGGGCCAGCGGGAAAATCTCAGTGTGCGGTCTTGTTTGGAACTTCTCTGGCAGTCTGGAGCTGCCCAGTTTTGGGTACAAGCAAAATATCCTGAGTCCCCAGGGACCGCAACTGGGAACCTGCTCTGCCAGCGGCCAAGGGGGGGATTTGTTTGGGCTCTGCAGCCAGACTGAGGCTTCTCTCTGAGAGGGAGGTCATGGTGCAGTTTGCTTTCCTCTAAACCTCTAAAACTATAAAAGCCATCAAAAGCGGTCAAGGCGAGAGAGAAAAACAAAAGTGAACAAATATAAAAACCTCCAGAGAACAAAAGCCTGAAAAAAACAGTTTCCTCAGAGCCCACCCCTTTGAGGGGGGCAGGAGGAATTAACTTAGAGAACATCATTGACTGAAAACCCATGTGGCAGGCCCCTCCCCCAGAAAACCAACCAGGAAAGGGGGAAAAAAAAAAAAGACAACAAGAGAACAACCATCACTACTTCATAGGACAATTTTTATTATTAATTCAATCCCACTATTCTGGCTCATTTTTTAAATATAGATACTTTTTTATTATTATATAGATAATTTTTTAACCTATTTACCGTCACAGTGAGATGTCCAGTACATCAAATTCCATAATAACCTTCTAACCTGAACTTTTTGATACATACACCTGAGTTTTCCTTTTGAATTTCTATTTCTTAAATTTCTTTTTTTTTTAATTTTAGTTTAGTTTAGTCTAGTTTACTCCTTTCTTTAATTTTTATTTTCTAATATTCATATAGAGTTAAACTTCAAAGTAATCCCCTTTCCCCAACAATTCCACCCCTATAGGTAAACCAATTTTTTCCCCCCTTTATCTTAGGAAAGTTGAGTCCTTTAACAAAGATATCAAGATACATCCAGGAAGAATCAAAACAACCTTCCTCACCCACACAGAGAATATACAACCACTCTCCCATCTTTTTCTTCCACCAGTATTTCTGTGTTTTTGTGTTGTCCTGATAGTATATAAATCTTACACTCGGGGTTCTTTTTGACGAGGCTCTTCCATTATTTGCATATATGCATATATATATATGCAAATATATATATATATATTTTTCTTGTCATATACTTTTATCAGATTTGATGAAGTTCAGGAATGTTCCCTCTATCCCTATACTTTAAAGCGCTTTAATCAGGAACGGATGCTGGATTTTGTCAAATGCTTTTTCTGCATCAATTGAGAGGACCATGTGTTTCTTCTCTCTTCTCTTATTAATTTGTTCTAGCACATTGATTGATTTGCGAATGCTGAACCATCCTTGTAGCCCAGGGATGAATCCCACCTGAAAAACAATCTGAGGGTTGTCATGGTGGATAATCTTTTTGATGTGCTGTTGGATCCTGTTTGCTAGGATCTTGTTGAGAATCTTAGCATCCATATTCATCAGTGATATTGGTCTGAAATTCTCCTTTTTGGTAGGGTCTTTGCCTGGTTTGGGGATCAGGGTAATGCTGGCTTCATAGAAAGAGTCAGGAAGTTTTCCTTCTGCTTCAATTTTTTGAAACAGCTTCAGGAGAATACGTGTTATTTCTTCTTTGAAAGTTTGGTAGAATTCCCCAGGGAATCCATCAGGTCCTGGGCTCTTGTTTTTTTGGAGGTTTTTGATCACTGCTTCAATTTCGTTACTAGATATCGGTCTATTCAGGTTGTCGATTTCTTCCTGGTTCAATTTTGGGAGTTTATAGTTTTCCAGGAATGCATCCATTTCATCTAGGTTGCTAAGCTTATTGGCATATACCTGTTGATAATAACTTCTGATGATTGTTTCTACTTCCTTGGTGCTCGTGGTGATCTCTCCCTTTTCATTCATAATTTTATTAATTTGGGCTTTCTTTCTTTTCTTTTGGATTAATGTGGCCAGTGGTTTATCGATCTTATTGATTCTTTCAAAAAAACAGCTTCTAGTTTCATTGATACGTTCTACTGTATCTCTGGTTTCTACCTCATCAATCTCAGCTCTAATCTTATTTCCCTTCTTATGTGTGGAGTTGGTTTGATTTGTTGTTAATTCTCCAGTTCTTTAAGGTGTAGAGACTGCTGCTGTGTTCTGGATTTTTCAGTTGTTTTGAGGGAGGCTTGGATGGCTATGTATTTCCCCCTTAGGACTGCCTTTGCTGTATCCCATAGGTTTTAGATTGAAGTGTCTTCATTCTCATTGGTTTCCATGAGTTGTTTCAGTTCTTCTTTGATCTCCTGGTTGATCCAAGCATTCTTAAGCAAGGTGGCCTTTAGCTTCCAGGTGTTTGAGTTCCTTCGGAACTTTTCCTTGTGATTGAGCTCCAGTTTCAAAGCATTGTGATCTGAGAATGTGCAGGGAATAATATCAGTCTTTTGGTATCAGTTGAGTCCTGATTTGTGACCCAGTATGTGGTCTATTCTTGAGAAGGTTCCATGTGCACTTGAGAAGAATGAGTATTCTGTTGTTTTAGGGTGGAATGTTCTGTGTGTATCTATGAGGTCCGTCTGGTCCAATGTGTCATTCAATGCTCTTGTTTCTTTATTGATTTTCTGCTTTGATGATCTGTCTATTTCTGAGAGAGGCATGTTAAGCTCTCCAATGATTAGTGTATTCATATCAATATGACTCTTTATCTTGATTAACAGTTTTCTTATTTAATTGGCTGCTCCCATATTGGGAGCATAGATATTTACAATTGTTAGATCATCTTGGTGGATAGTCCCTTTAAGAATGATGTAGTGTCCTTCTGTATCTCTGACTACAGTCTTTAGTTTAAAATCTAATTTATCTGATATGAGAATCGCTACCCCAGCCTTCTTCCGAGGCCCATTGGCATGAAAGATGCTTCTCCATCCCTTCACTTTCAGTCTGGGTGTATCTTTAGGTTCAAAACGGGTCTATTGTAGACAACATATGGATGGGTTCTGTCATTTTATCCAGTCTTCAACCCTGTGCCATTTTTATGGGCGCATTTAGGCCAATCACATTGAGGGTGATTATTGATAGATATGTTTTTATTGACATCGTGTTACCTTTGAAGTCTTTCTTTCTGTAGATTGTCTCTATATTTCTGTTCAAAGCTATTCTTGGGCTTTTTCCTCCTTTAAAGAAGCCCCCTTAATATTTACTGCAGTACCGGCTTGGTGGTTGCATAGTCTTTTAAGCCTTGACGGTCTTGGAAACTCTGTATCTCTCCATCCATTTTGAATGTCAGTCTTGCTGGATAAAGTATTCTTGGCTGCATGTTCTTCTCATTCAGTGCCCTGACTATATCTTGCCAGCCCTTTCTGGCTTGCCAGGTCTCTGTGGACAGGTCTGGCGTTATTCTGATGAGCTTTCCTCTGTAAGTAAGGAGCCTCTTTGTCCTAGCGGCTTTTACGAGATTATACCTACAATTATGATTCCTCAATTTGACTATCAGGTGTCGTGATTTTTTTTGGAATGTATAATCTTGGGTGGAGACCATTCGGCCTCTAGTACATGAATGCTGGTTCCATTCACGAGATTTGGAAAATTTTCATGAAGAACTTGTTCCACTATATATTCTAGACTTCTTTCTTTCTCCTTCCCTTCAGGGATTCCAATAACTCTGATGTTGGAACGTTTCATGGCATCATTTATTTCCCTGATTCTGTTTTTGTGGCTTCTAAGCTGTTTGTTCCAGGCTCCCTCCTGATCCTTTCTCTCTATCTGTTTGTCCTCCAGATCACTAACTCTTTCTACTGTCTCAGTTACCCTAGCTTTGAGAGAATTTAGATTAGTTTGGAACTCATTGAGAGCATTGTGAACCTCAGCCCTGGTAGTTTTTAGCTCAGCCCTAACATTGTGCACATCACATCTTGTCGCTTTCAGCTTGGCCTTAATCAATTCCGTTTGGTCATCCATGGCTTTCTCCAACCTAGCTATTGTCTGGACAATTGTTAGCCTGAATTCTCATTCCAACATATTGTCTATGTTAATAGCTGTTAGCTCTGTTGCAGAAGGTCCCTCCTCTGTATTTTTCTTCTGTTGGGCATTCCTCCTCCTAGTCATTTAGTGAGAGATGACTGAACAGATGTAGCTGGATGTATGGACCGTGGTGCAGTCAAGGTGCACCCTGCAACACTTCTGAGCAATCAGGATTCCCCACCCAAATGAGAGACAAAAGAAAAGAAAAAGAAAAAAAGAGAGAGAGAGACAGAAAAGAAAGGGAAGATGAAAGAGAAGGTTCAACCCAAATGGGCCCCAAGGTAAGATTTATGAAGTAGACAAACAAAAACAGACAAACAAAAAGACTGATAAAAGTATATGACAAGAGAAATAAATATATATGCAAATAATGGAAGAGCCTCGTCAAAAAGAACCCCGAGTGTAAGATTTATATACTATCAGGACAAACACAAACCACAGAAATACTGGTGGAAGAAAAAGATGGGAGAGTGGTTGTAAATTCTCTGTGTGGGCGAGGAAGGTTGTTTTGATTCTTCCTGGATGTATCTTGATATCTTTGTTAAAGGACTCAACTTTCCTAAGATAAAGGGGGATTAAAAATTGGTTTACCTATGGGCTAGTATTGATTGGGGAAAGGGGGTTACTTTGAAGTTTAACTCTATATGAATATTAGAAAATAAAAATAAAAAGGAATATACTGGACTAAACTAAACTAAAATTTAAAAAAAGAGAAATTCAAAAAATAGAAATGCAAAAGAAAAACATAGGTGTATGTATCAAAAAGTTCAGGTTACAAGGTTATTATGGGATTTGATGTACTGGACAGCTCATTGTGATGGTAAATAGGTTAAAAAAATTATCTATATAAAAAAAATGAACCAGAATAGTGGGAACAAGTAAAAAATAAAAGTTTTCCTATGAAGTAGTGGTAGTTGTTCTTTTGTTGTCCTTTTTTTTTTTTTTTTCTTTCTTGGTTTGTTTTCTGGGGGAGGGGCCTGCCACGTGGGTTTTCAGTCAATGATGTTCCCTGAATTAAGTCCCCTGCCCCCCTCAAGGGGGTGGGCTCTGAGGAAACTGGTTTTTGTTTGTTTGTTCTTGTTTTTGTTTTTCAGGCTTTTGTTCTCTGGCGGGTTTTATGTTTGTTCATTTTTTTTTTCTCTCACCTTGACCACTTTTGATGGTTTTTGTAGTTTTAGAGGAAAACAAACTGCACCCTGACTTCCCTCTCAGAGAGAAGCCTCAGTCTGGCTGCAGAGCCCAAATAAGTTCCCCCTTGGCCGTTGGCAGAGCAGGTTCCGAGTCGCGGTCCCTGGGGACGCAGGCTCTTTTGCTTGTACCCAAAGCCACGGCAGTGGCGGCTGTCTGGGCAGCTCCAGACTGCCAGAGAGGTCCCAAGCAGCAATCGCACACTGAGATTTTCCTGCTGGCCAGGGCTGGGAGTGCCTGGTCTTTCTGGGTCTAAGAGCGCCCAGCTTGCGTGCACCTTTCGGGGGAGGCTGTGGGTCACACGCTGGTCTCAGGCTCTGAGAACGGGGCGCAGGTCTGAAAGCACCAGGCTGGGCCTTTGCGCACCTCTTTGGGGGGAAGTTTGGTGCACGTGTCTTAGGCTCTGAAACAATGGCTCGTATCAAAGGGCGCAGGCTTGGCCTTTGTACCTCTCTCAGTGGAGGATGAGGGGCACGCGCATCTCAGGCTCTATAGCAGGGCTCGAGCATTCTGCCATCCGGTGTGGCTCCCATCCCCTCACAGGAGCCAGACCCCCACGTTTTCGGGCGCGCTGGCGGCTTAGGGAACAAGACCTGGTTTCTCCGCCACATTTTCTCTGGCTCAGCGCCAGGGGAGGCTGTCCTGGGACCAGGGACTTAAGACCCTGTCCCTAGCTGCCCTGACTCCCACAACCCCCCCACCCCCGTGTGATCCTTTGCTCTTTTGGAGTGCTTTCAACCAGTTTCCAAGTTAATGCTGGTCCCCAGACGCAGGGCACTCTCGCTCATATTAGGGGAATTACCAGTCGCCTCTGGTGGCTCCCTCCCCCTTTTGTTTATCTTCTGATATCAGTCCCCTGTTCCTACTCTGCTTTACCTGCCCACTGGCGTCTTCTGCCCCTGTAGAGATCCAGACAGCTACTTTCTAAGCAAGGATGACTGAGGGGGTTTCTGATACCTTGCCTGCCTGCAGATGTTTTTATGGGGCTCTTATGTGTGATGAATAGTTTTGCAGAATTAAAAAAAAAAAAAAAACAAACAAACCCTAGGTTCAACAGAACTTTTTGCATGGTTTTAATTGTGTCCCTTGAAGGGTTGTCTTTGGCTCGTGCCCTCACCGGGGAGAAGCCTGCCACTAGTCCAAGTTTTCTTCTCTCCAGGGCTGGGGGAGAAGCTTCTCATTATCTTTGCTCTTTTAACATTTTGTTCTACGGGCCTTGGTGTGGGTCTTTGGGCCCTTGTGTGAGGCCCTTTGTGGTCCTGTGACCCTTGGCTTCGGGAAAGTTGTCCTTTCTGGGCGAATTTCTGTTCTGGGTTCTGTTTCTGGAACGTCTCTTGATTGGGGATCCAATTTCCTGGGCCATCTTCTCTGGTGGTCTTAGCTCTGATTTCCCACACTCCAGAAGATTCCATCCCCCAACCCTCCATCTCTGCTGGAATCCGCATGTGGCCATCTTCTGAGAGCGCTTTCTTGTTTTCTTGTGCTTGCTTAGGTGAAGCGCGAGCTGCACAGAGGCTTGTTTGTAGCTCTTACAGAGCAGGTGTCTTTGGCGGTGGGAGGTCGAACCCTGCCTCTGCCACCCAGCCGGGCCCCTTGGGGCCAGGAAAGCGACCCGACCTCTGCACCTTGGGACCCGTCATGGTGGTGACCCCATAGGGCTGTGGTTGCAGGGCTGACACGAGTTGGTGTGTGAGGCACTGAGCGCAGTGTGTGGCCGGCGTCAGTGTGGCCTGTCCCTGTCCTCCTGGTCTCCTTAGCTCTGAGAAGGGCGCCGGCGGGTGGTGAGGACCCAGCAGTGTTTGCCGAATGCCCAAAGGTTGCTGCTCAGGGTGTATAAGGGACTCCTAAATCAATAGAAAACAGAAAAAGTTCTCAATCCGAGAAACTCAAAGAGGCAGCTAAAGGTACAAAGAACAATGGCAAAATTTGACAGTGAGGAACGGGCGAGCCGATGCCGGAGAGTGCGAGAACTGTGGCCGGTGTGAGCTGGCAGCACCATTGGGACGCACCAGGTCCCGGCAAGAGCACCAGACCAAGGGCGACTTTGCAGAACAGTTGGGCATGGCCTTGTCGGGGGGGCAGCCCCCCCAACCCATGCTGTGAACCTGTGGGCACCTCGCAGGGATGAGGCAGGACGCCCGCGGGGAGCCGCAGGCTGGGGACAGTGGGGACCGTGTGAGGCACGTTGAGGCCGGGAGCAGGTACACCGGCCGGCAGCTGTCAGGGTGCACAGCTGTCGGCAGGGCCGTGCCTCGCCAGCGGAGCTTCCAGCTGCCAGGCTTTTCCTGCCCTCCCCGTGTGCACCCGGCAGTGTTGACATGACCGTCGAGACTTTAATTATTTTTAAAGATTTATTTGTTCATTTGAGAGAGAGTGACAGAGCATGAGCTGGGGACGGGCAGGGGACAAGCAGGCTACCCGCTGAGCAGGGAACCCAATGCGGGACTTGATCCCAGGGCCCTAAGACCATGACCTGAGCTGAAGCAGATGCTTCACCCGCTGAGCCCCCTGGGCCCCTGCTGTCGGGGCTGTGATCTGGGGAATATTTTCTGTCTCCCGCTCTCAGATGCTTTCATTCTGTTGCCTTCACCGTGGGGCACCACGAGTCCGGGTCTTCAGTCCTCTCTCCACCCACGTACCTGTATTTTTTCTTGGGGCCTCATTCCTCTAACCCCGTCCTCTGTGCTGTGCCCGGCTGGAGACTCTGTTATTCAGATCTGTGCAGGTCCCAGTTTTTCAGACCCTTCTCATTGCTCACAGGCTCTCCTGTCTTCCACTGTCGGATAATCTCTTCTCTGAGATCTGTTCCTGGGGCGTGTTGTCTCTGGATTTCCTGGGAGTCTGGTGTCACATGTCCCTGTCATGTGGACATGTGGGTCTCATGGTGGCTCCTTCAGACGGATGCTCGCGTGATGACGCCCATGGCAGGGTCACGGAAGACACTGAGATAGAGCCGCCACTCTCTCTTTGGCACCATTGAAACGACAGAGGTTTTTACTCACGGGCGCCGTGCCAAAATGGTCTCGATGATTGGGCACGTCACTGTGTCCCTACCATAGTGATGACCACATGACAGCTTCAGGCCTGAGAAAATGAGAAAAAATAATCCAGTTCTTGACTGCAGAGAATTTGAGAATATACTCATTTTCATTATGTTCTCGGTTGTGCCCCCAGATTTAAGCACAGCGAGGCAGGCGTCACTGGGGCTCTGTAGCTGCCCAGGGCAGAGAAGGCTCATGGCGGCCAAAATAGGTTTCTTGGCAGGAGTCTGCAGCTAGGTTTTTCCAGAGGGTGTTGGCTGGGAGGAAAGGGTATTCGGCCAGAGAAGGGGATAGGCCATGCAGAGGGGTCAGGTGTGGGGTCGGTGGGAGGAGGTCGGGCCAGCCTGAGCCAAGGTCCAGATGAAAGGCTACACTGCAGGGCCTGTACTCATGATGTCTGCTCTGGGTGAAGCCCGGTGAGTTTCACCAGCCAGGTACAAGGTGATCGCTGGCCTTGGAGCAGAGACTGAGTGCGGCGGTGACCGCATACCGTCTCCTGGTGCTTTGCTTTGGTCTTGTCCTAAGTGGGTCCTGGTGGGGGTGGCAGGGAAGGAGGGGAAGGGACAAACCTTGGGGTGGGGGGACTCTTCCCTTTAATGAGCATTTTGACGCAGTGACATCGCCATCAGCAGACTTGCCCATGGTGGATAGAGAGCTCACTTTTGGACGGCAGGGTATCTCGGAGATCAGCAGGGTTGCGTGTCCCCGTCCCCGTCATTAGCGCAGGACAGAAGACAGCACCCTCCTATTTCCCAGCTTTATGATTTACTTAAGTAAAAGCTGCTGCCATCATCCCAGAAGGTTCTTGTGAATTCTCAGAAAAAAGAAACATACGTAACTCCGTGTCTTTGTGGTGCGTCTTGTAACAGCCCATTTGGGGTTGGACTTGTGAACTATTTTTTACATTCCAGCTCTCCACGTAGCCCTTGGAGAGGCCTGTCACCCAAGTTCTGTGTTAGACTGTCTGTCTCATCCCGCTGGGAGACCGTTCGGTCTTCTCAGTGATGACAGGGGTTCGCAGTCGTGCTGGCTAATGCGGTGTGCTGTTCTGGGCTCAGAGACCCGATCAGGACGCCCAGCTGGATTTCACCTGCGGGAAGCGTGATGGCTCTGCAGAGAATGGCTGTGACATGTGTCCCAGGAGCGCTGGTCCACAAGGCGTGGGGAAGCCAAGTCGGTCAGAGCCCCCGGGCACCGTGGTGTTCGCGAGGAGAACGCACCAGAGTTTCCTCTGTTCACCCTACGTGCTTCTCTTCCCCCGACAGGGACAGTTAAGGTACGTGCGCAGTTGACAGCCCTCCGCCAAGCCATGGGTTCAAAGCTCGGAGCGGGTGTTTGCTCAAGCTGAGATGCTGTTGTTTTGCTTTCTGAAATGCTCATCCTCAGGTCTGTGGTGCTTCCCTCCCTAGGCAGACAGAGGAGTATTTTCTTCCCCGGATGATACAGGATGTGACGAAGCAGGTGAGTGTGACTGGATCTCAATTTCCAGCCAGATGTCCCTGTTCTGGGCTAACGTGCACCACGTGGGGCAGGACCCTAACCTGCCCTGATGGGTGGAGGAACAAAACGAAACACAGGGAGAGATTCCTGTACGAGCAGGGAGGCTGGAGCCCCGGGGGTGCTGGGCGCCTCCTTTCTCTCACATCAGTGATGCTCTGCCCGTTCATGCCTCCCCCTCTCCTCCAGCTCACCTACCAGGGGAGCTGGGGTGCCAGGGGCGCTGGAGGAGGGGTCCCCACCCCACCTCAGTGGGCTCCTTCTTGCTGGGACTGCTGCCTGGGCCAAGGCACCACCCAAGCAGCCAACTTTGGGGTTGGGGAAGGAGGGTTCTAATTGCTAAACTCAAGGAAGACTTTACGAGGCTGCTTGCAGTGTGTGATGACCCAGCATCTGGCATCTGTCGTGTCTTTTGGACCTGGCCGGCCTGGCCTTCCGAGCTGGGATTATCCGGTCTGATCCAGGGGCTGCGTCCACCCTCTTCCTACGGGAAGCTGCTGGGGTGATGGCTGGAACCCTGCTCTGTCCACTTCCCCCAGGTGGTCGGAAGTTGGGACACAGAGGGTGCTGCAAGGGGGCCCTGCCTTCTCGGGGCTCTTCCTGCAGTCCTGTTCCGCTTGCCGGGGTATCACTTGGCTCCAGCTGCCATAAGACAGCACCCCAGATGGAGGGGGCGGTGTTGAATGACAGATGCTTGCCTCTCGGCCCTAGAGGCCGATGCACAGGAGGCGGGGGCGGGCAAGGCGGGTGTTCCCGAGGCCTCTCTCCTTGTGTGTGGACGGCCGAGCTCTCCCTGGGTCCTCACGGTGTCATCCCTCATGCATGTCTGTGTCCTGATTCCTTCTTCCTCTGAGGACCCTGGTCACCCTGGATCAGGGCCACCCCAGTGACCTCATGTTACCTTAACTACGTCCTCCAAGGCCCCCGCTCCAGACACGGTCAGGTTCTGAAGTGGCAGGGCGGGGGGGGGGCGGGCAACGCTCCAACAGGCACAGTTCAGCTTGTGACACTGAGTTCTCTGTCCTCCGATGACTACACTCCAGGTGGCTCACGGCCATTTACAGACTCCCTCCAGCGGACCGCTTGGCCGGGATTCATCGAGGTCTCAGACACAGGCTTGAGCCAGACCAGGGTCCCTCTCCCCTGATTCCCACGAGGCTCCACCCCCACTGGCCTCTGCATCAGCGACTTCCTCTGCCTTGTCCCTGGAGGACAGTTGCCACCCTGGCACCCAGATGGAGGTTACCTCCACCCGTGAGCCAGACTATGCCTCTGGCACGGGCTTTGATTTGTGAGCGAGGCCCTTCCAGGGGCCAGCTTGGGCTCAGTGCCTTCTGCACGGACAGTCAGGGAAGGGCATGGCTGAGGTGATGGCAGGTCTGGTCACCTCCCAAGTGACCTGGACACTCCTTTGACCCTGAACTGCAGCAGTGAGCACATTCTAAAGCCATTGTGACCCAGAACGGACTCCGTGGGTGTTTGTATGTGTCTGTGTGTCTGTGTCTGAAACAGACATGTCTACTGCAATCCTGACAGTGGGATGCTCCCTATTTCATTCTTATGGGATCATGGTGTATCCTAAAATCCATCCCAGCAGAGACACACGGGGCTGACATGGGACAGAATCTGCCACTGGAAGGATTTTGCGGGGTAGCTGCTTAACGGTGGTTCCCTGAATTGGCTTCAGTAACTGTGGGTTAAAGTCAAGGGTTGTGTCCAGGAGGAGGGTGAGGACTGCCCAGGACCTGCTCTGCGCGGACAGTTCAGGCCCCCGGAGGAGGGGCGGTCCATAAGCCCGGCTTTGTCTATGTGGTTCACCAGCCTATCGCTCTGACCCTGGCCTTCTCACGATGGGGTGTGGATTGCAGCCATGCCCACGTGCTCTCGTTTGCCACATGGCCGTCGTGCAAGGGCGCAGTGGTCCCACAGCAGCCAGCGGGGCCCCTGGGTGAGGGCTGTCTCACAGCCACAGTGAACAGTGACCTTGTCCATCCATGGCAGGAGGCATCAGAGAAGAAAAGGCCAGGTTTACACTGTGGCTCTTGCCGTGGGCAGTATGGGTGTCGCACTCACACACACACACACACACACACACACACGCACACATACACACGCACACGCACAGATCAGGGAGCCTGGCCAGGTGTTCTAGGATGTGCTCCAGGCCTCGGGATCATATCTTGGCTGAGTAAAGTAACATCTCTTCTGTAACTTTGGGATTACGGGTAGTGGCAAGTTGGACCCATGCCGGCATGTAGCAGTGACCTCAGCATGGCCTGTCAGTATGTGGGGGGCTCAGGGCCTCCACGCCCCGCCCGGTAGCCCAGGGGGGGCTCTGCGCCTTCCTGGGGAGCTCCTGCCATGCATGGTTGGTGAACATGGCTCTTGGTGATAGACACGCTGGCATCCGGCCCTGCCCTTGGGCTCTGGGCGATCTTTCTCAGGTTTCTTGAATGAGCCTTGGGTCCTTCTGGGCACAGGGGTGGGACCACCGGGTCAGGCCAGTGAAAGCGTGGGTGACACAGAAAAGTGCACGGTGCCACGGCTGGCGTAGAGTGGCCCTTGCTAAATGAGACCCTTTATTCTTAATAACTAGGATGACTGTGGGTAATTTGTGCCAACGGAAGCTTCAAGTGCAGAGTGACACAGTGAGCCCTGCGGCCACACAGAGCACAGCCCCAAGCTAGTGAGATGCCCGCTGGTGCCAGGGCACGTGGGCTGGGACTACTCTACACTGGGATGGGGAGGAAAAGGGTGGTGAGGTCAGGACACAGCCCGGATGTGACACGGCCAAGGGGTCTCATGGGCCCTGTCCTCCAGCTGCAGGAGACCACGTCCTTTGGAGACACAGTGCTGGCCACCCAGGACACCTGCATCGGGAGCGAGATCTGTGAGGAGCTCTGGACGCCCCACGGGTCAGGCTCGCCCCGTGCACGGCAGCCCTGGCGGCATGGCCTGGAGACCTTGGGGCTGGGGAGGGCGGGGCGGGCGTGCAGCCCGTCTCTTCCTGTCAACCGCCTCTGCCTGCAGCCCACATGTGGACATGGGCCTGGACAGCATGGAGATCTTCACCAATGCCTCGGGCAGCCACCATGTGCTACGCAAAGCCCACACCAGGGTTGATCTGGTGACCATGGCCACTGCCAAGTTAGGCACTAGGCTGCCGGGGTGTGTGCACTGTGGGCCAGTGCTGCATCCCCCACGCCTGAGCCCCCGGAGCCCAGGTGGACAAGGCCTACATAGCAGGTGCCGGTGCCCGTGGTTATGGCCAGGGCTCAGCAACTTTGCACGGACTCCTCTCCTTGGGCCCCACCTGCCTGACCTAATTAAACCCCGGCAACCAGGGAGGCAGGTGCTGCCATCCCTGCTCCTTGGAGCAGGACTCCTGGCTCACGGTGCCCAGCGGCCACAGACTCACTCCCCAGCATCCGGACCTGTCCCCAGGGTCGCGACGCTGGCTGCAGGAGTGCTGAGGGCTTTTCGGCGCTGAGCCAGAGCACGGGGAGTGCCCTCGAGGTGGCTTCTCTCACTGGGCAGCATGACAGTCACGGGATAGGCCTGGGGTCAGCGAAGCCAGCTTGGGGTCTTGGCTTTGCCGTGGAGTTTGTCTTCCCTGGACTCCCACCTCCTCCGGTCATGTGAGGGCTCTGGGGGGCTGGGGGCTAGGGGTGGCGACGGGCATTGGAAGGGCCCACAGCATGCATGTGGTTTCCCTGCAGGGGTGCTCTCGCTGGTGTGGCGGGAGGGCTGAGGACAGGGAGGTGAGGTCCTGCTGCCATGTGTGTTCTCCAGAATGGTGGGATCTACTTGCTGGCCAACCAGAAGGGCTGTGATGGGGACCGGCTCTACTACAGCAGCTGCTCCCTGATCGCCACGAATGGCTGCATTTTCGTGAGAACTGGAGTCCCAGTTCTCCCTGGACGATGTGGTAAGCAAACTCGTGTGTGCCCCTAGAGGTGACCACACTGGGGCGGGGGAGGGGGGGTGGCTGTGCTGACAGCAGAGTGGGGACCCTGGGGTCCCAGGGAGGATGTGGAACCAGAGCCTCCTCAGGAATAAGCAGGTGTCAGTCCTGGTCCCTGCAGCGAGGGGGGTCGTTGGCGGGGGGCCCGTGTCTGCAGGAGCGGAGCACAGGGGAGCTCGACAGGGAGCTCAAGACCTACTCGCTGTTCCCCACGTGGCCAGGCACACGTGTGTCTGTGCTAGCTGTAGGCCCGATGCCACCCGGCCCCCATGTCTCCCTTGCCCCCACATCCTGGGAGCCCTGATGCTCCTCCAGGGGGGCCTGTCACTGTGGGGCTGTGTGGTCTCACTGGATGCAGCCAGCAGGCCGTGGGCGGGCGTGTCTGCACGGGAGCCCTGGGAGAGCTCAGAGGGGCATCACCGCAGTCCGGGGTGGGTCAGGGACCAGGGAGGGGTGAGCCAAGGGGGCCTGTATGGAGCTGGTGGACACTCGCCTTCCCCCATAGGACGTGGGTCTGGGCACCATCTGTCCCGCTAGCCCATCCAGCCACGTTGGACATGAATGTCCTTTGCAGTGGAGGCGGCTGAGAGAAAGTCCTTGTGGAGAACTGTTTGCTCTTGCTTTTGTTTTTGGTTTTTTGCTTTTAAATTCAAAACAAAAGGAAATGGCTATTAGTGCCAGAAACGAACGCAAGTGTGGGTCCCGCCACAGGCCCGGAAAGTCAGCCCTGGGTTCCCGGCGGGCCCTCCTGCGACATCTACCATCTTCACTCGGAAGCCACCTGCCTGTGGGGACAGGGGAGACGCTGATTCAGAGGCAGGGGCGGCAGCGTGAGCTCACTCCCCGAGGGAACTCCTGCAGCCCTGCCGGAGCTCACATTGGGGAGGTCACATCTGGTACCTCCGTGGCCTTGCTGGGGTTGTGGGCAGGGCAGTGGTTATAAAACCGCTCTGGGTTTCCGAGCGGAGACAGCGAGTTCCACGATGCCTCCTGGCCGGTGCAGGGCGGGAGTTCAGCAGCAGGGATGCTCCCTGCCTCCCAGCTGACCCTCGGGCCACGCTTGCTGTGTGACACTGTCCCCAGAGGCCTGCAGTTCTCTGCATTGGTCACAATGGAGACAAGAGGGTTTGACAGAAAGGTCAAGTTCTTGCAGAAGGCAGTGCATCGTCTTCTGTCCCGCCGGAATGCCCAGCTGTCTTCAGGCCAGGTCGACGTGGCCAAGACGCTGAGCCGCACATCAGAGCCGCAGGCACCTGACCCGGGACTGACTGGCAGTGCGGAGGTGGGGGGGGGGGGGTTACCTGTACCAGGTACACCAGGTGTGCGTGTCCCTGTAGGCTCTGGGCCTCAGCCAGGCCTCACAGCTGGACCCTGGGGACCCTGTGTTTTAAGCACACGCCCAGTTGATTTGTAAGCTCACAAGAACCCGGGGGCTTGCCTCCTGTCTCCCTAAGGGGGCTCTTGGGCTGGAATTCTCTGATTCTGTCCAAAGCGTGCAGGGAGAGAGGGCATCGCGGTCCTTGGGCCAAAGGCCATGCCGTCCTGCCACTTCCTCCATGACCACCTAAAATGATCAGAAGAAATTGTGTGGCACACAGGGCCATTGCACAGAGCGGTAGAGGTACTGCTCCCTCCCCACGACGTGCTTCTCGGGCTCTTATGAACCTCGCAGGCTGGCTGGCTCCTTGGATGCCTCCCTCGGGCGTTTCTGTGGACGCTGACCCATCCTGGGAAAGGAGGAGTGGAGGCTTCTTCTCACAAAAATGTTCACATCATCTGGCCTCTCTTTGTTTTCTGTGGCCTCACACTTCCTTTGGCTTTGTCCTGTGGAGAGCCCGGTGGCTTTGGTGACCCATCACTTTGGGAAATGACAGGGAGACCAAAGGACACATGCGCTCCATTTTCTCTTTCTCTGTGTGGGTGTGTCCAGCTAGGGTCAGGCCCGGTATTGATGGCAGCAGCTGCCCACAGGCCCGTTCACACGAGTGTGGGGGCCACAGCCCCCGTGTCATGTTGTGCACAGGACCGGCTCTCCCTGCCCCAACTTGCCTGTAGCCTGTAGTGACAATGCTCTAGTGATGCACTTTGACAAGGAGGTGTTTTTCATAAAGAAAGACATAAATGAATCAAAAACTTTTTTTTTGCTGTTTTTTGAAATTTTATTTTTTTTCCTGTTTCGTGGTATTTTTGTATTCTAAAACACTCCTGTCTCATCTGGGTTTGAGGGCAGGGACACGTCACCACAATCACACAGGCAGCACCTTCCAGCCCCGCACGTGGCTTGCCGGGCTCTGGTCCAGCCCCCTGCCGTCTCTAGCCTGGCTTCCTCTGTGTGGGCTTGGATCTGGGGTTGCCTCTCCTGGTCCCTGGGCAGCGGCAGCTCCAGCCCTCTCCTCTCTGCGCAGCCCGTGGGAAGCAGGGAAAGAACCCTTGCTCCTGAGCATCTCAGAAGTCTGTGGCAGACGTGGCAGACGTGGCCCTGTGCCGTGACTGAGGCACCACTGCCGTGTGTCTGAGTTCACTGGAGGCTGTGGTGGCCACAGTGAGAGGGAAGGGTGTTGGGTCAGCCGCAGCACCAGCTGTCCCCTCTCCCTGGGCCCCGGGGAACATCCTGCCTTGGAAGGTGTGACTCTTGTGTGCGATGTGGTGCACCTGTGAGTGCGGCCAAGTCTGCCGCGTGAGTGGGGGGAACGGGAATCACACAGGAGGTCCTCGCTGCCACGTTGGATTTGGAGGACGTCCGAAGCCACAGGGCAGAGATTTCATCTCGAAACCTGGCGGTGAGTCCACGGAGTCCCACAGGTGCTCCGCAGTGCCCCAGGGACTGTTCCTGAGCACGTGACTGAGCTGTCATGGCCGTGCCACACTGTGCTGCAGGGGCTTCTGGCACGTTCACGGGGAGGCACAGCCCTCCACTCTGCACAGCAGCAAGAACAAACCTGGAGCTGCGAGGCTCGGTCTGTGCCCCCTCTGCCCTGCACAGCCACCAGCCTGCTTTCGGCCTCTGGGTTGCCCGTTGTGGGTGTGGTGCACAGATGGGATCCTGTCTGGCTTGTGTCACGGAGCAGCATGTCCAGAGAATGTGTCTGCGGTGATGACCAGCCCCTGCGGAGGGCACATGGCCCGTGTGGCCTTCTGTCTGATGAACGGATGCTCCGCGAACGTGTACGGGTTTCTGTGCGAGCGGCTTCTCTTGGGCCTGCACTCGGGCAGGGAGCTGCTGGGCCGCGTGGTCACACCATGCCTTCATCTTTGAGGGACTTCCAGACTGTCCACAGCAGCAGCCCCTCGACGCATGAGGATTCCAACGCTGGTCGGTCCTGACCGCTTTCAACTCCAGCCGTCCCACTGGGAGCGAAAACTTGGCCAAGATCCGACACATACTCCTGCGGGCCTGGTGCCACACCAGCGTCACGTTGTCGTGACTGTCCCTCCGCAGGCCAGCAAGGTGAGCCCCTACCCCCGTGTGAAGGTGGACTTCGCCCTCTCGTGCCGTGAGGACCTGCTGGAGCCGCCGTCAGAGCCCATCGAGTGGACGTACCATAGTCCTGAGGAGATCAAGTGGGCCACCTGTGTGAGCCCAGGGTGGGGGTGCTGGTCCCAGGGTGCCCCCTTTGCCCACTGTAGTGGTTTGCACCCTGCGGGGAGGCGGGGGCCAGAGCCGTGTGGGTAGCTGGTTCCCAGACCGTGCCCAGGGTGACCGCTCCTCGAGGAGACCGGGCGGCATCGGGGTGGAGGGGTGTGGGGCACAGCCAGGCGGCCTGGCTTCCTTGTGCCGGGGCCTTGGGCTCAGACGCCCTGCCTGGCCTTTCCTTTTTGTGTCTGTTTTTCTGTTTGAAAAAGAGGCCAAAAGATAATCACCTACTTCCCAGGGCAGTTTGGAGACAAAAATGTGCTAATTTCCATGAAATGCTTATCACAGAGACTTGGTGAATCGGGAGCCCAGCCCCCCGGCAGTTCTCCCGGCGCTGCTCCTACCTTGGCACATGGCCCAGGTGAACTGCCGACCGGGTCAGCGGCTCCCGACCTCACGCACCTCCTTGCTCCACAGCCTCGGAGCGGTGTGCTGGCTCTGGGACTTTCTGAGACGTAGCCGATAGGTAAGCTTTCCCGTGTTTGTGTCTGAGTCTGTGGCCCGCTGGGACTTCTGTCCTTCCCGCTGCCTCCGTCAGCTGCTTAGTCTACGTGAGGCAAAGGCCAAAGGGCCTGTGGAGGTTTGGTTGCATCTCTGGGGTCCTGTCTGGTGACACCGAGCATGGCAGGACAGCATCTCCCAGTGGTTCCGTGGGTCTGCCGTCTGCCTGTGGAGGACAAATCCTACGTGCCTGTCACACAGAGAGGTCCCTTCCCTCTAGAAGATCCATCTGAAACGTGCGCCTTTCTGCCCCCGCATCTGTGGGTGGAACGAGGCTAAATTCAGGGTGCGCTGCTCCGCCAAGGCTCTGCTCACCCCTGCCTGTGGTTTGCCCATTCCAGGCCGGGTTCTTCTTGCCCCTTAGTGGTGGGGTGGACAGCGCGGCCACTGCCTGCATCGTCTACTCCATGTGCCGCCAGGTCTGCGAGGCCGTGAAGCAGGGAAGTAGGTAGCGAGTGTCCTGTGGCCCGAGAGAGGCTCCAAGGAGGGGACTGGGCTGGGGGTCCTCAGGTCCTGGCCATCTCGGGTGAAGGGGGCTGTGCAGACGTGCTCAGGTGGGGACAGCAGGCCATTAGAGCCCCTCCCTGGGGCTCAGGCCTGCATGGGCGTGGCCATCAAGCCCGCTGTTGCTGCTGGGCACTGGCCGTGTGGCCTGGGCCTTGGGCTCAGGCAGACCTGGGTCGAGATCCTCCCCTGTGCACCCTGTGTCGACTATCCCCTTAACGTGCACGCCGGAAACACGAGGGGGAAGCTCCACCTGGGGAGACGTTGCCCAGGTGAAGGGAGGGACTGAGCTCTGAGCGCTGCACAGCGGGGGGCCGCCACCCGCTTCCCATCATCAGGTGGCTTTCAGACCAGGAAGAGCTGGCTGACTTCCGGACCATCATGGACAAGCTCAGCTACACCCCCCAGAACCCCTGGGACCTCTGCGGGCACGTGCTGACCACCTGCTACTTGGCCAGCGAGAACTCGTCGCAGGAGACGTGTGGTAGAGCCAGGGAGCTGGCCCAGCAGATTGGCAGGTACAGGAGGCGGCGGGCTTGGGGTGGGGGCTCTGTGGTGGGACCAGTGCCACTGGAAGCCTCGCCCAAGCCCACACTCCTGGCTAGATGTGCGTCCGGGCTTGAACAGGTTCCTAGGGCCTTCCATGAGCCAGGGCTTAGGGAGACTATTCCAGATCCCCCAGACCCTCGCTGTGTCTGATCACACCCCTGCTTCCCGTTATCCTTGTGTCCCAGGCGCTGGCGCATTCTGGAACTGGATGCAGCCCCAAGAGCTCGCCCGCGGAGCGCACACTTTCACATGGCTGGACGGTGAATCAGGGGTTGCGTGTGTGTTACGTGTGCACACACACCCCATGCACTCCTGCCCTTTCCCTGGCAACCACCACATCGGTCTCAACATCGAGCCCACGGTGACGGCCATCATGGGCATCTTTAGCCTGGTGACGGGTCGAAGGCCTCTGTTTGGGGCTCACAGAGGGAGCCGCAGGGAGAACTTGGCCCTGCAGAACATTCAGGTGAGCCTCCGGCTGGGCGCTCGTCCCCACACGGGAGCCGCAGGGAGCACGAGGACTCATGCACCAGGCAGAGGGTGCGCCTGCCCCCCTGTGTGCTTGTGCGAGAGCAGGAGGCTGCAGGTTGTCTGTGAGGACTGCCTGGGTGGACACATGTACGTGCGTGATGCGAGTGCACAAGCATGTGCATGCAAGTTGGTGAGACGTGATGCGCATGTGTGTCAGTTTCCTGCATCTCCAGGGAGTGGCTCCCCGTGTCCCTCCCGGACTGCTTCGGGGGAGACCCGGCCGGCTGGTTGGTGGAGGGTCCTTGGGCTCTAGCTGCTGCGCTCTATCCCATCTCTGTTCCTTCCTTCTGGCCACAGCGGCCTCTCCACCTGAAATGCCAGCTGTGAAGGGGGTGCGACAGGGGGCCCATCCCGCCCCGAGCGCTCTCAGCAACCCCCTGGCTCGGGCTCGGGCTCCGTCTGTCTTGGCCGTTGCGCCTGTGTGAGTGATGTGGTGGTGGTCAGGCCTGGGGGACTCTGCTTCCTCTGCACGCTAGAAAGCTTCTACACTACTTGGAGCCCCTTTCCCTGGAGCTGTATGGGGGCGGGGGGAAGCCAGTGTGCCCCCACCATGTCCAGCACAGGGTGACATTTCCCGTCATGTCCCCCAGGCTCAGCTAAGGATGGTCGTGGCATATCTGTTTGCTCAGCTGAGCCTCTGGGCCCGGGGCGCTCGCGGAGGACTGCTAGTGCTCGGATCAGCCAACGTGGACGAGAGGTGCGCACGCCTGACTCCCAAGGACCCCAGATTTCCGAGGGTGAGCGCTCCCCAAAATGGTGTTTCCAGGCCCCTGCCCATTTTCACTGTCTGTGAGACGCATGCTGTGGGGGTCACATCACCTCACAGCACAGGCCACATCTGGTGCTCACGGGACGTCATTGCTCCAGAGCTTCCCAATGACTCGGGTGTTGAGACAGGGCCACACCGTTTCCCTCTGGGTCCCTGTCCCCCGGCCCAGCCCTGCACCCGGCCTGGGGCCCTTCACTCTGGGTCTGGAATCTGTCTCCCCACCCACCTTGCTGGGTCTCACCCGTTTCATTTCCTGGACAGTTCTAGCATGTTCTAGGTCCTTGCTCTGGGTCCACTTCTCACTCCCAAGCAGATAGCTTGTCTCTGATGGGGACTTGACATACTTCCTCATATTGTTTGCTGCTCAGAAACACTCAGATCCTCCCTGTTGTTCTTCAGATAAATTTCAGCTGAATCTTCGTGTGCGCGGCAGAGGCCGGGAGCACTGCTCCAGCTTCGTCTCTCTGCTTCTCTTAGGCGGGGCCTTGCTCAGGTGTTCTCACTGCTCCTTGTTAGCAGAGGATGTCAGGAAATTCCTCTGTCATTTATTCATCTGTTCCTCTGTGTATCAGTCCATCTGTCCATCGGCCCACCCATCCATCCGCCCACCCATCTGTCCATCCGTCCATCCGTCCATCCGTCCGTCCGTCCTTCCATCCATCCATCTGTCCACTCTTCCATCCGTCCATCTGCCCATCAGTCCATCAGTCTGCCCACTCACATGTTCATCTATCCATCTTCCTATCTGTGGCATGAAGGTCTTAAATCTTCCTACATCCTTGAATGTCCGCAGATGTGTTCTCTATTAAACACTACTTTGGACTTTTGGATCCTGTTTCCTAATTATGACAAATTGAGGTTAGCACCCTCTAGCTAGTAAAAAATATTCTCACCATTCTCATGCACATTTTGTCAATTTTCATTGCTTTTCTGTTACCATCAGTGCTTCTTTCAGGAAGTGATGTTTCAGGAGGGGTGGACAGCTGGTGCATGTCCTGAATCCCATGGAGTGGGGAATGGTGGCATGTTTTGCTCTGTTGGCCTTTGAACATGGGTTTGACTTGTCATCGTTGATATGGTGCCACTGCTGTAACGGTTTTATTGCACATTCCCTATCACAACGCTTACCGTTGTCTTCTGGGATTTAATATCAAAGCCAACAATAATAGTGGTTTCTTTCCAGCGGGGGGTGGGTAGTGGCTTCTGGGGGCTTAAAGGTTCTCCATGGTGCCTATTTACATATTTATCTGTTTTTCATCACTTTTTGCTACCAAGCCTCTTACAGATCATAGAAGTCTGTCTACAGAAATGTTTCAGTTGTCCTTCCTCTGTCCCCGCTGGACAACTATCCCTCACTGTGTCCCCATCTATGATCTCCCTGTTGCTCGCATCCTGGGGGGGGACCTCTGGTCTACAGTCTCTGCCGTGTTGGTTCTCTGTTAAATGTGACTTTTCATCCTAACTTCAGTTCCATTACATTCCGATTTGCTCACTCTTCGAGGAATTGATAAAATTCCGTGGAAATTTTACGTGTGACGTGGGTCACATGTCAGGTGGTCTTCTTGGTGCCATGAACAAAACAGAAAAGTAATTTCTATTTTATTCTAGTGGAAGGAGGCAGGTAATAGGAAAACTAATCATGTGTGTAGGAAGTGGAAAGTCTATAGAGAAAACCAGGGTAGGCACGGGGGGCGGGGGTGTGAATTTGGGCAACACCCCTGCGCCCCAGATGCCATGCATCGTCGTCATTTTCGTGCACCTCCAGGAGAGGTCTGATTTCCCTCATGATTTCTTCTCACCTGTTGGCTACTCGAGAGTGTGCCGTTGGAGTCCCGCGTATTTGGGGGTTTCTGAACTTTCCGTGTGTCCCCAAGTCTGTTGCCCTTTTCCTCTACGGTTGGGAAGCAGGCTTTTCCAGTGTTCTGAAATTCATAGAGGCCGGTTTTACAGCCTGGCATCTGGTCTGTTCTGGAGAACGTCCCGTGTGCCTTGAGGAGAATGTGTGCTCTGCGGTCGTGGGCAGAATGTTCTAGAGAGGTCGCTTAGGGCTCGTTGGTTTGTAGGGTTCGAGTTTTTCATCCCCTTGTTGGTTTTCTGGTTCAG
Source organism: Mustela nivalis (assembly GCF_964662115.1). NCBI lineage: Eukaryota > Metazoa > Chordata > Mammalia > Carnivora > Mustelidae > Mustela > Mustela nivalis. Next base: position 49,685,662 of record NC_139037.1, on the reverse strand, counting down.
TTCTGTGCATCACTGAAAGGGGTGTTAAAGCTTCCAAGTGTTACAGCTGAATCTAGAGAATTCAAGTGTCGCACTGGAAAACATTCACGCAGAAGTGGGCGCTGACGGAGGTCCCTGGCGAGACCCGCTGGGCCCTGGGGCTTGGCATTGAGCTAGCTGGTCCCACCATCTGTGTGAGTCTCCGGGACAGATGAGTGGGAGGTAACCATGAAGGCTCCAGGTGTCTCCTGGTATTGCCCACACATGGACCTGGGTGCCCCAAAGGTGACTGTGTCCTTCTGATGGGGGCAGGACAGGCCTCCCCAAGGAGGTGACATTGGAGCTGAGGCTAGAGGAAGACTAGGTGGGCGGTGGGGAGCAAGAAGGAGGGCTTGGTCACTGGGGGTCCTGGAGACCCTGAATGAAGGTGAGATCTGTCCTGCTATTCTCCGGAAAAGCCAGTGCCACCGTCGGTCTGTCGTCGGCTCTGGTTGTATATTCTGGGGCACAGTGGGAGTTGAGAGGAGATTTGAGCAAATACTCAGAAATGCAAGAAGGGTTTATGTGAGCCTCCGTGGGAGGCTAGCTCTTTCGAACCATGCTAGGGGCGTCCCATGGCCAGCATGACCCAGGAGTCTGTGCTGAGCTGTTCATTCTTAGGGACAGCAGGATCCCTGAGGCAGGGCGCAGGGCTGGTCTGTCGGGCTGCCCTGCCTGACCTTGGTCCTGGCATCAGCCTCCTGGGGCTGCTGGAGCCAAACCCCCAGGCCAGCGTCTTAAACGACGGACCCTCTCATTGTGCTGGAGGCTGAAATCAGGTCATCTGCAGGCACTGCTCCCTGCCGGGACACTCCAAGGGGGGTCCTTCGTCCAGCTCCCGGGGCTTCCTGGGCCACGGCCACACCCCCCATTCTGTCTTCATGCAGCTTCTCCCCATGCGTCCCGTTCCATCTTGTACAAAGGCTCCCCACGCCCAGGGCCAGCTTATCTCAAGTTTCTTCACTCTGTTACATCTACAAAAACCTTTATTTTCCCAAATAAACCCACAGTTTGTAGGTTCTGGTGCTTGGAGCCTGAACAGACCTAAGTCCCTCAGCCCTCAGAACTAGTCTGGTCCTTTCTCCAAACATGGCACCGGGTGGTGACAGGGAGTAAGAACGCACGTCTGCTTGGGGCCCCATGGGGACCTGCCCCTCCCCCTGGCCCCAGTCCCACCAGCTGTTGGGACCCCAAGCTCGCCTCTAGCACCAGCCTGCTGCCTCTCCCTCCTCGGCAGGAAGACATGGGCATGACATACACGGAGCTGTCTGTCTACAGCCGCCTCTGGAAGGTCGCCAAGGCTGGGCCCTACAGCATGTTCTGAAGACTCCTCACCATGTGGAAAGAGGTGTGCTCCCCGCGGCAGGTACGGCGCGCACGGCAGTCCTCAGGGGGAGCCGCAGACTCGGTCCCTGCGGGGATGATCTGGCTGGGGGCAGCAAGTCGGCCTGCGTGGCCTAAAATGGTGGTGCTCTGTCGCCCAGGACACCAGCGCCCAGTTGTCAGGTCCTCTGCGTGGGAACACCGCCCGGTGTCCGGCTTACGTGGTGGTCCCCACGGAATCGCCTGGAATCCTCTCGCCGCATGTCTTTCCACTCGCCCTGCTCAGCTCCACTGACGCGGCGTCCTGGGGCCACCTGGGACAGCCCCCCAGCCACCCTCGGACAGGGACATTCATCTGCGGCTGCCGGGGGGTGGCTGGCACGCAGGGGGCACTAGTGTGTGCAGTGTGAGATGAGCGGGAGTCCCGGCCTGGATCCCTATGCCCGGCGACCCACAGCCCCGTCTGTCCTCGCCCACCAGGTGGCTGACAGGGTGAGGCGCTTCTCCAAGTACCAGGCAAACAGACACAATACGACCACACTGACGCCCGCGTACCACGCGGAGAGCTACAGCCCCGATGACAACAGGTTTGACCTGCGGCCGTTCCTATACTGCGCCAGCTGGCCCTGGCAGTTCCAGTGCATGGAGGATGCGGTGAGTTGGACGCAGGTGTTTCCCTATATCTGGCATCCATCTCGGAGATGCTGGCTGGCTCCCGCTGAGGGCTGGAAAGCTTTCTGTGGGCGACAGTGTCGTGACTGTCCTCGTGTCTGCCAAGAGACGCGCGTCGGGCGTTTGCTGTTCCTGCCGTGTTACTCACAGGAGCAGCCATGGGGACAGGGGGCCCTCGCTGTCGCTTCCAGACAGCTCCGGCATCCGGCCGGGCTCACGTCTTGTAAGCTGCCCGGCCTCACCGTTCCTCTTCTGGTTAGTGATTATGTGGCGAAGAAGGGATTGGTAAGCCCAGCCTACAAGGCAAGGCCCACCTGCCTTTTTCAAGCCCAGTGCTGGAGTCTGGTGCCCGTGGGCCGCACCCCCCGGTACAGGTAGTGTAGCCCATGGGCTGGAAAGAGAGGCAGGCCTGCGGGTACGGAGGGAGGCTGGCCTGCGGGGAGCCCCGATACACTGACCACAATGAGCTGAGACAAGGGCCGTATTGCGCCAGCGATCGCAACGGACTCAATGGACACAGCGTCTATCTGGTGATCCAGGGAGGCATCTGCATAGGCGACGTGGATCCAGAAGAGTCACCCCGAGTCAAACTCATGTCCAGCCTGCAGTTCTTGGGGGCAGAGTCATGCCAGGGGACAACAGGCTGTGTCTGGAGATGTTCTCGGGGATCAGGCCTGGGGGGTTGTCTGTGTCACTGGCCTCTGGTGGGCAGAGTGCGGGGACGCCACTGGCTTCCAGAAGTGCCCAGGTTGGCCCCGATGGGTTTCCCCAAATCAGGAATGGGGTTCAGAGACCGTGCAGGTGTCAACCCCTCAGAAAAAACACATGGTGAGAGATATAGTCCATTCTGGTCTTGTGCGGCAGGGACCGTCCCCCAGACTCGTCCCGTGCACGTGCTCCGTGTTCTTCCTGCATCCTCATGGATCCTGGGGACGGCTCATGGCTGCTTGTCCAACCCATGACCGCTACCCTGATACGGAGCGAACCGCTGGGTTCTCACCGTGTGGACACTCACATGACCTCTCCATCTAGGTTGTCCAGCTTGAGAGCAGAGGCCAAAAGGACCTGGACGGGGTGGACTGACGCGACTCCTGCACAGAGCGTCCCTCCCGTGAGGCTGCCGTGTGGGACCGTAGGTCGGGGCCCAGCCACCCGGGCTGGAAGACCACACCAGCCTCTTGTTTCCTATCTCACGGGAGAGGGATCTCTCCATTCGAGTGCCTTCAAGAAAGGCTCCAATAAAGAGAATGTGGTTTCTGGGAGCAGACTCTACATATGTGGTGGGATGAAGATCCCCCCTTGTCCATCCCCTCCAAGTCCCCCTGGGTTCCCTGAATCCTCTCTCTGGGCCTTAAGCCCCAGGGGATCACAGCCTCCCAGCTGCAGAGTGAAGCTGAGATGGGGTGGGCCTCACACACTCACAGTCTCCCCCAGTGCTGGGGAGGGGGCAATCAGGAGTCTCTGCTGCTCTCCCTGCCCAGAAGCCTTCCCTAAGAAAAGAGACTTGTAAGCAAGGAGAGGAATTTATTTGTTAACATGGAAGATAGTACAGGGCTTTGATTGGCTTCAGGTCTGGCTGGATCCAGGAGATACCCGTATCCTTAGAACTTGGGCCTCTCCTCCCCTGCCCTGCTCAGCTCCTCTGCCTTTGCTGGCTCCCTTCCTGATCCACATCAGGGCCCTATGGCCTCTGTCTTGCCAAGTCCTGGTTTGAATCCAGCAGGAAATCAGTGCCTGTGTCTTCTTGCTGGGTCATAATGCCCATCCCTGAACCAGTTAGCTGCAGCCTGGGGGCCCTCCACAGAGGACCAGGAGGTGTTTGAGAGGCAGGAAGAGTGGATGGTGAGTCCCCAAGCAACACACAGTCTTCCCGCACGCCCTGGTCCAGGCCTGGGCTCTGGGAGGGCTCCACCCTCCTGTCCAAGGCTCACTCTCCTCAGGGTGCAGCCACAGGCTCTGGGCCAGCGAAGCCTGTGCTCCACCTTCCCCTCAGCTTCCCACAGTGACAGCAAGGACCCTGCAACATGAATCGGGTTGCGCCAAAGATGTGGGCCCAAGCAGAAAGAGGGACACGTTTCTCTCCTTCCCCAAAGACTGCCCGCATAAGAAGTTTTTCCTGATGGACAAACGGACAAGCCAGATGATGATTCAGCTTCCCACCAACACACAAGGGGTCATGACCGCCATGATGGACGGGAAGAGCAGGTGGATAGCAGTGTCCACGCACAGAGCCGTCCCTGTGATATCATAGCTGGAATCGTTACAGCACAGGTGGTGCTGGGGAGGACTGAGCTCAGGAGGGTACTGCCATGCTCCCCTCACTGTGGGTTCTGGGCACCCCTGGTCAGGCAAAAACAGAAAGGCACCTGGCCGATAACCAGGTGCCTCGATCCTCCTGGCTCCCTCTGTCTGCCTCCGCCTTCCCCTTCCCTCTAGTGCACCCCCTCCCACAGCCCCACCCACTAATGTTCTCAGTGAGACGTCTCCTATTCTTCTTGGCGGGTAACAGAAGAAGAGACTTTATCTCATCCTCTCCTCCCCACCCTCCTGGGCCTGGCCCCATGAGCATCTGCATGGCTCACTCCTGTCTGACTCCCACAAACTGATTTGTTGTATGTCCTCTCTGGGTCAGGCTCTAAGCTCAATGCACAGGTGGTGGGAGTTGGGGAGACCCAGTCTCTGCCCTCTAGCAACCTCCGGTATCCACAGCTTATGGGATCATAGGATCGAGCTCTGGGACTCAGCAGAAAGAAAGGGCCACCACTTGAGTAAAAGACATAGAAGGTATGGGGGCACCTGGGTGCTTCAGTGGGTGAAGCTTCTGCTTCATCTCAGGTGATGGTCTCGGGGTCCTGGGATCGAGCCCCACTTTGAGCTCTCTGCTCAGCAGGGCACCTACTTCCCCCAACCCCGCCTGCCTCTCTGCCTGCTGGTGATTTCTCTCCATCAAATAAGTAAATAATATCTTGAAAAAAATGTGGTAAAAACAGGAGTTGTTAGGAGAAGGGAGGCACAAAACACAGAAAGCACCCGAGGAAGGGTCTGGGGTGTGGGGAGCAAGTCGCCCCCAAGGGCTGATCTCTGAGTGTGGCCAGGCCGGGAAGGGCAATGCAGGACACCAGGGAAGGGCAGAGGGCAGTGTCCGTGTGGGCCGGGTTATCTGGTCTACCTCCTTCCTTGGGTCCCGTGCTGAGCTGCCTGAGCTGAGTGGCAGCCTACGTGACTGGTGCCACTGCGGGAGCCGTGCCCCAGCCCCTGAGGGGTTTCTTGCATGGCCTCTGCTTCAGCATCACCCACGTGACCATGACTCCAAACATAGCTGGCCCCCCAGAGGTGCTCTATGGGTCCTTAGGGTTGTGAATTTGAGCATCCCAGGAGCTGCAGTAGACAGAAGACCGGCTCTTGCCAGAGATGCCCGTGTCCTAATCCCTGGAATCTGTGACTATGTTAGGTTGGCAAGAAGGAGTGAAGGTTGCGAATCAGCTGGGCTTGAAAGAGGAAGGTGCTCCTGGATTACCCAGGTGGGCCCTCCATGGAACCATGGGGTCCTTGTAAGGAGGAGTCTTCAAAGGATGGGATCATGGCAGCTGAGGTTGGAGTCATGTACTGTTGAAGATGGTGGCCTTCTGGAGACCGGGGATGCTGGCGGCCTCTAGAAGCTATGTTAAGGCAAGGGAACACGTCCTCCCCTAGAGCCTCCAGAAAGAATGCAGTCCTCTCGGGGAACATAGCCCAGTGAGACATCACACATATTGGGGGCCTCCAGGCCGCAAGGTGACAACAAAGTGACTAATTGGAATTGTTTGAGGCAGTTAAATCTGGTGGGAATTCTCGACGGGGTGTGGGGTCCTCACCATAACCATCCTGCTGCTGGAAGGCTTGGGATTCTGCCTTTGGATGACATATTTCTTATCTTTCCCTCCCTCAGAATGGCCAGGGACAAGCTTTGCTGAAGGAAGATGGATCACAGGATGTGGTGAATCCTGACCTGAGGCCAGAGTCAGGCAATAGGGTGTCAGGGCTCCTGAAGGCAACTATCCCTGGCTCCTGCTTCTGTGACTATATCATTTGTGGTCAGCTATCCCTGGGCCATCGACCGACATTTTTAAACTCTATTTTATTTGAGAGAGAGAGCATGAATGAGAGGGGCAGAGGGAGATGGAGAGAGGATGTCAACAGACGCCAGGGTGAGCATGAATTTGGAAGCGGTGCTGGACTCCACGACCCTGAGATCACGAGCTGAGCTTAAACCATGAGTCAGAGGCCCCTCAGGCTGAGCCCCCCAGGCACCCCCAATGTGTTGGGAAGACAGCAGTCATGGAGGCCGCATGCATGTGACCTGAGTCTCCTGCAGCTCAAGAGAGGCATGCCCCTCTACTACCCAGGTCTGGTCCTGCCCTCCATGGAGACAACCCAGAACACTGCGACCCTGGCTGAGCCTCGCCCGCCCCACTCACACTGCCCTGTGGGGCTCAATGAGGAAGCCACAGACATTCATCTGCAAGACACCACGAAGTTGTCCAGAGCAAAGCCTGGTTCAGAGAGATCAAGCCCAAACCCTGAGGGCTCCAGCATTGCCCCAGGAACCAAATGATCAGTCTGGACAGGCTAATGCTTCCACCCACAGCACGACGGGCCTTACAATGGGGAGGGGTCCGACGGATGAGGGGATGCTCTGCTCCACTGTGATATGTAGGGAATTTTCTGTTTCCCATAAAGAGGGCACCAAGCAGCAGAGGCTGATCTGTCCCAAGACCAAGGTGGGAGAAGGTCCGAAGCCCAAGGTCAGGACAAGGGAGACCGGTGCTCGAGTCCACACACCTTGTGTCCCCATGAGACCCACCCCAGTGAGTCCACGGTCTCGGGGAAGCTTCATTGTGGGTCGTGCCTCTTTTGGCCTCACAGTAGTGATCGGGAGACCCGAAGCCCAGCCTGGGAGAGTCCGTGGGCTACTGCTCGTGCCCCAAAACTCAGTCCTGACTGGGAAATGAAAGAATCATTAAAAAATTCTTGGAAACAGGGCGCCTGGGTGGCTCAGTGGGATAAACCGCTGCCTTCGGCTCAGGTCATGATCTCAGGGTCCTGGGATCGAGTCCCGCATCGGGCTCTCTGCTCAGCAGGGAGCCTGCTTCCTCCGCTCTCTGCCTGCCTCTCTGCCTGCCTCTCTGCCTACTTGTGATCTCTCTCTGTCAAATAAATAAATAAAATCTTTAAAAAAAATTCTTGAAAAAATGTAAAGGACAACAGAGTTCTTCAAACATTTGGGATGCAGCAAGGACAGTCCTCACAGGGAAGTGCAGAGGGATACAAGGTTTTCAGAAGAAATAAGGAAAGTCTCAAATACACTACCTCACCTTCCACCTAAAGGAGCCAGAGAAAGAACCACAAATCAAGCTGAATTCCAGAAGGACAGAGAATTCATAAAGCTTAGAGCAAACATCAATAAACAAAAACAAAAAGAACAGAACAACAGACAAGGAAGCCAAGAGCTGATTCCTTGAAGGACTCATAAGACCAACAGAACCGTAGCCAGATGTATGTACCAAAAAGGAAAGAAGAGGACCCAAATCGATAAAATCATGATGGAGAGACAAGAGATCACAACCAATGTCAAAGAAATACAAGCAATTCTAAGAACATAAGTTGAGCAACAATAGGCCAACAATGAGGCAATCTGGAAGAAATGGAGGCACCCCTAGAAACAGAGAAACGGCCAACACTGAAAGCAAAGAAGAAAGAGAAAACCTGAACAGAACCACAACCACCAAAAAGAAAAATGGAAACGAGGGATCAAAACTCTCCCAGCAGACAAGATTACGGCACTGGATGGCTTCCCAGAAGGTGACCTCACTCCAAATCCTCTCTTTTTCTGTGTATGATGACCTTGTACTGCTGCTACACACCTTCCCCTTCCCTCGCCCTTTGGAGCCCTCCTCCACCCACTCTTTGATGGGAGGCCGCCCAGTCAAGAACAGTGTCCTAAGCCCCTTAGATCTTCAGATCGCCTCGCCCATCACTTAGGAACACAGCAAGACCCTCCCAAGACAAGTGCCTCCGCAGCCCGAGTCGGTCCCCTTCCCTGGCCAAGAGAACCCATCCTCTGGCTGCGAGCTCTGTGCAGTTCAGATGGGGCAGGACCTTGCTCGAAGAGATGGCATCCTCTTCATAGAGGCCTGGGCCAAGCCAGGCCAGGTGAGCAGGCTCCCGTCCCCACAGCGAGCCAGGGACCCATCCTGCCCTGCCCTGCTGTGGCCTTGCCAGCCAGCAGTGCTCGCCGTCCCCTCTCCTCCCACACAGGGCAGCCACGCTGGCTCTCACTCCTGCTCGAGGACCCTCTCCAACACTCTGGGAGCCCTGCGACCCAGCGGCCCCTAGCGCTGTAAGTGTCCCTGAACCTTGGGGAGGTGAGAATGCCGGCATTCAGGGCCTAGTCTGAACCAGCTCCAGGGAGAGGGGGAGGTCCAGGGAGAGGGGGAACTCCCTGGACAGAGCTGCCCTGAGGTGGGCCCTAAGGGCGACCTTGGGGCCCTGGTCCCTAGGTCCCCAGAGCTTCCTGTGGTCCTTGTTGTTCCTGCCCCTTTCATGGGCTGGTGGGGACAAGGTCATTGCTCAGATGGGAGTGGGACACTGGATGTTCAAATCGGGAGCCAAGCCCCAGGTACGCCCTGTTGGGGAGTGGGGTAAGGACCTCCTGAGGAGCGAGCTGCCCAGTGCGGGCAGGCCTGGGCCTGTGGAGTGAGTAGGACACGGCGCCCCTTGTGTGGGAACCTGGGCAGACAGGTGGAAGAAAGAGGAGCTTTGCACAGACTGTGGTGACCTGAGGAGACTGGCACCCACCTGTCACTCTGCTCCTACCCCTCTCCTGGCCCCAGGAGAGGGCACAGGCTTGGTCTCAGTCCATCATTTCAGGGACTGGACACTGGCGTCTGGCTGAGATGGGAAGGGCCCCGGGTCCCTCAGCGTTGTCTGCCTGGAGGCCCCTCAGCGAGGAGCCCTGCGTGGACTGGGGAGGTGGCCTGGGCCGAGCCCCCCTGTTCTGTCTGGGTGTCTGACTGGCGTGTCTAGCAGATGGTCTGGGTGCCACAGGACAGGCCGGCTTTGTGTTGGACCACAACACTTTATTGATTATCAGCAGTCAACGGGGGCTCAGAACCAGGAGTGGGAGTCTTCCCCTGGGGATGGACACAAGCTTCTCCTTCAGAGGAAGGCAGAAGTCCCACGGAGGCCTGGTCGCTAGCGTCCCCCACTTGGCGACTATCCTAACTGCAGGTGTGGGCACGTTTCGTGAGTTTGGGGCCCCAAGAGGCAGGTGCTGAGTCCAGTGGACCTGAGCCGGGGTGCAGCATCCGGCTTCCCAGACAGGGTCCCCACACGACTCCTGGCCACTGCCATAGCTCCAGGGCTGCAAGGGGACCACTGGAGACACAAGCTCTGGTGGCTCCTGCCTCCCGTGGTATGGAAGGGGAGGGCGGGGCCCACTGGCTCGTCCCTGCTGTCCCCAGGCTAGGGTGACCTGTGATCCCCAGCGGTGCCCTCAGTGTGAACATGGATCCATGGGGCACACCCAGGACGCAGGCAGACACACAGAGTTCTTCAAACACTTGACAGCTTTGGGTCAGAACTCAGGATTGCCCAAGGCCACAGGGCCTCAGATCCCTCAGTCTTCCTTTTGGTCGTGGTGGGGCTCATGTTGTCTCTGCTCCCGGGGGCGATCTGGCAATGCTGTGAGTCAGAGCAGAGGGGCACCACCCCACTGTCCCAGGATCCTGCCCAGAGACAGTGGTTAGGCTGCTGCTGTTCCCAGGAGCACCATAGGAAGAGCCGGGCAGGGGAGGCCCCATGCCTGCTACTCCTCTACAGTGCGGCCTGAAGCCACCTGCAGGCCTGTGTCCCTCCAGCAAGGTCTGCCTGCTCCTCACTCCTGGGAGCGGGGGCCGGTTCCCCAACCCCCACACCTGCATGGGGCACCCCTGGGCTCCCGCACGGTCCCTAACTGCGGTGCAGCCTGAGGACGGTGTAGGCCATAGCTGTGAGGACGCACTCTCCGTCCAGCATGTAGGCATCGCACAGCTTCAGGGTGAGCGCAAAGGGGGTCTGCGGGGAGAGCGGGTATGGGAGGAGCCTCCTCAGGGTGGCCCAAGGGGGCCTCACAGGGTGAAGGCCTTCCCTCTGCCCAGCTGTTGATGCCCCCCTGACTGTGTCGGATGTTCCCCTGCAGCGAGCTGAGTGGGTGACTGGGCTGTGCGGCAGGCCTGGCGGACCCAGCACACTTCTTGCAAGAAGTGGGAGATGCCACCACCTGGTCAGGCCGTGGGCTGCCAGAGGGACCCGGCAGGAAAGGTGGCAGCCAGTCAGGAGGTTCAAGGTCCCTTGGGAATGGGACAATGGTCTGCAAACTCTGTGGCCAATGGCCATGGCTACAGACGCCCTGAGGAGGCCGTGCCCTTTGCCGGTGGGGAGGCAGGCTGGCTGTGGGTGCCATCCTGCCCCTCTGCTGCGGCCGCCCTGCAGAGAGGGAGTCCTGAGTTCCAGGCCTTGCCCAGGTGCCCTGCAGGCCCCCTACCATGCATGGCGTGGGTCTCCAAGGTCATCAGCTGGGCCAGGGCCCAGAAGGTGTCTTCCTCACCCAGGTACATCAGCAGAATTCCCACAATGTCAGTCATCCCCTGACAGATGCCCACCTCCTGCAAGAGGCAGACCCCATGGAATGGGGACTGGATGCTGGGGGAGGTCAGGGCAATGGGAAACGCCCTCCCCGCCCCGGTCCGATCCACCCACGGGCTCTTCAGGACACATCCCCGAGCATTAGCACCACAGCGGTGCAGGCCAGAGCCCCCCAGCACCCACCCCTCAGGGACTTAAGGTCTGTTCCTCCCCGCACTGAAGTCTGCATCCGAGCCCGGCCTCAGTCCTAGGGTCCAGGGTCCCTCCTGTGTGTGTCTGGGACTATGGGAACTGGAGTCCCAACTAGGAGTCCTGCCTACTCAGGTGCCCTGGAGACAAAGGGCACCATGGGGCAGGAGGGCTGGTGTCAGGGACAGTCACGGGATTATAGACCGAATAGGCCAGGAGGACGTGGAACAGGGCTCGCTGCCTGGGGACGGGGAGAGCAGGGTGTGTGGCTCTTGTCTGACCAAGCCACATGGGAGCCCCCTGAGGAGCAGAGTGCAGCCCCAGGGGACCCACAGTCTTCAGCGAGGTTCAGGGAGGGACACTTGCGGCGGGGGATGCAGGTGGTGAGCACGGGACACTGGGTGGGGCCGGGTGGCATTTGGGGGTTCATGGTCCTGGCTATCTTTACAGTGTCCACTGTCAAAAATACAATGCCAGTCCACGCAGAAACACATCCAGCGGGCTGCCCCCTTGATCATGTATCCCTCGTTCATCCATGTGTGTCTTTGCTCGGCCGAGTCTGTGGAGACTGGCCCCCAGCTCCCCGTAGTGCCCCTGCCACGACCTAACCCCTGCCCGGCTCCCCTTGTACCAGCTCCAGGCCTCCTTTATGGCTTCTGCTCACATGGCTTCCCTGAGAAGCCCTGGCCCAGCGCTCTCCCCATCGCGGCAGCCCCAGAGGGTAAGGTAGTGACCCCTGAGTCCTCTCGACCATGTTCACCATGCGGCTGGACCATGTTTGCTGCCATTCCTCCCCTCTTCTCAGTGACCCCGCATCTCCCACCCAGGAGTCCCCTGGGTCACGCCTTACCCCCCAAGGAGCTCGTGTGCCCTCAGAGCCCTGCTTGTCCCCGAGCCTCACCTGACACCATAGCGGTCCCCCAACATGACTTGGTTCCGGAAGGTCCAGTTCACATCCAGGTCGATTTGCCAGATGTCCTTGGAGGAGAGCTGGGCCTGCTCCTTCATTTTCTGGGGGCAGAACCGGGGAGGAGGAGCCAGCATCAGGGCACAGAACCCCAACTGCCACCAACTGCCCCAAAGCAGGGACTGTCCCGAGCCACCCCGTGACTTGTCCTGAGGATACATACTTCCGTCCCTGGTTTCTGAGGTGAGGCCCCCCACAGGAACCCATCCTTCCTGGGACAGCTGCGTCAGGGATCATACTCAACAGCCCTGGAAGCCCAGGACAGTCCTGAGGGTCAGCCCGTGGGTCTTCATATCCTCCGCACCAAGCCCAGTCCTCCTGGGCCCGGAGCTCACCTATCCCCACGAGGTGCCCTCAGCTCCTGCCCAGGCCTTCTCCAAGGGCCACATCTCCATGAGGGCGCAAGGACTTAGCTTGTAGAGCCCCTGTTGGGTGGACTTCACCTTCTCAATATAGAGCAGGAGGGCCCACACCTGACCCCTCACCTGGCGAGGGACCCCTTGATACACGCGCAGACGCATCTTCAGGAATCAATGCATGCTGCGACCCAGAACCAGGGCCGCCCCAACAAGCCCAGGGATCGTGAGGCATCCAGAAGCTTCTGGTCTTGGCTCTCATGGCATCCCCTGAGAGGCTGGGACTCCCTTTAGCTGGGCCCCATATGCCACGAAGAGGAGGGGACAGGGGCCCTGACCCGTTGCTCCCTCCACTGCCTGCTTGGGCCTGGAGAGGCTGGGGCTCTGCCAGCGGTCTTGCCCCAGACAGGGACACTCCCGTAACTTTGGGGTCCGGGGGAGGCAGGGATTTTACCCCCAACACCAATGGGACAGATGACTTCTGTGGGCATATGGCACCCACCTTCTCTCTGGGCCCGTAGTAGTCCCAGTTACATAGCATTTTCACCCACTTGCTCTAACATTTATTAATTCTCTACCTGGCTGGATTTCAGCTTTAGTGGCTGTTCTTTCTCCAGCTCCTTTAGGTGGAAGGTGAGGTTGTGTATCGGAGACTTTTCTTGTTTCTCCAAAAAGGCTTGAATTGCTCCGTGCTTCCTGTATGGACTGCCCTTGATGCATCCCAAGGGTTTCATATAAATTTCATTCCATGGGATTTCCTGTAGAGTCACTGTTTATTTTTTACATTCTCTATTTCCTTTTGGGTCTTTGTTTCCTTTCGGTTCTCTCTTCACTTGATGATCCCATTGACTATTTCTTGCAGGGTTGGTTTTCTGATCACAATTTCTTTCAGTTTCCTTTGCCCCAAAAGCTCTGTGTCCTTCTTTCCATTCTGAATGTCGGCCTTGCTGGGTAAAGGATTCTCACCTGCCTCTTTTTCTCATTTATCCTCTATATATGCCATGCCAGTCTTTTCAGCCTGCCAGGTTTCTCTGAACAAGTCCAGTGCCAGCCTTATGTTTCTACCCTTGTAGGTTAAGGACCTCTTATCCTGGGTTGCCTTCAGAATTTTCTCTTTGCTCCGAAATTTACAAGCTTTACGATGCTATGTTGAGATGTTCACCTCTTTTTATTGATTTTGAGGTGGACTCTCCATGCCTCTTGGACTCGAATGCCTACTTTTCCCCCAAATTAGGAAAGTTTCAGCTACAATTTGCTTAAATATCCCTTCTGCTGCCCTCCCACTTTCTTCTTCCTCTAGGATCCTACTTCTTCTAATATTGTTTGGCTTTGTGGTATCCCTTAGGTCTCAAACTCTCCCCTCCTGACCCAGGAGCTGTTTCTCTCTCTCTTTTTCTTAGTGGTTTGTTCTTTTTTGTTTTCTAGAGCACAGAATCCCTCTTCTTCCTCATTTATCCTGCCAGATAGAGCCAGAATTTTTGTTCCATCTCAAAAATAATCTTTGGGATTTTGACTGGATCCGATTTTAGTTATTATATTTCTCCAGAAAGGAATTCGCTAGTGTCTTTTTTTATTTTCAAGCCCAGTTATTATCTTTATAATCATTCTGGATTCTAGTGCTGGCATCTCACTTACATCCATATTGATTAAGTCTCTGGCAGTAAGTACCACGCTATCATGTAAAAATTCTAACAACAGTAATTCTCAAGCTTTGCTGCCTCATAGGAAAATAAGTAAGGACAGAGATCTTGAGGACTCTGCTTTTGATGACAACACCTTCCCCATGTATGCACAGAACACAGGGACCCAACCAGCATGCTCTCCCGTGGCACTGGGCTCTCATGACAGCCTCGAGGATGTGACAGTGAGCTCACTGTGCCCGTGCCCTCAGGGGGAGGTCCAGTCCTGCTGGATGTTAAGCTGCTCATCTCTCACACCCTGTGTCAGCAGCAGGTATTTCTCATGTCATGTTCCTTGGCCTTCCACCCGTCATGGTATTTTTTGATCACCAGATATGCTTGATATCACCACAGTCAACTCTGGTCATCTCTTCCTTGAAGTTTATTGATTTTCCATCTTATTTAAGAAAAATTTTTTCTATAGGAAGGAGGTGAAGACCATTTCTCACATCATCTTCCAATGTCCTGAGGCTTGCACCTTACTGTGTAGATACTACGTATCCTGGTTTCTGAGTATGATGGAAAATATGCATCTATGTTCCTCCTTTTCTGCCTAGAGAATTAGTGCTCATAGCAGCATTGACACATCTTCAAATTCCTTAAGTCCTAGCTTACTTTTTAGCACAGCCTGGTTGTCTAGATCCCTTATGGGCTCTCAGCCTGGCATGAGGCATTTTTCTGAGGATGACCTGGCTTTCTTTTCATGCACAATGGTATTTAGAAGCCACGACCTGGGTTCTGGGTGTGCTTATAAACTTCTGGAATTTTCCCAACTCCCTTCCAGTACACCATCCAGACCTTCTCGGTGAATATAGTACATATACATGTGTCTGTGTGTGTGTGTGTATATGTGTGCATGGTGCATGTGTACATAAAGGGTATGTATGTATATACTGTACACACACAAAGAAACATACATTTACACTGATTTCTGTATCTTTTTATATCTTTTATATTTCTACTGTTCTTTCTTTATATAGAAATTAAAAATTGTAATTTATGCTGATACTAAGTATTCTAACAATTTGGAGTTCATTCCAGTATCCCATCTTCCATATTCAAAACTCACTTCTCCAACGAGAGAAGCCTGTAACCCATTATCCTCAAGATATCAGCTTACTCGTTAGATTCCTTTGCTCCTACTCTGTCACCTATGCCAACGCACCATGGGCTAGCTCATTCCCCAAGCCAGCCTCTCCCTTCATGAGAGACCGTGTGCTCAGTTTCTCCCGCTCCACTGCCACCTGGGAGGGTCCCCTCCTCCACCAGATCTGGATTTGATGTGCTTGCCTTGCCTAACCACAGCCCTGTTTCAAGATGCTCCCAGGATTTGTTTGAGTCAGGTAGACTAAGGTGACAGACACAAGAGACACCATGTCTGAGAGGAGAGATCACTACTCATGGCTCTGGTGAGAAGGAGCCATACCACTCTGGGCCCCACGGGGCCCCACAGGGAAGCATGCGGTGAGTGTGGAGGTTCAGGGACTTAGAGGAGAGCATGGGCCAGGTATCTATTGTGGGTTTTGTGGGAAGGAACAGCTGAGTCAGGGTATGCGAGCCAAACAGGCTTAGGATTGGATAGTTTGAAAAATTTCAGTGAGCTCTGGGTTATATCTCTGGTCCCTAGTTGTCTGTACCTAGCCCTGGCATGATGAGGTCAGGGGAGAATGTCCCAAACTACACGAGTTTCATGAAAAGAGCATATGAGAGACACACGTGGTTTGCATCTCCACAGGGAGTTTCAGCCTACTTGTTTTCTGCTTCTAGGTACTGGATGACCCTGGCAGGGACAGACTCTCTGCAGGTGCAGATTTTGTGTATTTCTTTGACAGAGAGAGAGAACAAGCAGGAGGAGTGGCAGAGGGAGAGGGAGAAGCAGGCTCCACACTGAGCAGGGAACACTGGGATCATGACCTGAGCTGAAGGCAGACGCTCAACCCATTGCCCACCTAGGTGCCCCTCTAAATTCCCTCTGAAAAGCAAACAGAGATATCTTTGTAAAAATGCATTCTATGTCACATGAAACATGTCGTGGGGCATCACGTCTCCACCCCGAGGGCACCTGACTGTCCCCTCCACCATGAACCAGCACCGGCATAAACTGAGCTTTGGATGGGAAGGCAGACTCGGGACCTTCCTATGTTGATGCCCTGACCCCCAGGGTGACTGTATTTGGGGATGGAGTCCATAAGGAGCTGACTAGAGGGAGACCAGATGCCCGGTGGTCTCTATTGAATGGGGTGGTCTCTGCCTGCTATGGCCTCACACCTCCATGGAGAAGAACTAAAATAAACAGATGCTAACACACAATATGTCATCAACAAAACGTAATTATGATGACAAGGGTAGTGACAGGCAGAGCCTGAAAGGAGTGGGCACGTGGGTAGGGTGCCGGGGAGGTGCCTCGAAGGAGGGAAGGGTGCATCCAGTGGAGTTTTCAGTCATCACTGTGGCGCAGGGGAGGGGGCTGCAGGGTCGAGCAGGGCAGGAGTTTGCTGGGGCCATGCTCAGGGAGATGACACCATCCCAAAGCTTGCAGGTGTCCTTGGAACCTGGGCAGGTGGACCGTGGCAGGGGTGAGGCCGGTGTGTCGGGCTGTGCTGGATCCAGAGCATAGGTTGGGAGCAGCAGGGATGGAACCCAAGGAGGGTCACGGGGCTCCACTGACTTTCTGGCCACAGGGCAGAGTGGCTGATGACTTGTTCCTAGTGCTCAGGATGGAGGGAGAGGGACATGCCTGGGACAGACCTGGGGCGGTGGGTGAGGTGGACTGAGAGCCAAGGAGCTGAGGTGAAGTGAGACAGGGCTGCCTGGTCTGGATCCCAGACAAGCTGGAAGAGGCTGGAGAACCCCAGCTTTGTCCTGGATTTCAGGTCACCAAGCCCCACACGGCTCCCTTCCGATGCTGTCCTGGATCTTTCCTGGCTTTCCAGGGAAGGGGGGGTGGGGAAGGGGAGGGAGACATAGATGCAGGTCATCTGGGACATGGGAGGGATACACAGGAGCAATGGAGGCACCACCTCAGACAGAGGGGTGCAGGACCCCTTTAGCTGTTCTCTTTCCTGTCTGGTCTCCGGGGATCTTTCCGGGGGGTGGGAGAAAGGGATCATCAGTAGAGGAGGCAATTGGGGCTCAGCATCCCATAGAGCTCAAACAGCTTTCCTGGGTCAGAAGAGCACCCGTGCCCCGGCCTCAGGACCTGAGGGCCCCTTCCCCTCCCCTCTCCATCCCACTCAGCAGGTCTCGCTGGAGGAGGATCCCCAGGGCCCCAGACTCCCCCTCCTGCAGAGATGAAAAGCCAGGACATAGAGGACTGGGGCAGCCATCCCGGCCTAATGGACAGGAGCAAGGGGCCAAGGAAGGCCAGGCTTGGGGATCTTTGTTGTGGCAGGTGATTAGTGACCGTGAAGGGCAGGCACCAGAAGAAGACAGGGACAGCCGCCCTGTGGAAGACCAGGTAGGTCCCAGCAGGGGAACACCACTGGGAGCACCGGAAAGCCAGACTCAGGCTGGACACTCACATCGAGGCCCAGGAGCAGGTGGAAGGCCTCCCATCCTTCCTGAAGCCAGTCACATGGGGGGTCTGTCTACAGGTCAGCACAGACCTCAGTCCTGGGGTGCACACAGAGGGCCGAGGCCCAAATCACGGTGCTCAGGGCCACCGAGGTGCCCTGTTGGTGGCAATGGCCCCAGGAGGGGACGTGGGCCACCGAGAAGCTCTGGGTGGTCATGGCAGCCGGGAGACAGAGGCCCACCATGTCACAGAAGCCAGTTACCACCTTCAGGACCACGACTGCATGCCATGTCCCAAGGGGGCCACAGCTGCAAGATTTTCTACAACTGGATGAACACCGAGCAGCCAAGGCTCAACCGTGGGCAGGGGCCAGCTGCAGGAAATAGAGGGGTGGGCACTGCTCGGACGTGGAGGCAGATAGTCCAGGCCACCACAACGTTGCCCAGCACCCCGCACAGGACCACCAGCACCGGGAGGGGGAGGAACACCTCTGCCTATGCCCGCTCCCTGTCTCGTCTGCGGCCCCGAAGATGCTGGTCTGGGCCTCATGGTGGGGAACAGGGCCCCAGGAGGCGGTGGTGCTTCGATGGTCCATGCCAGGCCAGGCGCTCCCAGAGAAACAGAGGTCTGCTTCCTTCACTGGTCTGGGGACTGCTGAGGGCCTCCACTGGTCAGTCACCCGCAGGGAGCTCGAAGGCCTCTGCACCCTTGAAGGGGCCACCCGGGTTAAAAACGCCACACATGCACCTGGGCCCTACACCAGAGCCGCCTCGACAGGCTCGGCTCCAACCAGCCTGCCCACAGTGTTTGTTGGAGGACTGAAGTGGCTACCAGGATGTGGCGGTCCAGAGTTGCACGTGGGAAGGCCGGCCACCCTGCTGGGGCCTGAGGAGGGGCTGAGCGTGTGCTCCAGGCTCGGGCTGGGGGTCTGAGCCAGGCTGGATGTCGCCTGGCTGCAAATTGGCCTAAGGTGTGAACCCCCGCCCTCTCGCAGGGATTGCGAGGCCCCTCTGGCCAGTGACCTGCTCAGGGTGCAAGTCTGTGACCCCGTCCTCTGCGGCCAGCACCCTTAGGTCTCCCACAGCGATGGCTTCCACGCCCTTCCCCCCAGAGGGAATCCCGTCCTCCATCTGCAGCCACCAGCACCCCCGGGCCAGGTTTGTCTCGGGGTTTGCCCCTGAGTGGAGGGAGCTGGGTGGACACGCCCGATCCCAGAGAGAAGAGGGTGGCAGGAGACCCGCGCTCCCATGCACAGACCCTTCTCCACAATGACCCTGCGGCCAGCACCTGGCCTGCTGCTCCCCGGAGGAGCCCTCCCAATGGGAGTGTGGGCATGGGAGCGTACTGGGGTTGAGCTGAAAGCGTCTCTGCCGAACCTGAGAGACTAGCCTGACGTCCGTGGCTCTTCGGACCCCACTTCCGAATAAAATGTACCCGCCGTCATCCTGTCAAAATCACCTCTGCCCTCTCTCTGTCGATGGCTTTGGGGAGACGTCCTCGGTGCGTGTGAAGATGGGCAATGGCCATGAAGGGGGCTCCTGGGAGCTCAAGAAGGGGCTGCATCAGGGACCTACAGAAGGGCCAGCACCCAAAATGACCCTGGATGCAAGCACACACATCACGGGTGTGGGTCTCAGGAGGGAGCCTTCTGCCTCTGCAGCCGGTGTAAGGACCCCGTGTGGTCACCTTCTCCAGGAACATGAGCCCTCACACATGGAGCTCACGCAACAGAGACTCACAGTCCCCCTGTCTTGGGGGCTGAAAACCAGGTTGCAGGCGTGGGCAGGGAGGGTCCTCCTGAGGTTGTCTCCTGGAGTGTGGATGGCCGTGCTCCTCCTGTGTCCTCCCTGGTCGTCCCTCTGAGTGCACACGCCCCTGGTGTCTCTTTGTCTTCTCATAAGGACACCAGTCAGATTGAATCAGGGCCCTACTGTATGAGCTCATGGAACCTTAGTACGTCTGGAAAGGTCCTTTTTAAGAAACTATTATATTTCAATTTGATTAATGACCATAGAACACATTCCTCATTTCTGAGAGAGACTTCAGTGGTCCGTCAGTCTTCCATGACACCCAGGTCACCTCCATCCCCACCCTGCCTCCCCTCCAGGATCCCTGTTTGTTCCCAGAGTCAGGAGTCTCTTATGCTTTGTCTCTCTCTTTGTTTTTATCTTATTTTGTGTTTCCCTCCCATTTGCTAGGGTCCTCTCTCCTGTCTCTGAAATTCCACCGTGAGTGAGAGCACGTGATCATGGTCGTACTCTGACTGATTGACCTCGCTGAGCCTCATACTCTGCACTTCTATCCACACCGTTGCAAATTCCAAGAATTCATTATGTTTTTTAAAATATATTGGATTTATTTTGTGACACAGGGCAAGCAAGTATGAACTCGGGAAACAACAGAGGGAGAGGGAGAAGCAGACACCCCGCTGAGCAGAGGATCCTGATGTGGGACTCGATCCCAGGAGCCTGGGATCCTGTCTCGCCCCGAGAGGCAGACGCTTACTCAACTGAGCCACCCAGCTGGTGCATGAAATCATTGTTTTCATGACTGAGTAATATTCCATGGTGTGTGTATATTTATCTCCGCCTCAGCTTCTTTATCCATTCCCCTCTTGATGGACGACGTCTGGGCTCTTTCCATCGTTTGCATATTGTGGACACAGTTGCTGTAACTATGGGGTGTGCGTGTCCCTTCCCAGCACCACGTTTCTATCCTTCAGGTGATTACCGAGTAGTGCATGGGTGGGTTCGAGGGTAGCTCTGTCGTTCCTCTCCTTCTGAGGAGCTGCCATCCTGTCCTCCAGAGTCCTGCCCCAGACAACAGTCCCACCAATGGAGTAGAAGGGTCCCATTTCTGTGCATCCTCTCCAACATTTCTTGTTTCCTGACTTGTTCATTTAAGCCATCCTAACCAGGGAAAGCTGGTGTCTCATTGACATTCTGATTTCTAATTAACTGATACTACGTGATGTTGACTGTATTTTCATGTCTCTGTTGACCACTTGTACATCTCCACTTGTACGTTCATGCCTTTTGCACATTGCATCAATGTATTGGGGGTGGTTGAGGTTGATAAGCTCATTATAGAATTTGGAAACTAGTCCTTTATCTGATAAAACATCTGGAAATATCCTCTCTCATTCAGGAGGCTGTCCTTGCCTTGATCAACTCTTTCCCTTGCTAGGCAAAAGCTTTTAGTCTTGACGAATTCCCAATAGTTCCTGTTTGCTTTTGTTTCCGTTGCATTTGGAGGCGTGTCTGAGACAAGCTGCTGAGACTGAGGTCTGAGCGGTCGCCGGCTGCGTGCTTCTCTGTGCTGTGGTTGGATACCTGCGTCACGGGGAGTTCTTTCAGCCCTGCTGAGTCCATTTCTGGGTGTGGTGCCAGAAAGCTGTCCAGGTTCCCTCTCTGCATGTGGCTCTCCAGTGTTCCCAATACCAGTTACTGAAGAGACTGTGTTTCTCCATTGACTAACTAGCCTGCTGGTTGACAATGACCAGACCATAGAGTTCAGGGTCTACGTTGGGGTTCTCTATTCTGTTCCAGTGAACTCTGTGTCTGTTTTGTGCCGGTCCCATACTGTCTTGATGTTGACGGCCGTGGACTAGTTCTGGAAGTCCAGCAGGATGCCAGCAGCTTCGGTATTCTTTTTCCACCTCCCTTTAGGTATTTGGTGTTTGTCCTCATTCCTGAGAAACACTCGGTTTGCTTGTTCCGGCTCTGAAAAACAGGCCAATGTATACTGAGAGGGATTCCATTGAGTGGGGAGAATGCTCTGGGCAGTGTAGACATTTTAATGATACTATGTCTTCCTAACCATGAGCACGGAATATTTTTCTCCTTCTCGGTGTCTTCCTTGATGTCTTTCACAAGTGTTCTGTCGTTTTCAGAAGAGCGATCCTTTACCTCCTTGCTTGGGTTGATTCCTCTGTATCTTCTGGGTTTGGGTGTCATCGTAAGTGGGATGGATTCGTTCATTTCCCTTTCATCTCCTTGTTAGCCCAGAGAAAAGCAACTGACGACTGTGCATCTGACGTCAATCCTACGACTTTCTCAGTTCCCGGATGAGTTCTAGCCATCCATGGAATGGAGACTTTTAGGTTGTCCATAGATAGGAATTCAAGAAGAGGAACTCATCTGTGAGGAGGACGAGTTTGATGTCTTCTTTTCCAATTTGTATGCTTTGAATTTGAATGTTGTTTGACTGCTGAGGGTAGGACTTGTCGTGCCCTGCTGACAGCTGTGGTGAGGGTGGACATCCCTGCCGTGCTCCTGACCTGAAGGGAAAAGCTCTCGGCTTCCCCCCATTGAGACTGGTACTTGCTGTGGGGGCTCCTAGATGGCTTTTCGGACATTGAGGTATGTTCCCTTTCTCCCTCCACTGTGGAGAGTTTGTATCAAGAATGGAGGCTGTCCTTGGTCCCAGACTCTCTGTGCATTTATTAAGATGCTAATGGCTTGGGTCCTTTCTCTAGTGAAAGTGGGGCATGGCATTGGTGGATTTGCAGGAGGGAACGTGGGTGGTGGGTGCGGGGTGGGCAGTAGACCTGAAGACTCTTGAGATCTCAAAACTTCCAGTACGAAGCTAAAGGGGTCCCAGAAACGCAAACAGAGAATGTCGGGAATGCAGTCCCTCGTCCAGGGATGGTCCAAACTTGGTATGGGGACAGAAGGGGAGGACACTTCTCTTGCAGAGCGCAGATGAATGGGGACAACCGTCGAATCACTGAGTGGCACTCCTGAAACGCATGTACCATGACGTGTTGACAACACAGCATTAGACACAGACGACCACGGGCTTCCTGTAGAAATCCTCGTGGGTCCATGAAAGGCCATGATTCTCCCATTCAAAGGAGGCGGCACCTCTGCAGACATGAGAGCTATTCCTCCCATGGTCTGCAATGTGTATTGAAAACCACTGATTTCTTAGTTATTTGAGAGAGAGAGAGAGAGAGAGAGAGCTGAGGTGGAAGGAGGGCAGAGGGAGAGGGAGAGAGACCCTGACGCGGACTCCCAGCAGCATCCAGGAACCAACACAGGGTCCATCTCTCCACCCGGCAGTTCATGTCCTGAGCCAATATCTAGAGGGGGACCGTCACACGACCAGAACCCCCAGGCACCCCTCCAATGTGCTCGAGGACAGAACGCATGGTGGCAACCCATGGGTTGGGAGCACATTCGTAAACCTGTCGACGAAGCAGGGGGTTGCTCCAAGGGCCCCCGCATAGGAGCTCAGGATGGTGTGAGGGTGCCAAACCTCCCCTTCCCACCATGCATGTTACCAAGACCCTCCCGAAGAGTGAGAGCTGCAGGGGGAAGGGCTCAGTGCAGACAGAACCCTGCTGACCCGCACCTATGACATGAGACCCACCGTGGACGGAACGGTGGCGCCTCAGGGTTCCGCCGCTGCCTGGCGCACACTGTGCTCTGTGTCTGCCGGCAGCTAGAGACGCTCGCGCTCTCTGTTCCCGGCTCTGCCACAGGTTCACTGACGCACTCCCCCCACGAACCCCGTGTAGACCACAGGCGCTACTCCCACAGCGACAGGTCACAGGTGAGTGTGAGCTGCTCCCTTCAGGCCACTATGGGGCCTATAGGCTCAGGGGGAGTAGCACGGGCCTCCACGGCTGTGGCCGAGACTCCCGGACCCCAAGCGCAGACCTTGAGCCGGCAAGGGCAGCCTTTCCACATCCCCCTGGAGGGCGGGCTGCCCCAGCTGCTGCCCAGGTCCCAGCCTCCTGGGCAGGAAGCCCGCAAGCCCCTCCACTCCAGGGAGGACAGAGTCCCTCCTGCTCTCCCCTCTGCCCCTCTTCGGGCAATTCCCAAAACCCAGGCTGCCAGCTGGGGAGCCTGTTCAGAATCTTGCTGGCATGTGTTCATGAGGGGACGTCCCGCTCACGGGATTTTCCATGTTTGCAATGAGCTTGTCACATCTGAGTCACATTCGATCCCCCCCAAGCCCACAGGGACACTCGCTGGCCGACCATTCCATCCAGCCTCGAGCTGTCGGCCCCGGGCTCGGGGACGCCACCCCAAGCATCAGGTCAGCAATCCCCGGAGAAACCCGGACCCCCGTTTGCTCCTGGGTACGGGGTGAAGGGACCGTGCTCTCACTGTGACCACGTGCTGGGGACGGTGGCTGGGAAGGGAGTCTGGAGGCGGGAGTGCCCCGGGGAGGCAGTGCCCGCGTGGGATCCGTCGACACAGCATGGCCCTTGGAGCCCCAGGCTTCTCTCCACTCTGGGCTCAGAAAGACTGGGGATCTGCCTGCTGCGAGCACATGCCTTGGTTCCTTGGCGGTTCTCAAGCAGGGTCCCCTTGGGATGTGTTTGGTTAGCAGCACCATGAACCAGGACCTGGAGACGCTGATAGCCTTGGAACGGGCCCACATCCTAGCCAATTACACCCAGGTGAGGCCCAGAGGGGACCCATCCACTTGCCGGACCCTCATTACAGGGGTGGGGCCTGAGCCAAGGATGGGCCCCTTTAGCCCAGACAAGGACCAGAGTCTTCAGAAACAAGTGCGACGTGGGGGAGGGTCCCGGGCATTAGGAAGCAGCTGAGGGTCCATCGGGGATCCTAGGTGTCCATCCTTGATGAGTTCGAGGCAGGGATCATAGGTGGCAGGAGCTTAGGAGGCCCAAGCTGGGATCGCAGACAGCGGGTGCTCAGAAGATCCATGTGGCGTCCTAGGCGTGTAGGAGCAGGTCTGGTCCAAAGGGAAACTTCAGCAGCAAGAGCATGTATGGCCCAGGCAGGGACCAGAGCCGCCGTCCCGTAGAGGAGACCAAAGCGGGGCATCACTGACAGACGCAGGCACATTGTCAGCCTGCTCCTGAGCCGACAGGGCCTGCCTCTCATGCTGCCCCTTTTCCGAGGGTCCTGGACTCCCTGAGGATCAGGGGCGAGGGGAGACATTTTACTCCCTCCTTTCCCCCTGCCCCTGGCTCGCACGGGACCCCCACCACGGACCCTCTCTGTTTCAGGCACACCCACCGGGGTCTCCAGGGGACGCCCAGGAAAGTGCTGACCTCTCGCTGTGCAGGTTCACGGACCATCATGGCTTCCTGCAGTGAGTCCTGGCGCGCTCCTCCGTCCAGCTCAGGGGCAGAATGCATTGACAGGAAATTCTCTCTGTGGAGGCAGGACCCATGTCCCTAGCTCAGGGTTTCGTTGCCTGCATCCCTCTGAGGGCCAGACTCTGCTCTGGCTGGAGCTCGGTGACCCGGGAGGCAGACCATTATTGTGGCAGGAATGGAGCTCGGACATGGGCTGGGCCCCGGGGCAACCCAATGAGAGGCGTCCATGCCTGTTCCAGGGAGGCCGAGGGCTTGCCCTCTGCATTCTGTCTGTGCATCCAGTCAGTTCAGCTGGGACTACAGAGGGTGAGGGGCTCTGGGACAGTGGCGTCCTTTCCGTGGGAGGATGGTGTGGTCTGGGGCGGGGGCTGAGGGGTACCCTCGGTCACACCCCCAGGCCAGTCCCGCCCTGCTCCTGAAGGCTTCTGGGGGATGGCAGGATGATGCCAGGGACAAGGCTAGGTGAGGGAGGGGTGATGGGCAGCGGAGGGAGGGGCCGACCCACAAGGGCGAGGGGCAAGGAGAGGGACAGGAGGCTGTCCTAGAGGGAGGAACCAGGGCAGGGGTCGGCACAGTGGCCTTACTATGAGGGATGGAAGCTGTTAGGCCGAGGGGCCCCACGAGACATCACCGTGGCCGGAGACTCCACGTTTGGTCGCCATGCTACTCACAGGTCCTCAGACCCTGCTCGCCGCCCAGGGACCAGTGGCCGTGGAGATCGGTGGGAGGGTGGGGTCGTGCCCGTGGCTCTGACAAGACAAGGGGCCAGAGCGGCCGAAGTGACCAGCAAGAGGGGTGGAGTCGGGACAGCAGGGTGATGGACACTGTGGGAGTGGCAGGATAGACACTGGGCACACAGGATCCGTGAGCACATGGTGTCCTCAGACTGATGGTCACAGGGGACACCCAGGCAGGAGTGACTAGGAGTGGCCCGTCCCACTTTAGGAGCAGGTCCCTCTGGGGGACAACTGAGGGACACCTGCCCAGCCCACCTGGCAGCAACCACCTTCTCATGCCCCAGGCGGGATGCTGCTGCCCCCACCTGAGCCACAGGCAGCTGGCAGCCCCAGCCCTCCCTAGAGTCAGGCCTCCCCTCCCGGGTCTTTAGGGCTCTCGGGTGGGGTGCCTGGTGCTCAGGACTGTTTCTCTTGCCTTCCAGGGAGAAGGAGCTGCCCGCCCTCAGCCCCCGAGAGGTCAAGGTATGAGGCTCTCCTGGGGCATGTGCAGGAAACAGTGGGTGGACGTGGGGCCGGTGACAGCAGACCCAGTCCCCAAAGCTGTTCCCAGGGCTAGGACACCAAAACCCCTGTCCCAGGAATCCGCACGTGGCCAGGAACTGAGACGGGGTCTGCGGGACGGCCCTTTGCCTCTCAATCCCCTCTGAGTCTGTTCCCAGCACAGTCCCGGCCCCCAGGTCTTCTGGACGCTGCATATGGGCCGGTATCCAGCTCTGCGTGGCTTATCCGCTGGCCCCCTTCTCCTTTTTCAGCAACATCGCCAGGAGACCCGCAGGGCCGACAAGTGGGTGAAAATGCTAGGCAACTGGGACCACTACGGGCCCAGCGAGAAGGTGGGTGCTGTGGGCCCGCAGATGGCATCTGTCCCATGGGGGTGGGGGTAATGTCCCCTGCCTCCCGGGGACCCCGACCCCACCGGAGTGCCCCTGTCTGGGGGGAGTCTGCTGGCATAGCCCCAGCCTCTCTAGTTCCAAGCCGGCAGCAGAGGAAGCCACGGGTCAGGGCCCAGTGCCCTCCTCCTCATGGGAGACAGGGCCCAGCTCCAAGGAGACCCAGCCTCTGGGGGACGCCACGGAGCCAAAGCCAAAAGCATCCGGATGCCTCTTGCTCCCAGGCCTGGCTGGGCGGGCCCGGTTCTGGGTCCAGGCACTACCTTCTCTCCTGCAGATGCGTCGGCGTCTCTATAAAGGGGTCCCTCCCCAGGTGAGGGGTCAGGTGTGGGCCCTGCTGCTCGATATTCCAAAGGTCAAGTCCACCCACCAGGGGCTGTATGAGGTAAGCCCTTGTGCCCTTAGCAGAGGGGTGGCCGTGGGAGGAGCCCTGGGCAGGAGCCAAGGACATCCCGTGGGGAGAGGCTAGTCAGGGCCCTGGCTGGAGCTCCATCCTGGAGGACAGGGTTCGGTGCGGGGAGGGTAAGACCCACACACTGACCCGTGGTAGTGCCCTCGGCCCCCAGGCCTACGCACATGATCCCTGATACAGGCATCCTGGGCACGGTGAGCTCCTGGGTGGGGGGGCCTCAGAGAACACGGAAGGAAGGAGGTGTCCTCAGGACACGGCCCAAGGCGGCAGGGGACGCTCTCTGCTTCAGGGGCCGTTGGGGTAGTTGGCGATCTGTGTGTTGATGCTGGCTCCTCCTCCCCGGTTCTGCCCCCAGAAAATGAAGGAGCGGGCCCAACTATCCTGCAAAGACATCAGACAAATCGACCTGGACGTGAACCGGACCTTCCGGAACCACATCATGTTCCGGGACCGCTATGGCGTCAGGTGAGGCTGGGAGACAAGCAGGCCTCTGGGGTACGGGAGCTCCTCGGGGGGTCCGGCGCGACCCCGGGGGCTTCTGGGTGGAGGACACAGGGTCGCTGAGGAGAGGGGAAGGAATGGCAGCAAATGTGGTCTCAGCCACATGGTGAACTTGGGAGGGAGGACCCAGGGGTCCCTACCCGCACCCCGGGGCTGCTGCGATGGGGAGGGCATGGAGCCAGGGCCTGGCGGGGATCCATGTGAGCGGAACCCCAAGGTTGGCGTGGAGCACGTAGGAGGGGAGCCGAGCCAGAGTGTGGGGTCGTGGCAGGGGGCACTACGGGGAGCTGGGGGACTGGCAGCACAGATCGGCCGGGCGAGGACACACATGGACGGACTAGGGACACACGCTCAAGGGGACCGCCCGCTGGGTGTGTTTCTGCGTGGACTGGCATTGTACTTTCCACAGTGGACAGTGTAAAGATAGCCAGGACCGTGAACCCCCAAATGCCACCCGGCCCCGCCTGGGTCCCGGATCACCAACCGTATCCTCCTCCGCAAGTGTCCCCCCCCAAGCCTGGCTGAAGACCCCGGGTCCTCTGAGGCTGCACTCTGCTCCGGACGGGGGAGCGGGGGGTGCCTCCCATGCGGCTTGGTCAGACAAAGCCACCCACCCTGCTCTCCCTGTCCCCAGGCAGCGAGCCCTGTTCCACGTCCTCCTGGCCTATTCGGTCTACAACCCCGTGAGTGTCCCTGCTGCCATCCCTCCTGCCCCGCAGGTGCCCTTTGTCTCCAGGATGCCTGAGCAGGCGGGACTCCTAGTTGGGACTCCACATCCCATGGCCCAAGAAACGCAAGCGAGGGGCCCTACACCCTAGGACTGAGGCCGGGCTGGGGTGCAGACCTCAGTGCGGGGGAGGGAAGGCCCCTGAGTCCCTGAGGGCTGGGTGCCTGGGGGCTCTGGCCTGCACCGCTATGGTACTAACGATCGGGGCTGGATCCTGAAGAGCCCGTGGGAAGTTCGGGACTTGGGTGGGGAGGTTGGTTCCCTTGTCATGACCTTCCCCCAGCGAGGTGGCCCCATTCCATGGGGTCTGGCTCTTGCAGGAGGTGGGCTACTGTCAGGGGATGAGCGACATTGTGGGACTCCTCCTGATGTTCCTGGGTGAGGAAGACGCCTTCTGGGCCCTGGCCCAGCTGATGAGCTTGAAGACCCACGCCATGCACGGTAGGGGGCCTGCAGGGCACCTGGGCGGGACCTGTAACTCAGGACTTCGTCCCTGCAGGGCAGCAGAGCAGTGGGGCGGCGGGGCAACCCCAGCCAGCCCACCTCCCCACCGGGAAAGGGCACGGCCTCCTCAGGGCGATTGTAGCCATGATCACTGGCCCCAGCGTTTGCAGACCGTTCTCGCCTTCCTACGGGACCTTCAGCACCCTGTCTGGGAGCCGCCTTGCCTGCCGGGTCCCCCGGCAGCCCACGGCCGGACGAAAACCTGACGGTGGCATGTCCCGCTCCCTGGACCCTCAGTCCAGCACCCAAGCCCAGGATTTGGGCCTACACGACACCATCACCCTCCCTCTGGGAGTCTCATTCTGCCCCTCAAGGCTGCTAACCCCCTTGCCCCTGCTTTGACCACAGCAGGAAGTGTGCTGGGTCCGACGGCCCTGGTGCAAAACAGGGCTACACACTCAGCTCGGTCTCTGGGAGGAGGAGGGACCTCTGGCCCAGCCACCAGGCCTGGACGGCTCTGCTGCGGTTGTGGACCAGCGGGCACAGCCAGGGCTGGGAGGGCTATGGGCACACACTCCAGTCAGGGCTTGGGAGCGGAGCCCCCTGGCAGAGTCAACACCCACCTGGTGGGGGACAAGACTCTGATGGTGGGGGTGCCTGGGGCCTTCTCAGGTTTCTTCGCTCCAGGATTCCCAAAGCTGGCCCGTTTCCAGCGGCATCATGACATCATCATGGAGAAGGAGCTCAAAGGCCTGAAGAAACACCTGGTGAGTAGACGCTCCCCGGAGGCCCAGCATCACCGCCCGGGGCAGGGGTATGGGACCTGCAGAACCCTGCCCATGCTGCCCAGAGCCCGGTGTCCTGCTCTGTCTCCTGCTGGGCCCAGGGCGCCCTCGGGACTGAGCGGGGATGTGGGGTGTGTCCACCTGGCTGCTGGTGTGGCGTGAGGCTGCCAGCTGGGCCCCGAGCACCTTGTGTCCCTCTGCCAGGACGAGCAAGGGATGAGCGCGGGGCTGTACACCACCAAGTGGTTTCTACAGTGTTTCATCGGCCGGGTAAGACCTTCAGGCAGAACTGGTCCCTGACTTGCTCCTGGCTCGGGGCCCAGGGGAAGCCCAAGCTCAGACTCATGCTCCAGACCAGCCAGGCCCGACCCCGAAGTCCCTGAGCCTGAGGCTCTTGGTCCAGACCCATCCTGCAGCCTCGAACGGGGCCCCTGGACGAGGTTCTGGGGACCGGCGCTGTCCGTCTCCGCCTCCCCAGGAAGGCCAGGTCAGCCTGGGAGCTGACGGGTCCTCTGCCCAATCTGCGGCCAACCTGCAGTCCTGTCCGGGTGTGTGGGCACCGAGAGTGGGACAGAGTCTGTGGCCCCGCATTTCTGGGTGTCCTACTGGCCAGTCCCTTCCCGCCCAAAGCCGTCTGGAGCCCATCTTCCCCAGGAGGAGGACACCCACGGGACGGGTTGCAGATCCGCGTCCGACGCAGCAGGGAGACGGGATGGCAGGGGCAGGGCAGACGGGAGGCCTTCACACAGGCGGAGAACCCCTGGGCCTAACTGAGGCTGCTCCCCCCACCTGCTCACACGCAGACCCCAATCGCGCTTACCCTGAAGCTCTGGGACGCCTACATCCTGGACGGAGAGCGCGTCCTCACAGCTATGGCCTACACCGTCCTCAGGCTACACCGCAGTAAGGGACCCCGCGGGAGCCCAGGGGTGTCTGATGCAGGTTTCGGGGGCCGGGGAGATGGCCCACTCCTCCCAGGAGCGAGGAGCATGCTGGCCTTGGTGGAGGGACACTGGCTGGATGGTGGCTTGGGGGCTGCCCTACAGAGGAGCAGGGGCCACGGGGCCTCTCCTGCAAGGCTCTGCCCGTGGTGCTCCTGGGAACAGCGGGACGCCCAACCGCCGTCCCCGGGCAGGATCCTAGGATGGTAGGGAGGCGCCCCTCTGCTCTGACTCACACCCGTTGCCCAGAACACCTCCTGAAGCTGCCCCTGGAAGGGCTGCAGGGCTTCCTTCAAGACACCCTGGCCCAGCCCTGGGCCCTGGAGGATGAGGCCGTCCTCAGACACCTTCGGGCCTCCATGGCCCATCTCCGTCGGAGGAAGTGTGACCTGCCCCCGCCAGGTGGGCTCCAGTCCCCAGCCCCTCCCGCCTCACCCTCCTGGGGCAGCTCACAGTGGACCCAGTCCACGGGCGGCGTCCACTGTGTCTTTATCCCTCTGGTCTTCTACTCTAACGTCGGGGAACCCAGGCCCGGCCTGTGCATCGGGATGCTCCCTGTGGGGGCAGGGCATGTGCGGCCTGGATTTGCTGTGAGGGGCAGGCCGGGGTGGACACCCAGGGAGCCGGGAGCACAGCCTGGGGGCACAGCCTGCTAGGCACGAGTAGCCTACTGGAGACGCTGACCCAGTCTGCCTCTTTGCAGCCGGCCCTGAGGAGCTCCCCAAGATGCCGCTGGGCCAGGAGCACGGGTCCCCAGTCCTGACGGCCCTCTTCCTCTCTCCTACCCTGGAGACGCTCTCCGGAGCAGTCAGGCTGGCCTCCTCAGTCCCAGCCACACATGCTGAGCAGCCGGGACCCCTTCCACGCCAGGCTGTGATCAAGGCTGAGAAGCCGCTGCGGGAGGGAAGGTCGACGCAGCGCTTGGAGGCACCCCTGCTGCCGGGAGCCCCTGGCACCCCGGTTCTATCGCGGCTGCCCCAGCAGCAATGCAGTTCCCTCCCCAACCTCCCAGGACACCAGGGGGGTGTGTGTAGGGGGCCTGTGGACATGGCCTTGAGGCCACAACCGTGGGCCCCTTTTCCTTCAGCCACTGCCAGGGCCACACCTGTGGCCACACCCCAGACCAGGCCCCAAATTGTGTCTGTGTCTCCTGGGATGAGGACACCCCAGCCCAGGAAGGAGGAACCTTTAGGACCCGGGACACCCTTCCTGCCCTGGGGCCTCCAAAGCTCCTGCCCCTTTGTGTGCTTGGACCGGCCCAGCCGAGACACCTGCGGGCCAATGCAGAGCCCGCAGCCCAAGGGCCCTGCACACGCCTGGGCCCTGCTGACTGCCTCCTCGATGCGCAATGTCAATTCCCCAAGGCCTCTAGAGAAGAGCTTGGGGGCTGACAGGCTCTGGGCAGCCAGCACGGTGCCCTGCCTCCTCACTCTGGACTTTTTAGAAGATCGCACCCCCGCCAGGAGGTACAAGTCACTGACCTAGAGGGACCTCCGTTGGCCTGAAACCAGGCCCGGGGGAGCAGAAGCGACCCCACAATGGACCCCACACAACCAGGCCCATCCCCACAATGACCAGAAGGAGAACTGAGAGGTCGGAGGCCTCATGGCCTAGGGCCGTCCTGAGTTCTGACCCAATGCTGGTGAAGTCCACGTGAACACACTGTGTCCGCGTGGGGACTGGCCGTGCCCCACGGGTGCACGACTCCCACCACAGGTCACCCCAGCCTGGGCACAGCAGGGAAGTGCAGTGGGCTCCGCCCTCCCCTCCCCCACAGGAGGAGGCAAGGGCCACCAGAGCCCAGGACTCCAGCGATCACCTGCCAACCTCGGGGCAGTGGCCGAGGCCAGGCAGACGTGTTGGGACCCTGTCCGGGAACCCCGACGCTGCATCCCAGCTCAGGTCAGCATCCTAGCACCTGCCTCTCAAGACCCCAATCTCGGGAAACGTCCTGACACCCGCAGTCAGCACCAGTGGAAGCGCCAATGGGGGACCCTAGCTCCCAGGCCTCCGTGCAATTTCCTCTGACCTGAAAAAGAAGCAGGTCTCCATCCCTAGGGGAAGGCTGGCACCCTTGCTTCCTAGCCTCTCTTGACTGCTGACATTCAATAAAGTATTGACGTGGTCGAACACAAAGCCGGCCTGAATTGTGGAGCCCAGACTCTCTGTGAGACCCGCCAGACAGACACCCAGACAGAAGAGGGTGGCTAGGACCAGGCCGCCTCCCCAGTACCCGAAGGGCTCCCCGCAGAGGGGCCTCCAGGCAGACAATGCTGAGGGACCCGGGGCCCTTCCCACCTCGGCCTGACGCCAGTGTCCAGACCCTGAAATAATGGACTGCGACCCAGCCTGTGCCCAAAGGGCCAGGATGGGGCTGGCAGCAGAGTGACTGCAAGGTGCCGCTGGCCTCAGGTCACCACAGTCTGTGCAAAGCTCGTCCTTCTTCCCTCTGCCCACCCAGGCTCCCACACAAGGGACGCCTCCATAGGAGGGGCAGCGGGAGCCAACCCTTCACAGAAGCGGCCAAAGGGACACTTGTCTGCATGGCTGAAGACTGTCCCCGGGGCTCAGGGCCCACTCCCCAAGGCCATAATGAATATTCGTCATCTGTCGTCCACCACTCTGTGTGTCTCTGTCTAGTGGCTGCTTCCCCAGGAGGGTGACCCAAACCTTCATCGTTGGGGAGTCTGAGCCCATCCTGACCCGTGACGGCGGGGTCTCCAACCATGCTGTGTGCCACTGCCCGAGTCCACGTTCCTCCTTATCGCAGACCACATCTTCCACACAATGCGGACCCCATGCCCGTAGCTCTGTCCACCTCACGAACATCCCCTCCCCGCTGTCCTTTGCAGACACCCCCCTCGTAGGGCTATGCTGGGACGGCCGTTCATGCTATGCTCCGACCAACATGTCAGCCCACCCATAAGGTACCCATGTCATCCCCCTCCACGCTGTGGCCCAGGGAACCGCCTTCAAGTCTTTAAGAGTGAGCTACCGTAAAGCCTTCTTTGATGTGGAGGTCTGAGCCGCCTGATCCTAATGCTTGGACCCCCATGGGCCTGCTCTTGTCCAACCCCTAAGCAATGCATCAGCTGAGGACAGATTTCTGCCTGCCTGGCTGACATTAGGACTCAGGGAGTCCAGCAAACCCCAGGTCCGGGTGGGCCCCTCAGAAGACACACATGGGCACAGATAGGGTCCATTGTGGTCTCGTGAGACAGGCACCGTCGCCCAGACTCGTCCAGTGCAAGTGCTCCATATCCTTCCCGCACCCTCGGGATCATGGGGACGGCTCACCCTGCTTATCCAGTCCCGAGGCCGCCAACACATTCAGGGAGAACCGCTGGGTTCTGACCGTGTGGACACTCCCGTGACCTTTCCTCTAGCTTGTCCAGCTTGAGAGCAGAGGCCAGCAGGACCTGGACGGGGTGGACTGACGCCACTCCTGCACAGAGGGCCCTTCCCGCGAGGCTGCCCTGTGCTACATGGGCCTCATTGGGGACCGTGGGTGGGGGCCCAGCTACCTGAGCTACAAGACCACACCAGCCTCTTGTTTCCTATCTCATGGGAGAGGGATCTCTCCATTGGAGTGCCTTCAAGAAAGGCTCCAATAAAGAGAATGTGGTTTCTGGGAGCAGACTCTACATATGTGGTGGGACGAAGAGCCTCCCATGTCCATCCCCTCCAAGAGAGGGTTCCACGAACCCTCTCTCTGGGCCCTAGGCCCCAGGGGACCACAGCCTCCCTGCTGCAGAGTGAAGCTGAAATGGGGTGGGCCTCACACACAGTGCCCCCCAGTGCTGGGGAGGTGCCAATGAGAGGTCTCTGCTGCTCTCCCTGCCCAGAAGCCGTCCCTAAGAAAAGAAACTGGTACACAAGGAGAGGAATTTATTGGTTAACATGGTGCATAGTACAGGGCTCTTACTGGCTTCAGGTCTGGCTGGATCCAGGGGATGCCCCTGTCCTTAGAACTTGGGCCTCTCCTCCCTCAGCCCTGCTCAGCTCCTCTGCCTCTGCTGGCTCCCTTCATGACCACATCAGGGCCCTATGTTCTCTGCCTTGCCAAGTCCCTGGTTTGAATCCAGCAGGAAATCAGTACCTGTTTCTTCTTGCTGGGTCATAACGCCCAACCCTGAAACAGTTACCTGCAGCCCGGGGACCCCCGGGACCAGGAGGAGTTTGAGAGGCAGGTAGAGTGGATGGTGAGTCCCCAAGCAACACAAAGACCTCCCACACGCCGTGGTCCAGGCACGGGCTCTAGGCGAGCTCCACCCTCCTGTCCCAGGAAGACTCTCCTCAGGGGTGAGTCACAGGCTCTGGGCCGGCAAAGCCTGCACTCCACCTTCCCCTCAAATTCCCACAGTCACAGCAAGGCCCCCACAACATGAATCGGGTTGTGCCCAAATTTGTGGGCCGAACCAGAGAGAGGGATATGCTTCTCTCCTTCTGCAAAGACTGCCCGCATAAGAAGGAGTTTTTCCAGCACCGATATCAGCCACAGCAACTTCTTTCAAGATATGTCTCCAAAGGCAAAGGAAACAAAATAAACTTTGGGGACTTCACCAAAATCAAAAGCATCTGCACAGCAAAGGAAACCGTCAACAAAACAAAGAGGCAACCCACGGAATGGGAGAAGATATTTCCAAATGACAGGACAGACAAAAGGTTGATATCCAGGATCTATAATGAACTCCTCAAACTCAACACACACAAAACAGCGAAACACATCAAAAAAATGGGCAGAAGATATGAACAGACACTTCTCCAATCAAGACATACAAATGGCTATCAGACACATGAAAAAATGTTCATCATCACTAGCCCTCAGGGAGATTCAAATTAAAACCACATTGAGATATCACCTGACACCAGTTAGAATGGCCAAAATTAGCAAGACAGGAAACAACATGTGTTGGAGAGGATGCGGAGAAAGGGGAACCCTCTTCCACTGTTGGTGGGAATGCAAGTTGGTGCAGCCTCTTTGGAGAACAGTGTGGAGATTCCTCAAGAGATTAAAATAGAACTTCCCTATGACCCTGCAATTGCACTCCTGGGTATTGACCCCAAAGATACAGATGTCGTGAAAGAAAGGCCATCTGTACCGCAATGTTTATAGCAGCATTGGCCACAATCTCCAATCTATGGAAAGAACCAAGATACCTTTCAACGGACGAATGGATAAGGAACATGTGGTCCATATACACGATGGAGTATTATACCTCCATCAGAAAGGATGAATACCCAACATTTGTAGCAACATGGATGGGACTGGAGGAGATTATGCTGAGTGAAATAAGTCAAGCAGAGAGAGCCAAGTATCATATGGTTTCACTTATTTGTGGAGTAAAACAAATAGCATGGAGGACAAGGGGTGTTAGAGAGGAGAAGGGAGTTGGGGTAAATTGGAAGGGGAGGTGAATCATGAGAGATGATGAACTCTGTAAAACAATCTGAGGAGTTTGAAGTGGCCGTGGGTGGGAGGTTGGGGTACCAGGTGGTGGGTAATATAGAGGGCATGGATTGCATGGAGCACTGGGTGTGGTGAAAAAAAATGAATACGGTTTTTCTGAAAATAAATAAATTAATTTAAAGAAAAATAAAAAATAAAAAAAGGAGTTTTTCCTGATGGACAAACGGACAAGCCAGATGACAATTCAGTTTCCCACAACCCACAAGGGGTCATGACCGCCATGATGGACGGGAAGAGCAGGTGGATAGCAGTGTCCACGTGCAGAGCCATCCCTGTGATGTCATTGCTGGAATCGTTTCGGCACAGGTGGTGCTGGGAGGACTGAGCTCAGCAGGGTACTGCTGTGCTCCCCTCATGGTGGGTTCTGGGCATTTCAGGTCAGGCAAAGAGAGAAATGCAGAGTCTCTGGCCGAAAACCAGGTGCCTCGCTCCTCCTGGCTCCCTCCGTCTGCCTCCGCCTTCCGCTCCCTCTAGTGGACCCCCTCCCACAGCCCCACCCACCAATGTCCTCAGTGAGACGTCTCCTGTTCTTCTTTGTTCTCGGCGGTAACAGAAGAGGAGACTTTATCTCATTCTCTCCTCCCCACCCACCTGGGCTTGGCCCCGTGAGCATCTGCATGGCTCACTCCTTTCTGTCTCCCACAAACTGATTTGATGGTTGTCCCCTCTGAGTCAGGCTCTGAGCTGAATGCAAAGGTGGTGGGAGTTGGGGAGACCCAGTCTCTGCCCTCTAGCAACCTCCGGTTTATGGGATCATAGGATCGAGCTCTGGGACTCAGCAGAAAGAAAGGGCCACCACTTGAGGAAAAGACATAGAAGGTATGGGGGCACCTGGGTGCTTCAGTGGGTGAAGCTTCTTCTTCAGCTCAGGTGATGGTCTTGGGGTCCTGGGATCAAGCCCCACTTTGAGCTCTCTGCTCAGCAGTGCGCCTGCTTCCCCCCACCCTGCCTTCCTCTCTGCCTACTTGTGGTCTCTCTCCGTCAAATGAGTAAATAAAATCTTTAAAAAAGGGTGAGGTAAAAACAGGAGTTGTTAGGAGAAGGGAGGCATGAAACACAGAAAGCACCCGAGGAAGGGTCTGGGGTGTGGGGAGCAAGTCGCCCCCAAGGGCTGAACTCTGAGTGTGCCCAGGCCGGGAAGAGCAGTGCAGGATACGAGGGAAGGACAGTGTGGGCAGGGTCATCTGGTCTACCTCCTTGGGTCATGTACTGAGCCACCTGAGCTGAGTGGCAGCCTGTGTGCACTGGTGCCACTGCGGGAGCCGTGCCCCAGCCCCTGAGGGGTTTCCTGCACGGCCTCTGCTTCAGCACCACCCACGTGACCATGACCCCAAACACAGCCGGCCCCCCTGAGGTGCTCTGGGGGCCCTTGGGGTTGTGAATTTGAGCGTCCCAGGAGCTGCAGTAGACAGAAGACCGGCTATTGCCAGAGATGCTCGAGTCCTAATCCCTGGAATCTGGGACTATATTAGGTTGGCAAGAGGGAATGAAGGTTGCGTATCAGCTGGGCATGAAAGAGTGAGGTGGTCCTGAATTACCCAAGTGGACCCTCCATGGAACCACGGGGTCCTTGTAAGAATGAGGCTTCGAAGGACGGGATCATGGCAACTGAGGTTTGAGTCATGTATTGTTGGCTCTGATGACGTTGGACTCCAGGAGACCGGGGATGCTGGGGGCCTCCAGAAGCTATTATAATGCAAGGGAACACTTTCGCCCCTAGAGCCTCCAGAAAGAACGCAGGCCTCCTGGGGAACGTAGCCTAGTGAGACCTCGCACAGACCGGGGGCCTCCAGGACCACAAGGTGACAACAAAGTGACAAATGGGAATTGTTTGAGGCAGCTAAATCTGCTGGAAATTCTCGACGGGGTGTGGGGTCCTCGCCATGACTGTACTGCTACTGGAAGGCTTGGGCTTCTGCCTTTGGACGCCATATTTCTTAGCTTTCCCTCTCTCGATTCCCAGCATTTCTTAGTTTGTCCCTTGGACTTCTTCAGCCCCTCTTCTTTCTTCTTCCCTGGAGGAAGACAGCTCCATGGCCAGTGTCTTCCAGGACACTCTCCTTGGCATTCTGTTCTTTTCTCTTTAATCCATGTCCCTGTGTTCTGACCTCATCTGGTCCCAGAGCTTCCTGTTCGTTCCTCCGTCCCCAAAGGAGACGCCGTTCGCCCCCAACCTACTTAGCAGAATGCCTAATGGTAACACCAAGAAGAAGACGCCCATCCCCGCCCAAACGTGTGCTCCTCACAGCTCGGGTGTTGCAGCCAAAAGCGGCCACAGATGACACATTATGAGTGAATACCTCACTCACTGAAGAAGATATTTGAATTTCATGTAATTGTCACTGTCACACGTTATTATTTTTTTTTAATGTCTAGCCATTTAACAATGGAAAAGCCATTCTTGGCTCACAGTTCTACAGAAAGAAATCAGGGCAGGATTTGGTGGACTGCCAAAAGAAGTCCATGTGACAGCTGCTGCCCATGGAGTACCTCAGGCATTTTCCCAAGCACACAGAGATCAGAACGTCCAGGAACAAGCTTTGCTGAAGGGAGATGGATCACAGGATGCGGCGAGTCCAGACCTGGGGCCAGAGGCAGGCAAAAGGGTGTCAGGGCTCCTTAAGGCATCTGTACCCGGCTCCTGCTCCCGTGACAATATCATTAGAGTTCAGCTATCCCTGGGCCATCAGCCGACATTTTTAAACTCTATTTTTATTTGAGAGAGAGAGCATGAGTAAGAGGGGCAGAGGGAGATGGAGAGAGGATGTCAGCAGACGCCAGGGTGAGAGTGAATCTCGAAGCAGCGCTGGACTCCACAACCCTGAGATCATGAGCTGAGCTTAAACCATGAGTCAGAGAACCCCTAGGCTGAGCCCCCCAGGCACCCTCAATGTGTTGGGAAGACAGTGGTCATGGAGGCCGCATGCATGTGACCTGAGTCTCCTGCAGCTCAAGAGAGGCATGCCGCAATACATCCCAAGTCTGGCCCTGCCCTCCATGGAGACAACCTTGAACACTGGGACCCTGGCTGAGCCTCGCCCACCCCACTCATACTGCCCTGTGGGGCTCAACTAGGACGCCTCAGACATTCGTCTGCAAGACACCATGAAATTGTCCAGAGCAAAGCCTGGTTCAAAGATTTCAAGCCCAAACCCTGAGGGCTCCAGTATTCCCCCGGAACCAAATGATCAGTCTGGACAGGCTAATGCTTCTGCCCACAGAATGACGGGCCTTGCAACAGGGAGGGGTAAGATGGACGACCAGGTCAGGCATCCCCTTAGCAGAGGGGATGCTCTGCTCCACTCTAATATGTAGAGAATTTTCTGTCCCCATAAAGAGGGCACCAAGCAGCAGAGGCTGATCTGGCCCAAGACCAAGGTGGGAGGAGGTCCGAAACCCAAGGTCAGGACTAGGAAGACCGGTGCTCAAGTCCACACACCTTGTGTCCCCCATGAGACCACCCCAGTGAGCCCACGGTCTCAGGGAAGCTTCATCGTGGGTCGTGCCTCTTTTGGCCTCACAGTAAAGATCGGGAGACCTGAAGCCCAGCCTGGGAGAGTCCGTGGGCTACTGCTCGTGCCCCAAACCTCAGTCCTGACTGGGAAATGAAAGAATCACTAAAATATTCTTGGAAACAAATGGAAAGGACAACAGATTTCTTCAAACATTTGGGATGCAGCAAGGACCGCCCTCACAGGGAAGTGCAGAGGGATACAACGTTTTCAGAAGAAATGAGGAAGGTCTCAAATACACAACCTCACCTTCCACCTAAAGTCGCCAGAGAAAGAAGCACAAATCAAAGTGATTTCCAGCAGGACAGAATTCATAAAGGTTAGAGCAAACATCAATAAACAGAAACCAAAAGAACAGAACAACAGACAATGAAGCCAAGAGCTGATTTCTTGAAGGACTCATAAGACCAACAGAACCGTAGCCAGATGTATGTACCAAAAAAGAAAGAAGGGGACCCAAATCGATAAAATCATGATGGAGAGACAAGAGATCACAACCGATATCAAAGAAATACAAGTAATCTTAAGAACACAAGTTGAGCAACAATAGACCAACAATGAGGCAATCTGGAAGAAATGGAGGCACTCATAGAAACAGAGATATAACCAAACCTGAAAGCAAAGAAGAAAGAGAAAACCTGAACAGAACCACAACCACCAAAAAGAAAAATGGAAATGAGGGATCAAAACTCTCCCAGCAAACAAGAATACAGCACTGGACGACTTCCCAGAAGGTGACCTCACTCCCAATCCTCTTTTTCTGTGTATGACGACCTTGTCCAGCCACTACACACCTTCCCCTTTCCTCGCCCTTTAGAGGCCTCCTCCTCCCACTCGACAGAAGGCCGCCCAGACAAGAACGGTGTCTGAAACCCTTTAGATCTTCAGATCACATCATCCGTGGCTTGAGAAATCAGCAAGACCCTCCCAAGAGAAGTGCCTCCGCCACCCGCTTCGGTCCCTTTCCCAGGCCAAGAGAGCCCATCCGCTGGTGCCGAGCTCCGTGCAGTTCATGTGGGGCAAGACCTTGCTTGCAGAGATGGCCTCCCCTTCATAGAGGCCTGGGCCAAGCAGGCCCAGGTGAGCAGGCTCCCCACCCCACAGCGAACCAGGGACCCATCCTGCCCTGCCCTGCCATGGCCTGCCAGCCAGCAGTGCTCACCGTCCCCTCTCCTCCCACACAGGGCAGCCACACTGGCTCTCACTCCAGCTCCAGGACCCTCTCCAACACTCTGGGAGCCCTGCGACCCCGTGGCCCCTAGCACTTCTAAGTGTCCCTCTACTCGGCGAGGTGGAGAATGCCGGCGCTCAGGGTCTAGTCTGAACCAGCTCCAGGGAGAGGGGGAGCTCCCTGGACAAAACTGCCCTGAGCAGGCCCTAAGGGTGACCTTGGGGCCCTGGTCCCTAGGTCCCCAGAGCTTCCTGTGGGCCTTGTTTTTCCTGCCCCTTTCATGGGCTAGTGGGGACAAGGCCGTTGTTCAGACGGGAGTGGGACACTGGATGTTCAAGCCGGGAGCCAGACACCAGGTATGCCCTGTGGTGGAGTTGGGTAAGGACCTCCTGAGGAGTGAGCTGCCTGGTGCAGGCAGGCTTGGGGCTGTGGAGTGAGTAGGACAAGCTGCCCCTTTTGTGAGAACCTGGGAAGACAGCGGGAAGAAGGAAGAGCTTTGTACAGACTGTGGTGACCTGAGGCCACCGGCACCCGGCTGACACTCTGTTCCTACTCCTCTCCTGGCCCTTTGGGCACAGGCTCGGTCTCAGTCCATCATTTCAGGGACTGGACGCTGGCGTCTGGCCGAGATGGGAAGGGCCGCGGGTCCCTCAGCGTTGTCTACCTGGAGGCCCTTCTGGGGGGAGCCCTGCGTGGACGGGGGAGGCGGCCAGGGCCGAGCCTCCCTGTTCTGTCTGGGTGTCTGTGTGGCGTGTCTTGCAGACATTCTCCGCACCACAGGACAGGCCGGCTTTGTGTTGGACCACGACAACATTTTATTGAATAGCAGCAGTCAACGGGGGCTTAGAACCAAGAGTGGGAGTCTTCCTCTGGGGACGGACACTAGCTTCTCCTTCAGAGGAAGGCGGAAGTCCCACGGATGCCTGGGCACTAGCGTCCCCCACTTGGCGCCTGTGCTGACTGGGGTGTGGGCATGTTTTGGGAGTTTGGGGCCCTGAGAAGCAGGTGCAGAGGCCGGTGGACCCGAGCCAGGGTCCAGCGTCCGGGTTCCCAGACACGGTCCTGACACGTCTGCCTGGCCACGGCCATAGCCCCAGGGCTGCAGGGGAACCGCTAGAGACAATGCTCTGAAGGCTCTTGCCTCCTGGCGTGTGGAAGGGGAATGCGGGGCCCACCGGCCTGTCCCTG
The DNA here is from genome assembly GCF_964662115.1 of Mustela nivalis. NCBI lineage: Eukaryota > Metazoa > Chordata > Mammalia > Carnivora > Mustelidae > Mustela > Mustela nivalis. The sequence goes on along the minus strand of NC_139037.1, from coordinate 49,644,421 downwards.
CTGTCCCAGGCTGGGGTGACCTGTTATCCCTAGTGCTGCCCTCGGTGGGAGTTGTGGATCCACGGGGCACACCCAGGATGCAGGCAGACACACAGAGTTCTTTGAGCACTTGACCAGCTTTGGGTCAGAACTCAGGACTGCCCAAGGCCAGGGGACCTCAGATCCCTCAATCTTCCTTTTGGGAGTGGTGGGGCTTGTGTCGTCTCTGCTCCCTGGGGCGATCTGGCATTGCTGTGAGTCAGAGCAGAGGGGTGCCTCCCCACAGTCCCGGAATCCTGCCCAGAGACAGCAGTTAGGCGTCCCGCTGTTCCCAGGAGCACCATAGGAAGAGCCGGGCAGGGGAGGCCCCACGCCCGCTGCTCCTCTGCAGTGGGGCCTGAAGCCACCTGCAGGCCTGTGACCCTCCACCAAGGACTGCCTGATCCTCGCTCCTGGGAGCGGGGGCCGTCTCCCCAAACCCCACACCTGCATGGGGCACCCCTGGGCTCCCACGCGGTCCCTAACTGCGGTGCAGCCTGAGGACGGTGTAGGCCATAGCTGTGAGGACGCGCTCTCCGTCCAGCATGTAGGCATCCCACAGCTTCAGGGGAGCGCAAAGGGGGTCTGCGGGGAGAGTGGGTATGGGAGGAGCCGCCTCAGGGTGGCCCAAGGGGTCTTCACAGGGTGAAGGCCTCCCCTCTGCCCAGCCACTGACGCCCCCCTGAATGTGTTGGGTGTTTCCCTGTAGCCAGCTGAGTGGGTGACCGGGCTGTGCAGCAGGCCTGGCGGACCCAGCACACTTCTTGCAAGAAGTGGGAGATGCCACCACCCGGGCTTCGTCAGGCCATGGGCTGCCAGCGGGACCCGGCAGGAAAGGTGGCAGCCAAACAGGAGGTTCAAGGTCCCTTGGGAATGGGACAACAATCTGCAAATGAAGCTACCAAAGGCCATGGCTACAGATGCCCTGAGAGGCCGTGCCCTTTGCCGGTGGGAAGGAAGGCTGGCTGGGGGTCCCAGCCTGCTCCTCTGCTCTGGCCGCCCTGCCGGGAGGGAGTCCTGAGTTCCAGGTCCCGCCTAGGTGCCCTGCAGGTCTCCTACCATGCATGGCGTGGGTCTCCAAGTTCATCAGCTGTGCCAAGGCCCAGAAGGTGTCTTCCTCACGCAGGTACACCAGCAGTATTTCCACAATGTCACTGATAGACGTCCACCACCTGCAAGAGGCAGACCCCATGGAATGGGCACTGGTTGCTGGGGAGAGGTCAGGGCAATGGGAACCGCCCTCCCCACGCCGGTCCCGATCCACCCACGGGCTCTTCAGGACCCAGCCCCAAGTGTTAGCACCACAGCGGTGCAGGCCAGAGCCCCCCAGCACCCAGCCCTCGGGTACTTAAGGCCCGTCCCTCCCTGCACTGAAGTCTGCATTCCAGTCCGGTCTCAGTCCTAGGGTCCTGGGCCCCTCATGTGTGTGTCTGGGAATATGGGAAACAGAGTCCCAACTAGGAGTCCTGCCTGCTCAGGTATCCTGGAAACATAGGGCGCCCTCAGGGCAGGAGGGCAGGGGCAGGGACTCTCACAGGGTTGTAGACCGAATAGGCCAGGAGGACGTGGAACAGGGCTCGCTGCCTGGGCCGGGGAGAGCAGGGTAGCTGGCTCTTGTCTGACCAAGCCACATGGGAGCCCCGCGAGGAGCAGAGTGCAGCCCCAGGGAACTCGCGGGCTTCAGCAAGGCTCAGGGCGTGATATTTGCGGTGGGGGATGCAGGTGGTGAGCACGGGACCCTGGGCGGGGCGGGGTGGCATTTGGGGGTTCATGGTCCTGGCTATCTTTACAAACAGTGTCCACTGTTGAAAATACAATGTCAGTCCATGCAGAAACACACCCAGCGGCCTGTTCCCTTGAGCGTGTGTCCCTCGTTCATCCATGTGTGTCCTGGCCCGACCGAGTCTGTGGTGCCAGGCCCCCAGCTCCCTGTAGTCCCCTGCCACAACCCCACACTCTGGCTCGGCTCCCCTTGTACCAGCTCCACGCCTTCTTTACGGCTTCTGCTCACATGGCTTCCCTGAGAAGCCCTGGCCCGGCGCTCTCCCCATCGCGGCAGCCCCGGAGGGGAAAGTAGTAACCCCTGGGTCCTCTCGACCATGATCACCATGCGGCTGGACCATGTTTGCTGCCATTCCTCCACTCTTCTCAGTGACCCTGCATCCCCCACCCAGGAGTCACCTGGGTCACGCCTTACCCCCCGGAGTTCCTGTGTCCCCAGAGCCCTGCTTGTCCCCAAGCCTCACCTGACGCCATAGCGGTCCCCCAACATGACTTGGTTCCGGTAGGTCAGGTTCACGTCCAGGTCGATTTCCCTGATGTCCTTGGAGGAGAGCTGGGCCTGCTCCTTCATTTTCAGGGGGCAGAATCGGAAGGAGAAACAAGCCTCAGGGCACGGAACCCCAACTGCCGTCATGTGCCCCCAAAGCAGGGACTGTCTCGAGCCGCCCCGTGACTTGTCTTGAGGACACGTCCTTCTGACCCTGGTTTCTGAGGTGAGGCCCCCACAGGAGCCCATCCTGCCTGGGACACCTGCATCAGGAATCACACTCGGCAGCCCTGGAAGCCCAGGACAGTCCCGAGGGTCAGCCCGCGTGTCTTCACCTCCTCCCCACCAAGCCCAGTCCTCCGGGGCCTGAGGCTCTCCTCTCCCCACGGGGTGCCCTCAGCTCCTGCCCACGCCTTCTCTGAGGGCCACGTCTCCATGAGGGCGCAAGGACTTAGCTCATAGAGCCCCTGTTGGGTGGACTTCACCTTCTCAATATGGAGCAGGAGGGCCCACCTCTGACCCCTCACCTGGCGAGGGACCCCTTGATACACACGCAGACGCATCCTCAGGAATCAAGGCATGCTGGGACCCAGAATCAGGGCTGCCCCACCAAGCCCAGGGATCGAAAGGCATCCGGAAGCTTCTGGTCTTGGCTCTCAGGGCATCCCCTGAGAGGCTGGGACTCCCTTTAGCTGGGCCCCATATGCTACGAAGAAGAGGGGACTGGGGCCCAGACCCGTTGCTCCCTCCACTGCCTGCTTGGGCCTGGAGAGGCTGGGGCTCTGCCAGCAGACTGGCCCTAGACAGGGACAATCCCTTGGGGTCAGGGTCCGGGGGAGGCAACACCAATGGGACAGATGCCTTCTGTGGGCATGTGGTACCCACCTTCTCGCTGGGCCCGTCGTGGTCCCAGTTGTGTAGCATCTTCGCCCACTTGATGGCCCGGCAGGTCTCCTGGCGATGTTGCTGGAACAGGAGAAAGGGGGCAGTGGATTAGACACGCGGAGCGGGAGACCGCCCATGGGCAGCGTCCAGGAGCTCTGCGGGTGGGGCCGTCATGGGAACAGACTGAGAGGAGCCTAGGAGGCACAGGGCCATTCCCGCTGACCACGTCTCCGGGCTTCAGGTGCGTTCCAGCCTCGTGAGGATTCGGGGGACAGTAGGTTAGGTGACATAACCTTGGGGACAGCTTTGGGGACTGGGTCTGCTCTTCCGTGGTCCCATGCTCACCGTCCGTGTACTGCCTGTGACCCAGACAGGCTCGTACCTTGGCCTCGTGGTTGCTGAGGCCGGGCAGCTCCTTCTCCCTGGAAGGCAAGAGAAGCAGAGCCCTGAGAACCAGGCCCCGGCCCCAGAGCCCCCAAGACCCGGCAGGGGAGGCCTGACCCCAGGGAGGTCTGGGGCTGCCAGCTGCCTGAGGCTCGGGGGGGACAGCCGCAACCCGTCTGTGGGTGAGAAGGTGCTTGCTGCCAGGTGGGCTAGGCTGGGGTCCCTCAGAGGTCCTCCAGGAGGGACCTGCTCCTAATGTGGGATGGGCCACTCCTAGACCTATCAGTGCCACCTGGTTGTCCCCTGTGACCATCAGTCTGAGGACACCATGGTCTAACCGGACCTGCGTACCCAGTGTCTAGCCTGCCTCTCCCTCACTGTGTGAATCACGCCGCTGTCCCCTGACTCCATCCCTCTTCCTGGTCACTTTGGCCGCTTGGCCACTTGTCTTGTCAGACCCAAGAACACGACCACACCCTCCCACTGATCTCCACGGCCACAGGTCAGTGGGCAGCAAGCAGTGCCTGGAGACACATAAGCAACACTGTAACCACTAACGGAGTCTCCAGCCACGGTAGGTCTCGCGGGGCCCCTCGGCCTAACAACCTCCTTCCCTCGTAGCAAGGCCACTGTGCGGTCCCATACTCTCATGCCCCCCTTCCATGACGGCCTCCCGTCTTTCTTCCTGCTCCCGCACAGGTCTGTCGGCCCCTGCCTTTGCTGCCCATCACCGCTCCCTGATCTTGCATGGCTCCTGCATTTTCTGGGGGCAGAACCGGGGAGGAGGAGCCAGCATCAGGGCACAGAACCCCAACTGCCACCAACTGCCCCCAAAGCAGGGACTGTCCCGAGCCGTCCCGTGACTTGTCCTGAGGACATGTCCTTCCGTCCCTGGTTTCTGAGGTGAGGCCCCCCACAGGAGCCCATCCTGCCTGGGACACCTGCGTCAGGGATCACACTCGGCAGCCCTGGAAGCCCAGGACAGTCCCGAGGGTCAGCCCGTGTGTCTTCACCTCCTCCCCACCAAGCCCAGTCCTCCGGGGCCTGAGGCTCTCCTCTCCCCACGGGGTGCCCTCAGCTCCTGCCCACGCCTTCTCTGAGGGCCACGTCTCCATGAGGGCGCAAGGACTTAGCTCATAGAGCCCCTGTTGGGTGGACTTCACCTTCTCAATATGGAGCAGGAGGGCCCACCCCTGACCCCTCCCCTGGCGAGGGACCCCTTGATACACACGCAGACGCATCTTCAGGAATCAAGGCATGCTGGGACCCAGAATCAGGGCTGCCCCACCAAGCCCAGGGATCGAAAGGCATCCGGAAGCTTCTGGTCTTGGCTCTCAGGGCATCCCCTGAGAGGCTGGGACTCCCTTTAGCTGGGCCCCATATGCTACGAAGAAGAGGGGACTGGGGCCCAGACCCGTTGCTCCCTCCACTGCCTGCTTGGGCCAGGAGAGGCTGGGGCTCTGCCAGCAGACTGGCCCTAGACAGGGACAATCCCTTGGGGTCAGGGTCCGGGGGAGGCAACACCAATGGGACAGATGCCTTCTGTGGGCATGTGGTACCCACCTTCTCGCTGGGCCCGTCGTGGTCCCAGTTGTGTAGCATCTTCGCCCACTTGTCGGCCCGGCCTGTCTCCTGGCGATGTTGCTGGAACAGGAGAAAGGGGGCAGTGGATTAGACACGAGGAGCGGGAGACCGCCCATGGGCAGCGTCCAGGAGCTCTGCGGGTGGGTCCGTCATGAGAGGAGCCTAGGAGGCACAGGGCCATTCCCGCTGACCACGTCTCCGGGCTTCAGGTGCGTTCCAGCCTCGTGAGGATTCGGGGGACAGTAGGTTAGGTGACATAACCTTGGGGACAGCTTTGGGGACTGGGTCTGCTCTTCCGTGGTCCCATGCTCACCGTCCGTGTACTGCCTGTGACCCAGACAGGCTCGTACCTTGGCCTCGTGGTTGCTGAGGCCGGGCAGCTCCCTCTCCCTGGAAGGCAAGAGAAGCAGAGCCCTGAGAACCAGGCCCCGGCCCCAGAGCCCCCAAGACCCGGGAGGGGAGGCCTGACCCCAGGGAGGTCTGGGGCTGCCAGCTGCCTGAGGCTCGGGGGGGACAGCCGCAACCCGTCTGTGGGTGAGAAGGTGCTTGCTGCCAGGTGGACGGGGCTGGGGTCCCTCAGCGGTCCTTCAGGAGGGACCTGCTCCTAATGTGGGATGGGCCACTCCTAGACCTATCAGTGCCACCTGGTTGTCCCCTGTGACCATCAGTCTGAGGACACCATGGGCTAATGGGACCTGCGTACCTTGTGTCTAGCCTGCCTCTCCCTCACTGTGTGCATCACCCTGCTGTCCACTGACTGCACCCCTCTTGCTGGTCACTTTGGCCGCTTTGGCCGCTTGTCTTGTCAGAGCCACGAAAACGACCACACCCTCCCACTGATCTCCACGGCCACAGGTCAGTGGGCAGCAAGCAGTGCCTGGAGACACAGAAGCAACACTGTAACCACTAACGGAGTCTCCAGCCACGGTAGGTCTCGCGGGGCCCCTCGGCCTAACAACCTCCTTCCCTCGTAGCAAGGCCACTGTGCGGTCCCATACTCTCATGCCCCCCTTCCATGACGGCCTCCTGTCCCTCTTCCTGCTCCCGCACAGGTCTGTCGGCCCCTGCCTCTGCTGCCCATCACCCCTCCCTGACCTTGCATGGCTCCTGCATTTTCTGGGGGCAGAACCGGGGAGGAGGAGCCAGCATCAGGGCACAGAACCCCAACTGCCACCAACTGCCCCCGAAGCAGGGAGCGTCCCTAGCCAATGTGTGACTTGTCCTGAAGACACCTCCTTCCTTCCCTGGTCTCTGAGGTGAGGCCCCCAACAGGAACCCATCCTGCCTGGGACACCTGCGTCAGGGATCACACTGGGCAGCCCTGGAAAACCAGGACACTACCGAGGGACAGCTTGTGGGTCTTCACCTCCTCCGCAGCGAGCCCTGTCTTCCTGGGCCCGGAGCTCGCCTCTCCCCACGGGGTGCCCTCAGCTCCTGCCCAGGCCTCCTCCAAGGACCACGTATCTGCTGAGGGAACAAGGACTTAGCTCGTAGAGCCCCTGTTGTGTGGGCTTCACCTTCTCAATATGGAGCAGGAGGGCCCACACCTGACCCCTCACCTGGCAAGGGACCAGTTGATACACGCGAGGACGCATCTGCAGGAATCAAAGCAGTGCTGCGACCCAGAACTAGGGCCATGCACTGAGCCCGGGGATCACAAGGCATCTGGAAGCTCTGGTCTTAGCTCTTGGGGCGTCCCCTGAGAGGCTGGGTCTCCCTCTAGCTCGGCCCCTTATGCCAGGAAGAGGAGGGGACTGGGGCCCAGACCCGTTGCTCCCTCCACTGCCTGCTTGGGCCTGGAGAAGCTAGGGCTCTGCCAGCAGACTCGCCCCAGAGAGGGGCACTCCCATTGGGTCAGGGTCCAGGGGAGGCAGGGGGCTTTACCCCCAACGCCAATGGGACGGATGCCTTCTGTGGGCATATGGCACCCACCTACTCGCTGGGCCCATAGTGGTCCCAGTTGCATACATCCTCGCCCACTTGTCAGCCCTGCAGGTCTACTGGCGATGTTGCTGGAACAGGAGAAGGAGGGCATCGGATAAGACACGCGGAGCGGGAGACGGCCCATGGACAGCATCCAGGTGCTCTGCGGGCGGGGCCCTCGTGGGAGCAGACTGAGAGGAACCTAGGAGGCACAGGGCCACTCCCACAGACCACGTCTCCGGGGGTCAGGTGCATACCAGCCACGTGAGGATTCCGGGGACAGTAGCTTAGGTGACATAGCCTTGGGAACAGATTTGGGGACTGGGTTTGCTCTTCCCTGGCCCCATGCTCACCATCTGTGTGCTGCCCGTGACCCAGGACAGGCTCGTACCTTGGCCTCACGGCTGCGGAGACTGGGCAGCTCCTTCTCCCTGGAAGGCAAGAGAAGCAGAGCCCTGAAAACCAGGCCCCGGCCCCAGAGCCCCCAAGACCCGGGAGGGGTTCCTGACCCGGGGAGGGCCGGGGCTGCCAGCTGCCTGTGGCTCGGGGGGGACAGCAGCATCCCTCCTGTGGGTGAGAAGGTGCTTGCTGCCAGGTGGACGGGGCTGGGGTCCCTCAGCGGTCCTCCAGGAGGGACCTGCTCCTAAAGTGGGATGGGCCACTCCTAGACCTATCAGTGCCACCTGGGTGTCCCCTGTGACCATCAGTCTGAGGACACCATGGGCTCACGGGGCTTGCTTGCCCAGTGGCTAGCCTGCCTCTCCTTCACTGTGTGCATCACCCTGCTGTCCCATGACCCCCCCCCATCTTGCTGGTCACTTCAGCCGCTCTGGCCGCTTGTCTTGTCAGAGCCACGAACACGACCCCATCCTCCCACTGATCTCCACGGCCACAGGTCATTGGGTGGCGAGCAGTGCCTGGAGACACAGAAGCAGCGCTGTGACCACTCACGGAGTCTCTAGCCACGGTAGGTCTCGCTGGGCCCCTCGGCCTAACAACCTCCTTCCCTCATAGCAAGGCCACTGTGCAGTCCCATACTCTAATGCCCCCCTTCCATGACAGCCTCCTGTCCCTCTTCCTGCTTTCACACAGGTCCTTCGGCCTCTGCCTCTGCTGCCCATCACTGACCTTGCCATGGCTATGGCCTCATCCGAACAACCCCAAAATCATTCGGAATCTATGGTGGGCTTGAGTGGGGGTGTCACCTAAGGTACCCCTTGGCCATTGCCCCTGACCTCACCACCCTCCCACAGAAAGGACAGCACCGTCCCAGAGCCCCTCATCCTCTGCAGACCCAGCTGAACTGACTGGACGCACAGACAGAATGCAGGAGGCAGGCCCCAGGCCTCCCCGAAGCAGGTGTGGAGGCCCCTCGTTGGGGTGCCAGAGGCCTGGCCCTAGGCCCAACTCAATTCCTGCCGTGTACTCGATCTGCCTTCCGGGTTGCTCAGCTCCAGCCAGAGCAATATGCCCCTCAGAGAGCTCCAGGGGACAAGGCCCTGGGCTAAGGACATGGGTCCTGCCACCAGAGAGAGAAGTTCCTGTCAATGCATTCTGCCCCTGAGCTGGAAGGAGGAGGTATTCAAGTATTTGTCATGTCGTGTGCCTTGGCCTTCCAAACCTTCATGGTATTTTTTGATCAACACATATGCTTGATATCGCCACAGTCAACTCTGCTCATCTCTGCCTTGAAGTTTATTGATTTTCCATCTTATTTAAGGAAGATGTTTTCTATAGGAAGGAGGGGAAGACCATTTCTCACATCATCTTCCAATGTCCTGAGCCTTGCACCTGACTGTGTAGACACTACCTTCCTGGTTTCTGAGTATGATGGAAAATATGCATCTACATTCCTCCTTTTCTGCTTAGAGAATTAGTGCTCACAGCAGCATTTAACTGAAAGACACATTTATTTCCATATTTCTGCAGTACTGATGCTCAAAAATTGGCAAACTCTTCTGACCATTTAAAAGGTGCTCTTGATAGATTTTGGGTAAAAAAAAAATTTTTTTTTTTTTTGCTCCTTTGCACTACAATCTATTCTTGGGGCACCCCACTGGCTCAGTCAGTGGAGTGTGGCTCCTGATGTCAGGACTATGAGTTCAAGCCCTATGTTGGGTGTGGAAATGACTCAAATAAGATTTTAAAACTTTAAAAATTATTGTGGAACTTCATTGATTGGTTTTTCAGTTTATTTGTTGGGCATTTGGTTGGACGAAGAACACAATATTGTCATCGGACTGTGTTCCAATCCCCCCATACTTTCTTCTCTTCTCAGGGCTTTCTACATCTCGCTTCCGGGCCCACTCTCTACCCAGTGTCATCATTGTATTGTCCCATACTGCCTTCTCAAAGCTGTATGACTTTGCAAGTCACATGGACACATACAATCTTCTTCAAACTGAATTTTATGTGTGAGGGAGACAATAGCTGCATTCATTTTTTAAAGATTTATTGTTGATTACTTGAGAGATAGAGAGCACAATAGGGAGAGGCCGAATGAGGGAGGGACAGAGGACCCCAAGCACACTCCCTCCTGAACACAGAGCCCTACTCAGGGCTCAATCCTAGGACCGTGGGATCATGACCTGAGTGGAACAAAAGCCCACCACAACATGTTATCCCTTAAGTACAACAAGACCTACAGCTTCTCAGGACCAGCCCCCTCCCCAAATTGAGCCAACCGGAACCCCACTGTGTTGGCTGTAGAACCACATAGGGTAGGGAAGGGAGAATCCGTGGGCCTCTGTAGGGGATCCTGACTTCCCAAACCTGACGAGGTGGTGTGATCTTCCATAAGCTGAGCTTTCTGTGGCCCCACGGCAATGTTTTGTACGTTGGGTGTCCAGGACGTTCCTGTTTTCCAGTAGATTTGTTCTGAAGTACTGGATGGTTTTAGAATTCACTCTTTCATATGATCAATAACATTCCTTCTAAACTTCACATTGTGGCTATCATTGGAGAATACCAGGAACCTGGCTCCATCCACACATTAACATTAGTAGATCCTTTACAGATGTTCAGGGCTTTTGTATGGATGGTTGGGATTACTGGTCGTCACGAGTTTGGAATCGTTCCACCTCTCTTGCTCTTGCCTGTACTTGTCAGCCTCTCTCATCAATGCAGAATGCAGCATTCTTGTGTTCACAACAAACTGAAGGAGAAACGGTTTGGATGAAGCATGTTGGCTATGGGTTTTTGGATCAGATGAAGAAAGGTCCATTTGATTTCGAGTTTGCTGAGGGTTTTGATCATCAACTGATATTGAATTTTATCGCATTTTATCATCTGTTGAGATGATCCTATGACTTTTGTCTTTTATTCTATTCATGTCTTGAATTATTGATCAATATTGTGGGGACATCTTTATTGAGATAGCATTTACCATACTGTATAATTCACCCAGTGCGAGGGTACAGTTCAGGGGCTCTTGGTACAGTGCCAGAGTTATGGGACAGAGACCACCATCAGTGGAGCACCCCAAAGCTGTCACCCCAGAAGTTTGGTCTCTCCCTGCCCTCAGCCTCAAGCATCCATGAATCTATTTTCTGTCCCTATAGATCTGCCTGTTTTGGACATTTCCCAGAAATGCAATCACACAACACATGGCCTTCTGAGCCCAGCTTCTTTCATGGACAGGAACATTTTCAAGGTGTGTCCATGCTGTAACAGGGTTCAGAATTCCTCTCTCTCTTTGGTCCCGTGATACTTCACCGTGTGATTAATCATGTTCTGTTTATCCATCACCCTCTGATGGACATTAGGGTTGTTTCCAGCTTGTGGCAGTTGTGAATGGTGCTCCTAGGAACCTTCCCCTCTGTGATTCTGTGTGGAGAGTTGTTTGCAATCACCTCAGGTGGGTCTCCAGGCCAGAAATTGCTGGGGCGCAGGGCAACTCCACGCCTCAGCTGTTCAGGATCTGCTGGAATTCAAAAGGAGGACGTTAACATAGTTCTCACTGTGCTCTCATCGTCAGATCCCACAGACCTTTTGCAGAAGGTCCCAACCACACGGGTTCTATCCAAGGGTGTATTTCAGACTTGGCATGGATTTCAGTGATTATGTTCCTTTCATCTTCTTGGCTCTGGAATAGCTTCTCGGTCTTTCTTCAGCTTCCATGACCTTGATGTTTTGGTGGTGATAGAGAAGTTATCCTGTGAAATGTCTTCTGGGTTGGCTTGTGTTGTGTGGAGTTTGCTCACAGCCACATTCGGATTTTGCACCTTTGGCAGGCACTGCAGAAGTGAGGCTTGGCTCTTCTCCTGCCTCCTGTTGGGAGTGTCCACTTGGTTTGCCTGTGACGAATGGTGCTCGCCCCAGTGGTTGGATCAAAGTAGTGTCTGCGAGGCCCTCAGCATCAAAATACTCTTTTGCCCTTCGTAAGGAATACGTACTTTGCTGGAGACCATTTGAGACCCATTGTCTTCTCATTCACGTTCATTGAGTCAGTCATTTATTTATGTTAGCATGTCAGAAAATACTCACATTTTCTCATTTCGCTCCGAGGGTTATCAGTTCCGTTACTAGGGTTCCTTATTTTCACTCTTGGCTTGTTCCTGATTGAGCCAGGAGGAACCCCTTTGAGCTGACGACTGAGTCCTTTTGACACGTCTTCAAATTCCTTTATTCCTATCTTACTTTCTAGCACCGCCTGGTTGTCTAGACCATTTATGGGCTCTCGTCCTGGCATGAGGCATTTCTCTGAGTATGACCTGGCTTTCTTTTCATGCACAATGGTATTCAGAAGCCAAGACCTGGAATCTGGGTGTGCTTATAAACTTCTGGAATTTTCCCCACTCTCTTCCAGTACACCATCCAGACCTTCTCGAAGAACATAGTGTCTGTGTGTATGTGTGTGCATGGTGCAGTGTACATAAAGGGTGTGTGTATATATAGTGTACACACACAAAGAAACACACATTTACACTGACTTCTGTATCTTTTTATATCTTTTATATTTCTACTGTTCTTTATAATGAAATTAAAAATTATAATTTATTCAGACACCAAGGATTCTAACAATTTGGAGTTCATTTCAGTATCCCATCTTCCATATTCAAAACTCCCTTCACCAACGAGACAAGCCTGTAACCCATTATCCTCGAGGTACCAGCTTACTCAATGGATTCCTTTGCTCCTACTCTGTCTCCTGTGCCAATGCACCACGGCCTAGCTCAATTCCCCAAGCCAGCCTCTCCCTTCATGAGAGACCCTGAGCTCAGTTTCTCCCGCTCCACGGCCACCTAGGATGGTCCCTTCTTCCACCAGATCTGGATTTGATGTGCTTGCCTTGCCTACCCCCAGCCCTGTTTCAAGATGCCCCCAGGATTTGTTTGAGTCAGGTAGACTAAGGTGACAGACACAGAGACACACCATGTCTGAGAGGAGAGTTCACTACTCAAGGCTCTGGAGAGAAGGAGCCATGCCACTCTGGGCCCCACGGGGCCCCACAGGGAAGCATGCGGTGAGTGTGGAGGTTCAGGGACTTAGAGGAGAGCATGGGCCAGTTATCTATTGTGGGTTTTGTGGGAAGGAACGGCTGAGTCAGGGTATGCGAGCCAAACAGGCTTAGGATTGGATAGTTTGATTTCAATTTCAGTGAGCTCTGGGTTATATCTCTGGTTCCTAGTTGTCTGGTACCTAGCCTTGGCATGATGAGGCCAGGGGGAGAGTGTCCCAAACTACACGAGTTTCGTGAAAAGAGCAGATGAGAGACACAGGTGGTTTGCATCTCCACAGGGAGTTTCAGGCTACCTATTTTCTACTTCTAGGAACTGGATGACCCTGGCAAAGACAGACTCTCTGCAGGTGCAGATTTTATGTATTTTCTTGACAGAGAGAGAGAACAAGCAGGAGGAGTGGCAGAGGGAGAGGAAGAAGCCGGCTCCGCACTGAGCAGGGAACACTGGGATCATGACCTGAGCTGAAGGCAGACGCTCAACCCATTGCCCACCTAGGTGCCCCTCTAAATTCCCTCTGAAAAGCAAACAGAGATATCTTTGTAAAAATACATTCTATGTCACATGGAACAGGTTGTGGGGCATCAGGTCTCCACCCCGAGGGCACCTGACTGTCCCCTCCACCATGAACCAGCACCGGCATAAACTGAGCTTTGGATGGGAAGGCAGACTCAGGACCTTCCTATGTTGATGCCCTGACCCCCAGGGTGACTGTATTTGGGGATGGAGTCCATAAGGAGATAACTAGAGGGAGACAAGATGCCCAGGTGAGCTCTATTGAATGGGATGGTCCCTGCCTGCTACGGCCTCACAGATCCATGGAGAAGAACTAAAATACACAGATGCTAACACACAATACATCATTAACAAAATAAAATTACCATGACATTTATAGTGACAGGCAGAGCCTGAAAGGAGTGGGCACATGGGTAGGGTAACAGGGAGGTGCCTCGAAGGAGGGAAGGGTGAATCCAGTGGAGATTTCAGCCGTCACTGTGGCGCAGGGGAGGGGGCTGCAGGGTTGAACAGGGCAGGGGTTTGCTGGGGCCCTGCTCAGGGAGATGACGCCATCCCAAAGCATGCAGGTGTCCTTGGAACCTGGGCAGGTGGCCCGTGACATGGGTGAGGCCGGGGTGTCGGGCAGTGCCGGATTCAGAGCATTGGTAGGGAGCATCAGGGATGGAGCCCAAGGAGGGTCACGGGGCTCCACTGACTTTCTGGCCACAGGGCTGAGGGGCTGATGACTTGTTCCTAGTGCTCAGGATGGAGGGAGAGGGACCTCCCTGGGACAGACCTGGGGCGGTGGGTGAGGTGAACTAGAGCCAAGGAGCTAAGGTGGAGGGAGACAGAGCTGCCTGAGTCTGGATCCCGGACAAGCTGGAAGAGGCTGGAGAACACCAGCTTTGGCCTGGATTTCAGGTCACCAAGCCCCACACGGCTCCCTTCCGATGCTGTCCTGGATCTTTCCTGGCTCTCCAGGGAAGGGGGTGGGGAAGGGGAGGCTAAGGGGAAGGGAGACATAGATGCAGGTCATCTGGGGCATGGGAGGGATACACAGGAGCGATGGAGGCACCACCTCAGCCAGAGGGGTTCAGGACCCCTTTAGCTGTTCTGTTTCCCATCAGGTCTCCGGGGATTTCTCCGGGGGGCAGGGGAAAGGGGTCGTCAGGAGAGGAGGCAATTGGGACTCAGCAGCCCATAGAGCACACACTGCTTTCGTGGGTCAGATGAGCACCCGTGCCCCGGACACAGGACCCGAGGGCCCCTTCCCCTCCCCTCTCCATCCCACTTAGCAGGTCTCATTGGAGCAGGATCCCCAGGGACCCCAGACCCCACCTCCTGCAGAGATGCAAAGCCAGGACATAGAGGACTGGAGCAGCCATCCCGGCCTAATGGACTGGAGAAAGGGGACTAGGCAGGCCAGGCTTGGGGATCCTTGTTGTAGCCCGTGATTAGTGACCGTGAAGGGCAGGCTCCAGAAGAAGACAGGGACAGCCGCCATGTGGAAGACCAGTTAGGTCCCGGCAGGGGAACACCACTGGGAGCGCCGGAAGGCCAGGCTCAGGCTGGACACTCACATCGAGGCCGAGGAGCAGGTGGAAGGCCTCCCATCCTCCTGAAGCCAGTCACATGGGGGCTCTGTCTCCAGATCAGCACAGACCTCAGTCCTGAGGTGCACACAGAGGGCCGGGGCACAACTCAGGGTGCTCGGGGTCACCGAGGTGCCCTGTTGGTAGCAGCGGCCCCAGGTGGGGACGTGGGCCACTGAGAAGCTCTGGGTGGCTGTGGCCGCCGGGAGACAGAGGCCCACCATGAGACAGAAGCCAGTTACCACCTCCTGGACCACGACTGCCTGTCATGTCCCAGGGGGCCACCCATGCAGGGTTTTCTACAGCTGGATGAACACCGAGCAGCCAAGGCTCAGGCTGTGGGCAGCGGCCAGCTGCAGGAAATAGATGGGTGGGCACTGCTCGGACGTGGAGGCAGAGAGTCAAGGCCACCACACCATTGCCCAAAACCCCGCACAGGACTGCTAGCACCGGGAGGGGGAGGAACAACTCTGACTACGCCCGTTCCCTGTCTCGTCTACAGCCTCGAGGTTACAGGTCTGGGCCTCATGGTGGGGAACAGGGTCCCAGGAGGAGGCGGTGCCTCGATGGTCATGCCGGGCCGGGCGCTCCCAGAGAAACAGAGGTCTGCTCCCTTCACCGGTCTGGGGCCTGCTGAGGGCCTCCACTGGTCAGTCACCTGCAGGGAGCTCGAGGGCCTCTGCACCTCTGAAAGGGCCACCCCGGGTCGCAAGCGCCACGCACGCACCTGGGCCCTGCACCAGGGCCGCCCCGACAGCCTCGGCTCCAACCAGCCTGCCGACAGTGTTTGCTGGAGGACTGCAGGGGTGCTACAAGGATGTGGCTGTCCAAAGCTGCACATGGGAAGGCCGGGAACACTTCTGGGGCCTGAGGAGGGGCTGAGCATGTGCTCCAGGTTGGGGTTGGGGGTCTGAGCCAGGCTGGATGTCGCCCAGCTGCAAATTGGCCTAAGGTGTGAACCCCCGCCCCCTCGCAGGGATAGCGAGGCCCCTCTGGAGAGTGGCTCTGCTCAGGGTGCAAGTCTGTGACCCCGTCCTCTGCGACCAGCACCCTTGGGTCTCCCACAGCAATGGCTTTCACGCCCTTCCCCATAGAGGGAATCCCGTCCTCCATCTGCAGCCACGAGCACCCCCGGGCCAGGTTTGTCTCGGGATTTGCCCCTGAGTGGAGGGAGCTGGGTGGACATGCCCGATCCCAGAGAGAAGAGGGTGGCTGGAGCCCCGCGCTCCCACGCTCAGACCCTTTCCACAATGACCCTGCGGCCAACACCTGGCCTGCTGCTCCCCGGAGGAGCTCTCCCAATGGGTGTGTGGCATGGGAGCGTACTAGGGATGAGCTGAAAGCGTCTCTGCCGAACCTGAGAGAATGGCCTGACGTCCGTGGCTCTTCGGACCCCACTTCCGAATAAAACGTACCCGCAGTCATCCTGTCAAAATCACCTCTGCCCTCTCTCTGTCGATGGCTTTGGGGAGACATCCCCGGTACGTGTGAAGATGGGCAATGGCCATGAAGGGGGCTCCTGGGAGCTCAAGAAAGGGCTGCATCAGGGACCTACAGAAGGGCCAGCACCCAAAATGACCCTGGATGCAAGCACACACATCACGGGTGTGGGTCTCAGGGGGGAGCCTTCTGCCTCTGCAGCCCAGGTAAGGACCGCGTGTGGTCACCTTCTCCAGGGACATGAGCCCTCACACATGGAGCTCACGCAACAGAGACTCACAGCCCCCTGTCCTGGGGGCTGAAAACCAGGTTGCAGGCGTGGGCAGGGAGGGTCCTCCTGAGGTTGTCTCCTGGAGTGTGGATGGCCGTGCTCCTCCTGTGTCCTCCCTGGTCGTCCCTCTGAGTGCACACGCCCCTGGTGTCTCTTTGTCTTCTCATAAGGACACCAGTCAGATTGAATCAGGGCCCTACTGTATGAGCTCATGGAACCTTAATATGTCTGGAAAGGTCCTTTTTAAGAAACTATTATATTTCAATTTGATTAATGACCATAGAACGTATTCCTCATTTCAGAGGGAGTCTTTAGTGGTCCGTCAGTCTTCCATGACACCCAGGTCACCTCCATCCCCACCCCGCCTCCCCTCCAGGATCCCTATTGTTCTCAGAGTCAGGAGTCTCTTGTGCTTTGTCTCTCTCTTTGTTTTTATCTTATTTTGTGTTTCCCTCCCATTTGCTACGATCCTCTCTCCTGTCTCTGAAATTCCACCGTGAGTGAGAGCACGTGATCATGGTCGTACTCTGACTGATTGACCTCGCTGAGCCTCATACTCTGCACTTCTATCCACACCGTTGCAAATTCCAAGAATTCATTATGTTTTTTAAAATATATTGGATTTATTTTGTGACACAGGGCAAGCAAGTATGAACTCGGGAAACAACAGAGGGAGAGGGAGAAGCAGACACCCCGCTGAGCAGGGGATCCCAATGTGGGACTCGATCCCAGGAGCCTGGGATCCTGTCTACCCGAGAGGCAGACGCTTACTCAACTGAGCCACCCAGCTGGTGCATGAAATCATTGTTTTCATGACTGAGTAATATTCCATGGTGTGTGTATATGTATCTCCCCCTCAGCTTCTTTATGCATTCCCCTCTTGATGGACGACGTCTGGGCTCTTTCCATCGTTTGCATATTGTGGACACAGTTGCTGTAACTATGGGGTGTGCGTGTCCCTTCCCAGCACCACGTTTCTATCCTTCAGGCGATTACCGAGTAGTGCATGGGTGGGTTCGAGGGTAGCTCTGTCGTTCCTCTCCTTCTGAGGAGCTGCCATCCTGTCTTCCAGAGTCCTGCCCCAGACAACATTCCCATCAATGGAGTAGAGGGTCCCATTTCTCTGCATCCTCTCCAACATTTCTTGTTTCCTGACTTGTTCATTTAAGCCATCCTAACCAGGGAAAGCTGGTGTCTCATTGACACTCTGATTTCTAATTCCCTGATGCTACGTGATGTTGACTATATTTTCATGTCTCTGTTGACCACTTGTACATCTCCACTTGTACGTTCATGCCTTTTGCACATGCATCAATGTATTGGGGGTGGTTCAGGTTGATAAGCTCATTACAGATTTTAGACACTTGTCCTTTAACTGATATAACATCTGGAAATTTCCTCTCTCATTCAGGAGGCTGTCCTTGTCTTGATCAACTCTTTCCCTTGCTAGGCAAAAGCTTTTAGTCTTGACGAATTCCCAATAGTTCCTGTTTGCTTTTGTTTCCGTTGCATTTGGAGGCGTGTCTGAGACAAGCTGCTGAGACTGAGGTCTGAGCGGTCGCCGGCTGCGTGCTTCTCTGGGCTGTGGTTGGATTCCTGCGTCACGGGGAGGTCTTTCAGCCCTGCTGAGTCCATTTCTGGGTGTGGTGCCAGAAAGCTGTCCAGGTTCCCTCTCTGCATGTGGCTCTTCAATGTTCCCAACACCAGTTACTGAAGGGACTGTGTTTCTCCATTGACTAACTAGCCTGCTGGTTGACAATGACCAGACCATAGAGTTGAGGGTCTACTTTGGGGTTCTCTATTCTGTTCCAATGAACTCTGTGTCGGTTTTGTGCCGGTCCCATACTGTCTTGATGTTGACGGCCGTGGACTAGTTCTGGAAGTCCAGCAGGATGCCAGCAGCTTCGGTATTCTTTTTCCACCTCCCTTTAGGTATTTGGGGTTTGTGCTCATTCCCGAGAAACACTCGGTTTGCTTATTCCAGCTCTGAAAAACAGGCCAATGTATACTGAGAGGGATTCCATTGAGTGGGGAGAATGCTCTGGGCAGTGTAGACATTTTAATGATACTATGTCTTCCTAACCATGAGCACGGAATATTTTTCTCCTTCTCGGTGTCTTCCTTGATGTCTTTCACAGTGTTCTGTTGTGTTCAGAAGAGTGATCCTTTACCTCCTTGCTTGGGTTGATTCCTCCGTATCTTCTGGGTGTGGGTGTCGTCGTAAGTGGGATGGATTCCTTCATTTCCCTTTCATCTCCTTGTTAGCCCAGAGAGAAGCAACTGACGACTGTGCATCTGTCGTCGATCCTACAAATTTCTCAGTTCCCAGTTGAGTTCTAGCCATCCTGGGGTGGAGACTTTTAGGTAGTCCATAGATAGGAATTCAAGAAGAGGAACTCATCTGTGAGGAGGACGAGTTTGATGTCTTCTTTTCCAATTTGGATGCTTTGAATTAGAATGTTGTTTGACTGCTGAGGGTAGGACTTGTCGTGCCCTGCTGACAGCTGTGGTGAGGGTGGACATCCCTGCCGTGCTCCTGACCTGAAGGGAAAAGCTCTCGGCTTCCCCCCATTGAGACTGGTACTTGCTGTGGGGGCTCCTAGATGGCTTTTCGGACATTGAGGTATGTTCCCTTTCTCCCTCCACTGTGGAGAGTTTGTATCAAGAATGGAGGCTGTCCTTGGTCCCAGACACTCTGTGCATTTATTAAGATGCTAATGGCTTGGGTCATTTCTCTAGTGAAAGTGGGGCATGGCATTGGTGGATTTACAGGAGGGAACGTGGGTGGTGGGTGCGGGGTGGGCAGTAGACCTGAAGACTCTTGAGATCTCAAAACTTCCAGTACGAAGCTAAAGAGGTCCCAGAAACACAAACAGAGAATGTCGGGAATGCAGTCCCTTGTCCTGGGATGGTCCAAACTTGGTATGGGGACAGAAGGGGAGGACACTTCTCTTGCAGAGCGCAGATGAATGGGGACAACCGTCGAATCACTGAGTGGCACTCCTGAAACGCATGTACCATGACGTGTTGACAATACCGCAGTACACAGGGATGACCAGGGTCTTCCTGTAGAGATCCTCGTGGGTCCATGAAAGGTCATGATACAGCCGTTCCAAGGAGGCGGCACCTCTGCAGCCATGAGAGCGATTCCTCCCATGGTCTGCAATGTGTATTGAAAACCACTGATTTCTTAGTTATTTGAGAGAGAGAGAGAGAGAGAGAGAGCTGAGGCGGAAGGAGGACAGAGGGACAGGGAGAGAGACCCTGACGCGGACTCCCAGCAGCATCCAGGACCCAACACAGGGTCCATCTCTCCACCTGGCAGTTCATGTCCTGAGCCAATATCTAGAGGGGGACCGTCACACGACCAAGACCCCAGGCACCCCTCCAATGTGCTCAAGGACAGAACGCATGGTGGCAACCCATGGGTTGGGAGCACATTCGTAAACCTGTCGACGAAGCAGGGGGTTGCTCCAAGGGCCCCCGCATAGGAGCTCAGGATGGTGTGAGGGTGCCAAACCTCCCCTTCCCACCATGCATGTTACCAAGACCCTCCCGAAGAGTGAGAGCTGCAGGGGGAAGGGCTCAGTGCAGACAGAACCCTGCTGACCCGCACCTATGACATGAGACCCACCGTGGACGGAACGGTGGCGCCTCAGGGTTCCGCCGCTGCCTGGCGCACACTGTGCTCTGTGTCTGCCGGCAGCTAGAGACGCTCGCGCTCTCTGTTCCCGGCTCTGCCACACGTTCACTGACGCACTCCCCCCACGAACCCCGTGTAGACCACAGGCGCAGCTCCCACAGCGACAGGTCACAGGTGAGTTGACCTGCTCCCTTCAGGCCACTATGGGGCCTATAGGCTCAGGGGGAGTAGCACGGGCCTCCACGGCTGTGGCCGAGACTCCCGGACCCCAAGCGCAGACCTTGAGCCGGCGAGGGCAGCCTTTCCACATCCCCCTGGAGGGCGGGCTGCCCCAGCTGCTGCCCAGGTCCCAGCCTCCTGGGCAGGAAGCCCGCAAGCCCCTCCACTCCAGGGAGGACAGAGTCCCTCCTGCTCTCCCCTCTGCCCCTCTTCGGGCAATTCCCAAAACCCAGGCTGCCAGCTGGGGAGCCTGTTCAGAATCTTGCTGGCACGTGTTCATGAGGGGACGTCCCGCTCACGGGCTTTTCCATGTTTGCAATGAGCTTGTCACATCTGAGTCACATTCGATCCCCCCCAAGCCCACAGGGACACTCGCTGGCCGGCCATTCCAGCCAGCCTCGAGCTGTCGGCCCCGGGCTCGGGGACGCCACCCCAAGCATCAGGTCAGCAATCCCCGTAGAAACCCGGACCCCCGTTTGCTCCTGGGTACGGGGTGAAGGGACCGTGCTCTCACTGTGACCACGTGCTGGGGACGGTGGCTGGGAAGGGAGTCTGGAGGCGGGAGTGCCCCGGGGAGGCAGTGCCCGCGTGGGATCCGTCGACACAGCATGGCCCTTGGAGCCCCAGGCTTCTCTCCACTCTGGGCTCAGAAAGACTGGGGATCTGCCTGCTGCGAGCACATGCCTTGGTTCCTTGGCGGTTCTCAAGCAGGGTCCCCTTGGGATGTGTTTGGTTAGCAGCACCATGAACCAGGACCTGGAGACGCTGATAGCCTTGGAACGAGCCCACATCCTAGCCAATTACACCCAGGTGAGGCCCAGAGGGGACCCATCCACTTGCCGGACCCTCATTACAGGGGTGGGGCCTGAGCCAAGGATGGGCCCCTTTAGCCCAGACAAGGACCAGAGTCTTCAGAAACAAGTGCGACGTGGGGGAGGGTCCCGGGCATTAGGAAGCAGCTGAGGGTCCATCGGGGATCCTAGGTGTCCATCCTTGATGAGTTCGAGGCAGGGATCATAGGTGGCAGGAGCTTAGGAGGCCCAAGCTGGGATCGCAGACAGCGGGTGCTCAGAAGATCCATGTGGCGTCCTAGGCGTGTAGGAGCAGGTCTGGTCCAAAGGGAAACTTCAGCAGCAAGAGCATGTATGGCCCAGGCAGGGACCAGAGCCGCCGTCCCGTAGAGGAGACCAAAGTGGGCATCACTGACAGACGCAGGCACATTGTCAGCCTGCTCCTGAGCCGACAGGGCCTGCCTCTCATGCTGCCCCTTTTCCGAGGGTCCTGGACTCCCTGAGGATCAGGGGCGAGGGGAGCCATTTTACTCCCTCCTTTCCCCCTGCCGCTGGCTCGCACGGGACCCCCACCACGGACCCTCTCTGTTTCAGGCACGCCCACCGGGGTCTCCAGGGGACGCCCAGGAAAGTGCTGACCTCTCGCTGTGCAGGTTCACGGACCATCACGGCTTCCTGCAGTGAGTCCCGGCGCGCTCCTCCGTCCAGCTCAGGGGCAGAATGCATTGACAGGAAATTCTCTCTGTGGAGGCAGGACCCATGTCCCTAGCTCAGGGTTTCGTTGCCTGCATCCCTCGGAGGGCCCGACTCTGCTCTGGCTGGAGCTCGGTGACCCGGGAGGCAGACCATTATTGTGGCAGGAATGGAGCTGGGACATGAGCTGGGCCCCGGGGCAACCCAATGAGAGGCGTCCATGCCTGTTCCAGGGAGGCCCAGGGCCTGCCCTCTGCATTCTGTCTGTGCATCCAGTCAGTTCAGCTGGGACTACAGAGGGTGAGGGGCTCTGGGACAGTGGCGTCCTTTCCGTGGGAGGGTGGTGTGGCCTGGGGCGGGGGCTGAGGGGTACCCTCGGTCACACTCCCAGGCCAGGCCCGCCACAGCTCCTGAAGGCTTCTGGGGGATGGCAGGATGATGCCAGGGACAAGGCCAGGTGAGGGAGGGGTGATGGGCAGCGGAGGGAGGGGCCGACCCACAAGGGCGAGGGGCAAGGAGAGGGACAGGAGGCTGTCCTAGAGGGAGGAACCAGGGCAGGGGTCGGCACAGTGGCCTTTCTATGAGGGATGGAAGCTGTTAGGCCGAGGGGCCCCACGAGACCTCACCGTGGCCGGAGACTCCACGTTTGGTCACCATGCTACTCACAGGTCCTCAGACCCTGCTCGCCGCCCAGGGACCAGTGGCCGTGGAGATCGGTGGGAGGGTGGGGTCGTGCCCGTGGCTCTGACAAGACAAGGGGCCAGAGCGGCCGAAGTGACCAGCAAGAGGGGTGGAGTCGGGACAGAAGGGTGATGGACACTTTGGGAGTGGCAGGATAGACACTGGGCATGCAGGACCCGTGAGCACGTGGGGTCCTCAGACTGATGGTCACAGGGGACACCCAGGCAGGAGTGACTAGGAGTGGCCCATCCCACTTTAGGAGCAGGTCCCTCTGGGGGACAACTGAGGGACACCTGCCCAGCCCACCTGGCAGCAACCACCTTCTCATGCCCCAGGCGGGATGCTGCTGCCCCCACCTGAGCCACAGGCAGCTGGCAGCCCCAGCCCTCCCTAGAGTCAGGCCTCCCCTCCCTGGTCTTTGGGGCTCTCGGGTGGGGTGCCTGGTGCTCAGGACTGTTTCTCTTGCCTTCCAGGGAGAAGGAGCTGCCCGCCCTCAGCCCCCGAGAGGTCAAGGTATGAGGCTCTCCTGGGGCATGTGCAGGAAACAGTGGGTGGACGTGGGGCCGGTGACAGCAGACCCAGTCCCCAAAGCTGTTCCCAGGGCTAGGACACCAATACCCCTGTCCCAGGAATCCGCACGTGGCCAGGAACCCACCTGAGCCCCGAAGACGGGGTCTGCGGGACGGCCCTTTGCCTCTCAATCCCCTCTGAGTCTGTTCCCAGCACAGTCCCGGCCCCCAGGTCTTCTGGACGCTGCATATGGGCCGGTATCCAGCTCTGCGTGGCTTATCCGCTGCCCCCCTTCTCCTTTTTCAGCAACATCGCCAGGAGACCCGCAGGGCCGACAAGTGGGTGAAAATGCTAGGCAACTGGGACCACTACAGGCCCAGTGAGAAGGTGGGTGCTGTGGGCCCGCAGATGGCATCTGTCCCATGGGGGTGGGGGTAATGTCCCCTGCCTCCCGGGGACCCCGACCCCACCGGAGTGCCCCTGTCTGGGGGGAGTCTGCTGGCATAGCCCCAGCCTCTCTAGTTCCAAGCCGGCAGCAGAGGAAGCCACGGGTCAGGGCCCAGTGCCCTCCTCCTCATGGGAGACAGGGCCCAGCTCCAAGGAGACCCAGCCTCTCGGGGACGCCTCGGAGCCAAAGCCAAAAGCATCCGGATGCCTCTTGCTCCCAGGCCTGGCAGGGCGGGCCTGGTTCTGGGTCCAGGCACTACCTTCTCTCCTGCAGATGCGTCGGCGCCTCTATAAAGGGGTCCCTCCCCAGGTGAGGGGTCAGGTGTGGGCCCTGCTGCTCGATATTCCAAAGGTCAAATCCACCCACCAGGGGCTGTATGAGGTAAGCCCTTGTGCCCTCAGCAGAGGGGTGGCCCTGGGAGGAGCCCTGGGCAGGAGCAAAGGACATCCCGTGGGGAGAGGCTAGTCAGGGCCCTGGCTGGAGCTCCATCCTGGAGGACAGGGTTCGGTGCGGGGAGGGTAAGACCCACACACTGACCCGTGGTAGTGCCCTCGGCCCCCAGGCCTACCCACAAGTTCCCTGATACAGGCATACTGGGCACGGTGAGCTCCTGGGTGGGGGGCGCCTCAGAGAACACGGAAGGAAGGAGGTGTCCTCAGGACACGGCCCAAGGCGGCAGGGGACGCTCTCTGCTTCGGGGGCCCTTGGTGGCAGTTGGGGATCTGTGTGCTGATGCTGGCTCCTCCTCCCCGGTTCTGCCCCCAGAAAATGAAGGAGCGGGCCCAACTATCCTGCAAAGACATCAGACAAATCGACCTGGACGTGAACCGGACCTTCCGGAACCACATCATGTTCCGGGACCGCTATGGCGTCAGGTGAGGCTGGGAGACAAGCAGGCCTCTGGGGTACGGGAGCTCCTCGGGGGGTCCGGCGCGACCCCGGGGGCTTCTGGGTGGAGGACACAGGGTCGCTGAGGAGAAAGGAAGGAATGGCAGCAAATGTGGTCTCGGCCACATGGTGAACGTGGGAGGGAGGACCCAGGGGTCCCTACCCGCACCCCGGGGCTGCTGCGATGGGGAGGGCATGGAGCCAGGGCCTGGCGGGGATCCATGTGAGCGGAACCCCAAGGTTGGCGTGGAGCACGTAGGAGGGGAGCCGAGCCAGAGTGTGGGGTCGCGGCAGGGGGCACTACGGGGAGCTGGGGGACTGGCAGCACAGACTCGGCCGGGCGAGGACACACATGGACGGACTAGGGGCACACGCTCAAGGGGACCGCCCGCTGGGTGTGTTTCTGCGTGGACTGGCATTGAATTTTCCACAGTGGACAGTGTAAAGATAGCCAGGACCGTGAACCCCCAAATGCCACCCGGCCCCGCCTGGGTCCCGGATCACCACCCGCATCCCCCTCCGCAAGTGTCCCCCCACAAGCCTGGCTGAAGACCGCGGGTCCTCTGGGGCTGCACTCTGCTCCGGACGGGGGGACGGGGGGTGCCTCCCATGCGGCTTGGTCAGACAAAGCCACCCACCCTGCTCTCCCTGTCCCCAGGCAGCGAGCCCTGTTCCACGTCCTCCTGGCCTATTCGGTCTACAACCCCGTGAGTGTCCCTGCTGCCATCCCTCCTGCCCCGCAGGTGCCCTTTGTCTCCAGGATGCCTGAGCAGGCTGAACTCCTAGTTGGGACTCCACATCCCATGGCCCAAGAAACGCAAGCGAGGGGCCCTACACCCTAGGACTGAGGCCGGGCTGGGGTGCAGACCTCAGTGCGGGGGAGGGAAGGCCCCTGAGTCCCTGAGCGCTGGGTGCCTGGGGGCTCTGGCCTGCACCGCTATGGTACTAATGATCTGGGCTGGATCCTGGGAAGTTCGGGACCTGGGTGGGGAGGGTGGTTCCCTTGTCATGACCTTCCCCCAGTGAGGTGGCCCCATTCCATGGGGTCTGGCTATTGCAGGAGGTGGGCTACTGTCAGGGGATGAGCGACATTGTGGGACTCCTCCTGATGTTCCTGGGTGAGGAAGACGCCTTCTGGGCCCTGGCCCAGCTGATGAGCTTGGAGACCCACGCCATGCACGGTAGGGGGCCTGCAGAGCACCTGGGCGGGACCTGCAACTCAGGACTTCCTCCCTGCAGGGCAGCAGAGCAGTGGGGCGGCTGGGAACCCCAGCCAGCCCACCTCCCCACCGGGAAAGGGCACGGCCTCCTCAGGGCGATTGTAGCCATGATCACTGGCCCCAGCGTTTGCAGACCGTTCTCGCCTTCCTACGGGACCTTCAGCACCCTGTCTGGGAGCCGCCTTGCCTGCCGGGTCCCCCGGCAGCCCACGGCCAGACGAAAACCTGACGGTGGCATGTCCCGTTCCCTGGACCCTCAGTCCAGCACCCAAGCCCAGGATTTGGGCCTACACGACACCATCACCCTCCCTCTGGGAGTCTCATTCTGCCCCTCAGGGCTGCTAACCCCCCTGCCCCTGCTGTGACCACCGCAGGAAGTGTGCTGGGTCCGACGGCCCTGGTGCAAAACAGGGCTACACACTCAGCTCGGTCTCTGGGAGGAGGAGGGTCCTCTGGCCCAGCCACCAGGCCTGGACGGCTCTGCTGCGGTTGTGGACCAGCGGGCACAGCCAGGGCTAGGAGGGCTATGGGCACACACTCCAGTCGGGGATTGGGAGCGGAGCCCCCTGGCAGAGTCAACACCCACCTGGTGGGGGACAAGACTCTGATGGTGGGGGTGCCTGGGGCCTTCTCAGGGTTCTTCGCTCCGGGATTCCCAAAGCTGGCCCGTTTCCAGCGGCATCATGACATCATCATGGAGAAGGAGCTCAAAGGCCTGAAGAAACACCTGGTGAGTAGACGCTCCCCGGAGGCCCAGCATCACCACCCGGGGCAGGGGTATGGGACCTGCAGAACCCTGCCCATGCTGCCCAGAGCCCGGTGTCCTGCTCTGTCTCCTGCTGGGCCCAGGGCGCCCTCGGGACTGAGCGGGGATGTGGGGTGTGTCCACCTGGCTGCTGGTGTGGCGTGAGGCTGCCAGCTGGGCCCCGAGCACCTTGTGTCCCTCTGCCAGGACGAGCAAGGGATGAGCGCGGGGCTGTACACCACCAAGTGGTTTCTGCAATGTTTCATCGGCCGGGTAAGACCCTCAGGCAGAACTGGACCTTGACCTGCTCCTGGCTCGGGGCCCAGGGGAAGCCCAAGCTCAGCCTCATGCTCCAGACCAGCCAGGCCCGACCCCGAAGTCCCTGAGCCTGAGGCTCTTGGTCCAGACCCATCCTGCAGCCTCGAACGGGGCCCCTGGACGAGGTTCTGGAGACCAGCGCTGTCCGTCTCCGCCTCCCCAGGAAGGCCAGTTCAGCCTGGGAGCTGACGGGTCCTCTGCCCAATGTGCGGCTAACCGGCAGTCCTGTCCGGGTGTGTGGGCACCGAGAGTGGGACAGAGTCTGTGGCCCCGCATTTCTGGGTGTCCTACTGGCCAGTCCCTTCCCGCCCAAGGCCGTCTGGAGCCCATCTTCCGCAGGAGGAGGACACCCACGGGACGGGTTGCAGAGCCTCGTCCGACGCAGCCAGGGGGACGGGATGGCAGGGGCAGGGCAGACGGGAGGCCTTCACACAGGCGGAGAACCCCTGGGCCTAACTGAGGCTGCTCCCCCCACCTGCTCACACGCAGACCCCAATCGCGCTCACCCTGAAGCTCTGGGACGCCTACATCCTGGACGGAGAGCGCGTCCTCACAGCTATGGCCTACACCGTCCTCAGGCTACACCGCCGTAAGGGACCCCGCGGGAGCCCAGGGGTGTCTGATGCAGGTTTCGGGGGCCGGGGAGATGGCCCACTCCTCCCAGGAGCGAGGAGCATGCTGGCCTTGGTGGAGGGACACTGGCTGGCTGTTGGCTTGGGGGCTGCCCTGCAGAGGAGCAGGGGCCACGGGGCCTCTCCTGCAAGGCTCTGCCCGTGGTGCTCCTGGGAACAGCGGGACGCCCAACCGCCGTCCCCGGGCAGGATCCTAGGATGGTAGGGAGGCGCCCCTCTGCTCTGACTCACACCCGTTGCCCAGAACACCTCCTGAAGCTGCCCCTGGAAGGGCTGCAGGGCTTCCTTCAAGACACCCTGGCCCAGCCCTGGGCCCTGGAGGATGAGGCCATCCTCAGACACCTTCGGGCCTCCATGGCCCATCTCCGTCGGAGGAAGTGTGACCTGCCCCCGCCAGGTGGGCTCCAGTCCCCAGCCCCTCCCGCCTCACCCTCCTGGGGCAGCTCACAGTGGACCCAGTATCCGGGGGGCGTCCACTGTGTCTTTATCCCTCTGGTCTTCTACTCTAACGTCGGGGAACCCAGGCCCGGCCTGTGCATCGGGGTGCTCCCTGTGGGGTAGGGCATGCGCCCCCTGGATTAGCTGTGAGGGGCAGGCCAGGGTGGACACCCAGGGAGCCGGGAGCACAGCCTGGAGGCACAGCCTGCTAGGCACAAGCAGCCTACTGGAGACGCTGACCCAGTCTGCCTCTTTGCAGCCGGCCCTGAGGAGCTCCCCAAGATGCCCCTGGGCCAGGAGCACGGGTCCCCAGTCCTGACGGCCCTCTTCCGCTCTCCTACCCTGGAGGTGCTCTCCGGAGCAGTCAGGCTGGCCTCCTCAGTCCCAGCCACACATGCTGAGCAGCCGGGACCCCTTCCACGCCAGGCTGTGATCAAGGCTGAGAAGCCGCTGCGGGAGGGAAGGTCGACGCAGCGCTTGGAGGCACCCCTGCTCCCGGGAGCCCCTGGCACCCCGGTTCTATCGCAGCTGCCCCAGCAGCGATGCAGTTCCCTCCCCAACCTCCCAGGACACCAGGGAGGTGTGTGTAGGGGGCCTGTGGACATGGCCTTGAGGCCACAACCGTGGGCCCCTTTTCCTTCAGCCACTGCCAGGGCCACACCTGTGGCCACACCCCAGACCAGGCCCCAAATTGTGTCTGGGTCTCCTGGGATGAGGACTCTCCAGACCAGGAAGGAGGACGCGGTAGGGCCCGGGACACCCTACCTTCCCTGGAGCCTCCGCAGCTCCTGCTCCTGTGTGCGCTTGGACCGGCCCAGCCGAGACACCTGCGGGCCAGTGCAGAGCCCGCAGCCCAAGGGCCCTGCACACGCCTGGGCCCCGCTGACTGCCTCCTCGATGCGCAACGTCAATTCCCCAAGGCCTCTGGAGAAGAACTTGGGGGCTGAGAGGCTCTGGGCAGCCAGCACGGTGCCCTGCCTCCTCACTCTGGACTTTTTAGAAAATCGCACCCCCGCCAGGAGGTACAAGTCACTGACCTAGAGGGACCTCCGTTGGCCTGAAACCAGGCCCGGGGGAGCAGAAGCGACACAAGCTCCCCACCCCCACAATGACCAGAAGGAGAACTGAGAGGTCTGAGGCCTCATGGCCTTGGGCCGTCCTGAGTTCTGACCCTAAGCTGGTGAAGTCCACGTGAACACACTGTGTCCGCGTGGGGACTGGCCGTGCCCCACGGGTGCACGACTCCCACCACAGGTCACCCCAGCCTGGGCACAGCAGGGAAGTGCAGTGGGCTCCGCCCTCCCCTCCCCCACAGGAGGAGGCAAGGGCCACCAGAGCCCAGGACTCCAGCGATCACCTGCCAACCTCGGGGCAGTGGCCGAGGCCAGGCAGACGTGTTGGGACCCTGTCCGGGAACCCCGACGCTGCATCCCAGCTCAGGTCAGCATCCTAGCACCTGCCTCTCAAGACCCCAATCTCGGGAAACGTCCTGACACCCGCAGTCAGCACCAGTGGAAGCGCCAATGGGGGACCCTAGCTCCCAGGCCTCCGTGAAATTTCCTCTGACCCTGAAGGAGAAGCAGGTCTCCATCCCTAGGGGAAGGCTGGCACCCTTGCTTCCTAGCCTCTCTTGACTGCTGACATTCAATAAAGTATTGACCTGGTCGAACACAAAGCCGGCCTGAATTGTGGAGCCCAGAATCTCTGCGAGACGTGCCAGACAGACACCCAGACAGAAGAGGGTGGCTAGGCCCTGAAATAATACACTGCGACCCAGCCTGTTCCCAAAGGGCCAGGACGGGGCTGGCAGCAGAGTGACTGCAAGGTGCCGCTGGCCTCAGTTCACCACAGTCTGTGCAAAGCTCGTCCTTCTTCCCTCTGCCTACCCAGGCTCCCACACAAGGGACGCCTCCATAGGAGGGGCAGCCGGAGCCAACCCTTCACAGAAGCGGCCAAAGGGACACTTGTCTGCGTGGCTGAAGACTGTCCCCAGGGCTCAGGGCCCGCTCCCCAAGGCCATAATGAATATTCGTCATCTGTCGTCCACCACTCTGTGTGTCTCTGTCTAGTGGCTGCTTCCCCAGGAGGGTGACCCAAACCTTCATCGTTGGGGAGTCTGAGCCCATCCTGACCCGTGACGGCGGGGTCTCCAACCATGGTATGTGCCACTGCCCGAGTCCACGTTCCTCCTTATCGCAGACCACATCATCTTCCACACAATGCGGACCCCATGCCCGTAGCTCTGTCCACCTCACGAACATCCCCTCCCCGCTGTCCTTTGCAGACACCCTTTTCGTAAGGCTATGCTGGGACGGCCGTTCATGCTATGCTCCGACCAACATGTCAGCCCACCCATAAGGTACCCATGTCATCCCCCTCCATGCTGTGGCCCAGGGAACCGCCTTCAAGTCTTTAAGAGTGAGCTACCGTAAAGCCTTCTTTGATGTGGAGGTCTGAGCCGCCTGATCCTAATGCTTGGACCCCCATGGGCCTGCTCTTGTCCAACCCCTAAGCAATGCATCAGCTGAGGACAGATTTCTGCCTGCCTGGCTGACATCAGGACTCAGGGAGTCTAGCAAACCCCAGGTCCGGGTGGGCCCCTCAGAAGACACACATGGGCACAGATAGGGTCCATTGTGGTCTCGTGAGACAGGCACCGTCGCTCAGACTCGTCCAGTGCAAGTGCTCCGTATCCTTCCCGCACCCTCGGGATCATGGGGTCGGCTCACCCTGCTTATCCAGTCCCAAGGCCGCCAACACATTCAGGGAGAACTGCTGGGTTCTGACCGTGTGGACACTCCCGTGATCTCTCCCTCTAGCTTGTCCAGCTTGAGAGCAGAGGCCAGCAGGACCTGGACGGGGTGGACTGACGCCACTCCTGCACAGAGGGCCCTTCCCGCGAGGCTGCCGTGTGCTACATGGGCCTCACTGGGGACTGTGGATGGGGGCCCAGCCACCTGGGCTACAAGACCACACCAGCCTCTTGTTTCCTATCTCACGGGAGAGGGATCTCTCCATTGGAGTGCCTTCAAGAAAGGCTCCAATAAAGAGAATGTGGTTTCTGGGAGCAGACTCTACATATGTGGTGGGACGAAGAGCCTCCCATGTCCATCCCCTCCAAGAGAGGGTTCCACGAACACTCTCTCTGGGCCCTAGGCCCCAGGGGACCACAGCCTCCCTGCTGCAGAGTGATGCTGAAATGGGGTGGGCCTCACACACAGTGCCCCCCAGTGCTGGGGAGGTGCCAATGAGAGGTCTCTGCTGCTCTCCCTGCCCAGAAGCCATCCCTAAGAAAAGAAACTGGTACACAAGGAGAGGAATTTATTGGTTAACATGGTGCATAGTACAGGGCTCTGATTGGCTTCAGGTCCGGCTGGATCCAGGGGATGCCCCTGTCCTTAGAACTTGGGCCTCTCCTCCCTCAGCCCTGCTCAGGTCCTCTGCCTCTGCTGGCTCCCTTCATGACCACATCAGGGCCCTATGGTCTCTGCCTTGCCAAGTCCCTGGTTTGAATCCAGCAGGAAATCAGTACCTGTGTCTTCTTGCTGGGTCATAACGCCCAACCCTGAACCAGTTACCTGCAGCCCGGGGACCCCCGGGACCAGGAGGAGTTTGAGAGGCAGGTAGAGTGGATGGTGAGTCCCCAAGCAACACAAAGACCTCCCACACGCCATGGTCCAGGCACGGGCTCTAGGCGAGCTCCACCCTCCTGTCCCAGGAAGACTCTCCTCAGGGGTGAGTCACAGGCTCTGGGCCGGCAAAGCCTGCACTCCACCTTCCCCTCAAATTCCCACAGTCACAGCAAGGCCCCCACAACATGAATCGGGTTGTGCCCAAATTTGTGGGCCGAACCAGAGAGAGGGATATGCTTCTCTCCTTCTGCAAAGACTGCCCGCATAAGAAGGAGTTTTTCCAGCACCGATATCAGCCACAGCAACTTCTTTCAAGATATGTCTCCAAAGGCAAAGGAAACAAAATAAACTTTGGGGACTTCACCAAAATCAAAAGCATCTGCACAGCAAAGGAAACCGTCAACAAAACAAAGAGGCAACCCACGGAATGGGAGAAGATATTTCCAAATGACACGACAGACAAAAGGTTGATATCCAGGATCTATAATGAACTCCTCAAACTCAACACACACAAAACAGCGAAACACATCAAAAAAATGGGCAGAAGATATGAACAGACACTTCTCCAATCAAGACATACAAATGGCTATCAGACACATGAAAAAATGTTCATCATCACTAGCCCTCAGGGAGATTCAAATTAAAACCACATTGAGATATCACCTGACACCAGTTAGAATGGCCAAAATTAGCAAGACAGGAAACAACATGTGTTGGAGAGGATGCGGAGAAAGGGGAACCCTCTTCCACTGTTGGTGGGAATGCAAGTTGGTGCAGCCTCTTTGGAGAACAGTGTGGAGATTCCTCAAGAGATTAAAATAGAACTTCCCTATGACCCTGCAATTGCACTCCTGGGTATTGACCCCAAAGATACAGATGTCGTGAAAAAAAGGCCATCTGTACCGCAATGTTTATAGCAGCAATGGCCACGATCGCCAATCTATGGAAAGAACCAAGATGCCCTTCAACGGATGAATGGATAAGGAAGATGTGGTCCATATACACGATGGAGTATTATGCCTCCATCAGAAAGGATGAATACCCAACTTTTGTAGCAAGACAGACGGGACTGGAAGAGATTATGCTGAGTGAAATAAGTCAAGCAGAGAGAGTCAATTATCATATGGTTTCACTTATTTTTGGAGCATAACAAATAGCATGGAGGACAAGGGGTGTTAGAGAGGAGAAGGGAGTTGGGGTAAATTGGAAGGGGAGGTGAATCATGAGAGACAATGGACTCTGTAAAACAATCTGAGGAGTTTGAAGTGGCTGTGGGTGGGAGGTTGGGGTACCAGGTGGTGGGTATTATAGAGGGCACGGATTGCATGGAGCACTGGGTGTGGTGAAAAAAAAATGAATACGGTTTTTCTGAAAATAAATTAATTAATTTAAAGAAAAATAAAAAATAAAAAAAAAGGAGTTTTTCCTGATGGACAAACGGACAAGCCAGATGACAATTCAGTTTCCCACAACCCACAAGGGGCCATGACCGCCATGATGGACGGGAAGAGCAGGTGGATAGCAGTGTCCACGTGCAGAGCCATCCCTGTGATGTCATTGCTGGAATCGTTTCGGCACAGGTAGTGCTGGGAGGACTGAGCTCAGGAGGGTACTGCTGTGCTCCCCTCATGGTGGGTTCTGGGCATTCCAGGTCAGGCAAAGACAGAAATGCAGTCTCTGGCCGAAAACCAGGTGCCTCGCTCCTCCTGTCTCCCTCCGTCTGCCTCCGCCTTCCTCTCCCTCTAGTGGACCCCCTCCCACAGCCCCACCCACCAATGTCCTCAGTGAGACGTCTCCTGTTCTTCTTGGTTCTCGGCGGTAACAGAAGAGGAGACTTTATATCATTCTCTCCTCCCCACCCACCTGGGCCTGGCCCCGTGAGCATCTGCGTGGCTCACTCCTTTCTGTCTCCCACAACTGATTTGCTGTTTGTCCCCTCTGGGTCAGGCTCTGAGCTGAATGCAAAGGTGGTGGGAGTTGGGAGACCCAGTCTCTGCCCTCTAGCAACCTCCGGTTTATGGGATCATAGGATCGAGCTCTAGGACTCAGCAGAAAGAAAGGGGCACCACTTGAGGAAAAGACATAGAAGGTATGGGGGCACCTGGGTGATTCAGTGGGTGAAGCTTCTGCTTCGGCTCAGGTGATGGTCTTAGGGTCCTGGGATCAAGCCCCACTTTGAGCTCTCTGCTCAGCAGTGCACCTGCTTCCCCCCACCATGCCTTCCTCTCTGCCTACTTGTGATCTCTCTCCGTCAAATGAGTAAATAAAATCTTTAAAAAAGGATGAGGTAAAAACAGGAGTTGTTAGGAGAAGGGAGGCATGAAACACAGAAAGCACCCGAGGAAGGGTCTGGGGTGAGGAGCAAGTCGCCCCCAAGGGCTGAGCTCTGAGTGTGGCCGGGCCGGGAAGAGCAGTGCGGGATACCAGGGAAGGACAGCGGGCAGTGTCAGTGTGGGCATGGTCATCTGGTCTACCTCCTTCCTTGGGTCCTGTACTGAGCCACCTGATGTGAGTGGCAGCCTACGTGCACTGGTGCCATGGCGGGAGCCGTGCCCCAGCCCCTGAGGGGTTTCCTGCACGGCCTCTGCTTCAGCACCACCCACGTGACCATGACCCCAAACACAGCCGGCCCCCCTGAGGTGCTCTGGGGGCCCTTGGGGTTGTGAATTTGAGCGTCCCAGGAGCTGCAGTAGACAGAAGACCGGCTATTGCCAGAGATGCTCGAGTCCTAATCCCCGGAATCTGGGACTATATTAGGTTGGCAAGAGAGAATGAAGGTTGCGTATCAGCTGGGCATGAAAGAGGGAGGTGGTCCTGAATTACCCAAGTGGGCCCTCCATGGAACCACGGGGTCCTTGTAAGAATGAGGCTTCGAAGGACGGGATCATGGCAACTGAGGTTTGAGTCATGTATTGTTGGCTCTGATGACATTGGACTCCAGGAGACCGGGGATGCTGGGGGCCTCCAGAAGCTATTATAATGCAAGGGAACACTTTCGCCCCTAGAGCCTCCAGAAAGAACGCAGGCCTCCTGGGGAACGTAGCCTAGTGAGACCTCGCACAGACCGGGGGCCTCCAGGACCACAAGGTGACAACAAAATGACAAATGGGAATTGTTTGAGGCAGCTAAATCTGCTGGAAATTCTCGACGGGGCGTGGGGTCCTCGCCATGACTGTACTGCTACTGGAAGGCTTGGGCTTCTGCCTTTGGACGCCATATTTCTTAGCTTTCCCTCTCTCGATTCCCAGCATTTCTTAGTTTGTCCCTTGGACTTCTTCAGCCCCTCTTCTTTCTTCTTCCCTGGAGGAAAACACCTCCATGGCCAGTGTCTTCCAGGACACTCTCCTTGGCAATCTGTTCTTTTCTCTTTAATCCATGTCCCTGTATTCTGACCTCATCTGGTCCCAGAGCTTCCTGTTCGTTCCTCCATCCCCAAAGGAGACGCCGTTCGCCCCCAACCTACTTAGCAGAATGCCTAATGGTAACACCAAGAAGAAGACGCCCATCCCCGCCCAAACGTGTGCTCCTCACAGCTCGGGTGTTGCAGCCAAAAGTGGCCACAGATGACACATTATGAGTGAATACCTCACTCACTGAAGAAGATATTTGAATTTCATGTAATTTTCACTGTCACACGTTATTATTTTTTTTTTTAATGTCTAGCCATTTAACAATGGAAAAGCCATTCTTGGCTCACAGTTCTACAGAAAGAAATCAGGGCAGGATTTGGTGGACTGCCAAAAGAAGTCCATGTGACAGCTGCTGCCCATGGAGTACCTCAGGCATTTTCCCAAGCACACAGAGATCAGAACGTCCAGGGACAAGCTTTGCTGAAGGGAGATGGATCACAGGACGTGGCGAGTCCAGACCCAGGGCCAGAGGCAGGCAACAGGGTTCAG
The DNA here is from genome assembly GCF_964662115.1 of Mustela nivalis. NCBI lineage: Eukaryota > Metazoa > Chordata > Mammalia > Carnivora > Mustelidae > Mustela > Mustela nivalis. The sequence continues at coordinate 49,609,341 of NC_139037.1, read as the reverse complement.
GGCTCCTGAAGGCATCTGTCCCCGGCTACTGCTCCCGTGACTATATCATTAGATGTCAGCTATCCCGAGAGAGCATGAGTAAGAGGGGCAGAGGGAGATGGAGAGAAGATGTCAGCAGACGCCAGGGTGAGAGTGAATCTCGAAGCAGCGCTGGACTCCACAACCCTGAGATCATGAGCTGAGCTTAAACCATGAGTCAGAGAACCCCTAGGCTGAGCCCCCCAGGCACCCTCAATGTGTTGGGAAGACAGCGGTCATGGAGGCCGCATGCATGTGACCTGAGTCTCCTGCAGCTCAAGAGAGGCATGCCGCAATACATCCCAAGTCTGGCCCTGCCCTCCATGGAGACAACCTTGAACACTGGGACCCTGGCTGAGCCTCGCCCACCCCACTCATACTGCCCTGTGGGGCTCAACTAGGACGCCTCAGACATTCGTCTGCAAGACACCATGAAATTGTCCAGAGCAAAGCCTGGTTCAAAGATTTCAAGCCCAAACCCTGAGGGCTCCAGTATTCCCCAGGAACCAAATGATCAGTCTGGACAGGCTAATGCTTCTGCCCACAGAATGACGGGCCTTGCAACAGGGAGGGGTAAGATGGACGACCAGGTCAGGCATCCCCTTAGCAGAGGGGATGCTCTGCTCCACTCTAATATGTAGAGAATTTTCTGTCCCCATAAAGAGGGCACCAAGCAGCAGAGGCTGATCTGGCCCAAGACCAAGGTGGGAGGAGGTCCGAAACCCAAGGTCAGGACCAGGGAGACCGGTGCTCGAGTCCACACACCTTGTGTCCCCCATGAGACCACCCCAGTGAGCCCACGGTCTCAGGGAAGCTTCATCGTGGGTCGTGCCTCTTTTGGCCTCACAGTAAAGATCGGGAGACCTGAAGCCCAGCCTGGGAGAGTCCGTGGGCTACTGCTCGTGCCCCAAACCTCATCCTGACTGGGAAATGAAAGAATCACTAAAATATTCTTGGAAACAAATGGAAAGGACAACAGATTTCTTCAAACATTTGGGATGCAGCAAGGACCGCCCTCACAGGGAAGTGCAGAGGGATACAACGTTTTCAGAAGAAATGAGGAAGGTCTCAAATACACAACCTCACCTTCCACCTAAAGTCGCCAGAGAAAGAAGCACAAATCAAAGTGATTTCCAGCAGGACAGAATTCATAAAGGTTAGAGCAAACATCAATAAACAGAAACCAAAAGAACAGAACAACAGACAATGAAGCCAAGAGCTGATTTCTTGAAGGACTCATAAGACCAACAGAACCGTAGCCAGATGTATGTACCAAAAAAGAAAGAAGAGGACCCAAATCGATAAAATCATGATGGAGAGACAAGAGATCACAACCGATATCAAAGAAATACAAGTAATCTTAAGAACACAAGTTGAGCAACAATAGACCAACAATGAGGCAATCTGGAAGAAATGGAGGCACTCATAGAAACAGAGATATAACCAAACCTGAAAGCAAAGAAGAAAGAGAAAACCTGAACAGAACCACAACCACCAAAAAGAAAAATGGAAATGAGGGATCAAAACTCTCCCAGCAAACAAGAATACAGCACTGGACGGCTTCCCAGAAGGTGACCTCACTCCCAATCCTCTTTTTCTCTGTATGACGACCTTGTCCAGCCACTACACACCTTCCCCTTTCCTCGCCCTTTAGAGGCCTCCTCCTCCCACTCGACAGAAGGCCGCCCAGACAAGAACGGTGTCTGAAACCTTTTAGATCTTCAGATCACATCATCCGTGGCTTGAGAAATCAGCAAGACCCTCCCAAGAGAAGTGCCTCCGCCACCCGCTTCGGTCCCTTTCCCAGGCCAAGAGAGCCCATCCGCTGGTGCCGAGCTCCGTGCAGTTCATGTGGGGCAAGACCTTGCTTGCAGAGATGGCCTCCCCTTCATAGAGGCCTGGGCCAAGCAGGCCCAGGTGAGCAGGCTCCCCACCCCACAGCGAACCAGGGACCCATCCTGCCCTGCCCTGCCATGGCCTGCCAGCCAGCAGTGCTCACCGTCCCCTCTCCTCCCACACAGGGCAGCCACACTGGCTCTCACTCCAGCTCCAGGACCCTCTCCAACACTCTGGGAGCCCTGCGACCCCGTGGCCCCTAGCACTTCTAAGTGTCCCTGGACTCGGCGAGGTGGAGAATGCCAGCGCTCAGGGTCTAGTCAGAACCAGCTCCAGGGAGAGGGGGAGCTCCCTGGACAAAACTGCCCTGAGCAGGCCCTAAGGGTGACCTTGGTCCCTGGTCCCTAGGTCCCCAGAGCTTCCTGTGGGCATTGTTTTTCCTGCCCCTTTCATGGGCTAGTGGGGACAAGGCCGTTGTTCAGACGGGAGTGGGACACTGGATGTTCAAGCCGGGAGCCAGACACCAGGTATGCCCTGTGGTGGAGTTGGGTAAGGACCTCCTGAGGAGTGAGCTGCCTGGTGCGGGCAGGCTTGGGGCTGTGGAGTGAGTAGGACAAGCTGCCCCTTTTGTGAGAACCTGGGCAGACAGCGGGAAGAAGGAAGAGCTTTGTACAGACTGTGGTGACCTGAGGCCACCGGCACCCGGCTGACACTCTGTTCCTACTCCTCTCCTGGCCCTTTGGGCACAGGCTCGGTCTCAGTCCATCATTTCAGGGACTGGACGCTGGCGTCTGGCCGAGATGGGAAGGGCCGCGGGTCCCTCAGCGTTGTCTACCTGGAGGCCCTTCTGGGGGGAGCCCTGCGTGGATGGGGGAGGCGGCCAGGGCCGAGCCCCCCTGTTCTGTCTGGGTGTCTGTGTGGCGTGTCTTGCAGACATTCTCCGCACCACAGGACAGGCCGGCTTTGTGTTGGACCACGACAACATTTTATTGAATAGCAGCAGTCAACGGGGGCTTAGAACCAAGAGTGGGAGTCTTCCTCTGGGGACGGACACCAGCTTCTCCTTCAGAGGAAGGCGGAAGTCCCACGGATGCCTGGGCACTAGCGTCCCCCACTTGGCGCCTGTGCTGACTGGGGTGTGGGCATGTTTTGGGAGTTTGGGGCCCTGAGAAGCAGGTGCAGAGGCCGGTGGACCCGAGCCAGGGTCCAGCGTCCGGGTTCCCAGACACGGTCCTGACACGTCTGCCTGGCCACGGCCATAGCCCCAGGGCTGCAGGGGAACCGCTAGAGACAATGCTCTGAAGGCTCTTGCCTCCTGGCGTGTGGAAGGGGAATGCGGGGCCCACCGGCCTGTCCCTGCTGTCCCAGGCTGGGGTGACCTGTTATCCCTAGTGCTGCCCTCGGTGGGAGTTGTGGATCCACTGGGCACACCCAGGATGCAGGCAGACACACAGAGTTCTTTGAGCACTTGACCAGCTTTGGGTCAGAACTCAGGACTGCCCAAGGCCAGGGGACCTCAGATCCCTCAATCTTCCTTTTGGGAGTGGTGGGGCTTGTGTCGTCTCTGCTCCCTGGGGCGATCTGGCATTGCTGTGAGTCAGAGCAGAGGGGTGCCTCCCCACAGTCCCGGAATCCTGCCAAGAGACAGCAGTTAGGCATCCTGCTGTTCCCCGGAGCACCATAGGAAGAGCCGGGCAGGGGAGGCCCCACGCACGCTGCTCCTCTGCAGTGGGGCCTGAAGCCACCTGCAGGCCTGTGACCCTCCACCAAGGACTGCCTGTTCCTCGCTCCTGGGAGCGGGGGCCGTCTCCCCAAACCCCACACCTGCATGGGGCACCCCTGGGCTCCCACGCGGTCCCTAACTGCGGTGCAGCCTGAGGACGGTGTAGGCCATAGCTGTGAGGACGCGCTCTCCATCCAGCATGTAGGCATCCCACAGCTTCAGGGGAGCGCAAAGGGGGTCTGCGGGGAGAGTGGGTATGGGAGGAGCCGCCTCAGGGTGGCCCAAGGGGGCATCACAGGGTGAAGGCCTCCCCTCTGACAGCCACTGACGCCCCCCTGAATGTGTTGGGTGTTTCCCTGTAGCCAGCTGAGTGGGTGACCGGGCTGTGCAGCAGGCCTGGCGGACCCAGCACACTTCTTGCAAGAAGTGGGAGATGCCACCACCCAGGCTTCATCAGGCCATGGGCTGCTGGCGGGACCCGGCAGGAAAGGTGGCAGCCAAACAGGAGGTTCAAGGTCCCTTGGGAATGGGACAACAATCTGCAAATGAAGCTACCAAAGGCCATGGCTACAGATGCCCTGAAGAGGCCGTGCCCTTTGCCGGTGGGAAGGAAGGCTGGCTGGGGGTCCCAGCCTGCTCCTCTGCTCTGGCCGCCCTGCCGGGAGGGAGTCCTGAGTTCCAGGTCCCTCCTAGGTGCCCTGCAGGTCTCCTACCATGCATGGCGTGGGTCTCCAAGTTCATCAGCTGTGCCAAGGCCCAGAAGGTGCCTTCCTCACGCAGGTACACCAGCAGTATTTCCACAATGTCACTGATAGACGTCCACCACCTGCAAGAGGCAGACCCCATGGAATGGGCACTGGTTGCTGGGGAGAGGTCAGGGCAATGGGAACCGCCCTCCCCACGCCGGTCCCGATCCACCCACGGGCTCTTCAGGACCCAGCCCCAAGTGTTAGCACCACAGCGGTGCAGGCCAGAGCCCCCCAGCAACCAGCCCTCGGGGACTTAAGGACCGTCCCTCCCCGCACTGAAGTCTGCATCCCAGTCCGGTCTCAGTCCTAGGGTCCTGGGCCCCTCATGTGTGTGTCTGGGAATATGGGAAACAGAGTCCCAACTAGGAGTCCTGCCTGCTCAGGTATCCTGGAAACATAGGGCACCCTCAGGGCAGGAGGGCAGGGGCAGGGACTCTCACGGGGTTGTAGACCGAATAGGCCAGGAGGACGTGGAACAGGGCTCGCTGCCTGGGCCGGGGAGAGCAGGGTAGCTGGCTCTTGTCTGACCAAGCCACATGGGAGCCCCGCGAGGAGCAGAGTGCAGCCCCAGGGAACTCGCGGGCTTCAGCAAGGCTCAGGGCGTGATATTAGCGGTGGGGGATGCAGGTGGTGAGCACGGGACCCTGGGCGGGGCCGGGTGGCATTTGGGGGTTCATGATCCTGGCTATCTTTACAAACAGTGTCCACTGTTGAAAATACAATGCCAGTCCATGCAGAAACACACCCAGCGGGCTGTCCTCTTGAGCGTGTGTCCCTCGTTCATCCATGTGTGTCCTGGCCCGACCGAGTCTGTGGTGCCAGGCCCCCAGCAACCCGTAGTGCCCCCTGCCACGACCCCACACTCTGGCTCGGCTCCCCTTGTACCAGCTCCACGCCTTCTTTACGGCTTCTGCTCACATGGCTTCCCTGAGAAGCCCTGGCCCGGCGCTCTCCCCATCGCGGCAGCCCCGGAGGAGAAGGTAGTGACCCCTGTGTCCTCTCGACCATGATCACCATGCGGCTGGACCATGTTTGCTGCCATTCCTGCTCTCTTCTCAGTGACCCCGCATCCCCCACCCAGGAGTCACCTGTGTCACGCCTTACCCCCCGGAGCTCCTGTGTCCCCAGAGCCCTGCTTGTCCCCAAGCCTCACCTGACGCCATAGCGGGCCCCCAACATGACTTGGTTCCGGTAGGTCAGGTTCACATCCAGGTCGATTTCCCTGATGTCCTTGGAGGAGAGCTGGGGGTGCTCCTTCATTTTCAGGGGGCAGAATCGGAAGGAGAAACAAGCCTCAGGGCACGGAACCCCAACTGCCGCCATGTGCCCCCAAAGCAGGGACTGTCTCGAGCCGCCCCGTGACTTGTCCTGAGGACATGTCCTTCTGACCCTGGTTTCTGAGGTGAGGCCCCCCACTGGAGCCCATCCGGCCTGGGACACCTGCGTCAGGAATCACACTCGGCAGCCCTGGAAGCACAGGACAGTCCCGAGGGTCAGCCCGCGTGTCTTCACCTCCTCCCCACCAAGCCCAGTCCTCCGGGGCCTGAGGCTCTCCTCTCCCCACGGGGTGCCCTCAGCTCCTGCCCACGCCTTCTCTGAGGGCCACGTCTCCATGAGGGCGCAAGGACTTAGCTCATAGAGCCCCTGTTGGGTGGACTTCACCTTCTCAATATGGAGCAGGAGGGCCCACCCCTGACCCCTCCCCTGGCGAGGGACCCCTTGATACACACGCAGACGCATCTTCAGGAATCAAGGCATGCTGGGACCCAGAATCAGGGCTGCCCCACCAAGCCCAGGGATCGAAAGGCATCCGGAAGCTTCTGGTCTTGGCTCTCAGGGCATCCCCTGAGAGGCTGGGACTCCCTTTAGCTGGGCCCCATATGCTACGAAGAAGAGGGGACTGGGGCCCAGACCCGTTGCTCCCTCCACTGCCTGCTTGGGCCTGGAGAGGCTGGGGCTCTGCCAGCAGACTGGCCCTAGACAGGGACAATCCCTTGGGGTCAGGATCCGGGGGAGGCAACACCAATGGGACAGATGCCTTCTGTGGGCATGTGGTACCCACCTTCTCGCTGGGCCCGTCGTGGTCCCAGTTGTGTAGCATCTTCGCCCACTTGATGGCCCGGCAGGTCTCCTGGCGATGTTGCTGGAACAGGAGAAAGGGGGCAGTGGATTAGACACGCGGAGCGGGAGACCGCCCATGGGCAGCGTCCAGGAGCTCTGCGGGTGGGGCCGTCATGGGAACAGACTGAGAGGAGCCTAGGAGGCACAAGGCCATTCCCGCTGACCACGTCTCCGGGTTTCAGGTGCTTTCCAGCCTCGTGAGGATTCGGGGGACAGTAGGTTAGGTGACATAACCTTGGGGACAGCTTTGGGGACTGGGTCTGCTCTTCCGTGGTCCCATGCTCACCGTCCGTGTACTGCCTGTGACCCAGACAGGCTCGTACCTTGGCCTCGTGGTTGCTAAGGCCGGGCAGCTCCTTCTCCCTGGAAGGCAAGAGAAGCAGAGCCCTGAGAACCAGGCCCCGGCCCCAGAGCCCCCAAGACCCGGCAGGGGAGGCCTGACTCCAGGGAGGTCTGGGGCTGCAAGCTGCCTGTGGCTCGGGGGGGACAGCCGCAACCCGTCTGTGGGTGAGAAGGTGCTTGCTGCCAGGTGGGCTAGGCTGGGGTCCCTCAGAGGTCCTCCAGGAGGGACCTGCTCCTAATGTGGGATGGGCCACTCCTAGACCTATCAGTGCCACCTGGTTGTCCCCTGTGACCATCAGTCTGAGGACACCATGGTCTAACCGGACCTGCGTACCCAGTGTCTAGCCTGCCTCTCCCTCACTGTGTGCATCACGCCGCTGTCCCCTGACTCCACCCCTCTTCCTGGTCACTTTGGCCGCTTGGCCACTTGTCTTGTCAGACCCACGAACACGACCACACCCTCCCACTGATCTCCACGGCCACAGGTCAGTGGGCAGCAAGCAGTGCCTGGAGACACAGAAGCAACACTGTAACCACTAACGGAGTCTCCAGCCACGGTAGGTCTCGCGGGGCCCCTCGGCCTAACAACCTTCTTCCCTCGTAGCAAGGCCACTGTGCGATCCCATACTCTCATGCCCCCCTTCCATGACGGCCTCCCGTCTTTCTTCCTGCTCCCGCACAGGTCTGTCGGCCCCTGCCTTTGCTGCCCATCACCGCTCCCTGACCTCGCATGGCTCCTGCATTTTCTGGGGACAGAACCGGGGAGGAGGAGCCAGCATCAGGGCACGGAACCCCAACTGCCACCAACTGCCCCCAAAGCAGGGACTGTCCCGAGCCGTCCCGTGACTTGTCCTGAGGACATGTCCTTCCGTCCCTGGTTTCTGAGGTGAGGCCCCCCACAGGAGCCCATCCTGCCTGGGACACCTGCGTCAGGGATCACACTCGGCAGCCCTGGAAGCCCAGGACAGTCCCGAGGGTCAGCCCGTGTGTCTACACCTCCTCCCCACCAAGCCCAGTCCTCCGGGGCCTGAGGCTCGCGTCTCCCCACGGGGTGCCCTCAGCTCCTGCCCACGCCTTCTCTGAGGGCCACGTCTCCATGAGGGCGCAAGGACTTAGCTCATAGAGCCCCTGTTGGGTGGACTTCACCTTCTCAATATGGAGCAGGAGGGCCCACCCCTGACCCCTCCCCTGGCGAGGGACCCCTTGATACACACGCAGACGCATCTTCAGGAATCAAGGCATGCTGGGACCCAGAATCAGGGCTGCCCCACCAAGCCCAGGGATCGAAAGGCATCCGGAAGCTTCTGGTCTTGGCTCTCAGGGCATCCCCTGAGAGGCTGGGACTCCCTTTAGCTGGGCCCCATATGCTACGAAGAAGAGGGGACTGGGGCCCAGACCCGTTGCTCCCTCCACTGCCTGCTTGGGCCTGGAGAGGCTGGGGCTCTGCCAGCAGACTGGCCCTAGACAGGGACAATCCCTCTGGATCGGGGTCCGGGGGAGGCAACACCAATGGGACAGATGCCTTCTGTGGGCATGTGGTACCCACCTTCTCGCTGGGCCCGTCGTGGTCCCAGTTGTGTAGCATCTTCGCCCACTTGTCGGCCCGGCCTGTCTCCTGGCGATGTTGCTGGAACAGGAGAAAGGGGGCAGTGGATTAGACACGCGGAGCGGGATACCGCCCATGGGCAGCGTCCAGGAGCTCTGCGGGTGGGGCCGTCATGGGAACAGACTGAGAGGAGCCTAGGAGGCACAGGGCCATTCCCGCTGACCACGTCTCCGGGCTTCAGGTGCGTTCCAGCCTCGTGAGGATTCGGGGGACAGTAGGTTAGGTGACATAACCTTGGGGACAGCTTTGGGGACTGGGTCTGCTCTTCCGTGGACCCATGCTCACCGTCCGTGTACTGCCCGTGACACAGACAGGCTCGTACCTTGGCCTCATGGTTGCTGAGGCCGGGCAGCTCCCTCTGCCTGGAAGGCAAGAGAAGCAGAGCCCTGAGAACCAGGCCCCGGCCCCAGAGCCCCCAAGACCCGGGAGGGGAGTCCTGACCCCAGGGAGGTCTGGGGCTGCCAGCTGCCTGAGGCTCGGGGGGGACAGCCGCAACCCGTCTGTGGGTGAGAAGGTGCTTGCTGCCAGGTGGGCTAGGCTGGGGTCCCTCAGCGGTCCTCCAGGAGGGACCTGCTCCTAATGTGGGATGGGCCACTCCTAGACCTATCAGTGCCACCTGGTTGTCCCCTGTGACCATCAGTCTGAGGACACCATGGTCTAACCGGACCTGCGTACCTTGTGTCTAGCCTGCCTCTACCTCACTGTGTTCATCACCCTGCTGTCCCCTGACTGCACCCCTCTTGCTGGTCACTTTGGCCGCTTTGGCCGCTTGTCTTGTCAGAGCCACGAAAACGACCACACCCTCCCACTGATCTCCACGGCCACAGGTCAGTGGGCAGCAAGCAGTGCCTGGAGACACAGAAGCAACACTGTAACCACTAACGGAGTCTCCAGCCACGGTAGGTCTCGCGGGGCCCCTCCGCCTAACAACCTCCTTCCCTCGTAGCAAGGCCACTGTGCGGTCCCATACTCTCATGCCCCCCTTCCATGACGGCCTCCCGTCTTTCTTCCTGCTCCCGCACAGGTCTGTCGGCCCCTGCCTTTGCTGCCCATCACCCCTCCCTGACCTTGCATGGCTCCTGCATTTTCTGGGGGCAGAACCGGGGAGGAGGAGCCAGCATCAGGGCACAGAACCCCAACTGCCACCAACTGCCACCGAAGCAGGGAGCGTCCCTAGCCAATGTGTGACTTGTCCTGAAGACACCTCCTTCCTTCCCTGGTCTCTGAGGTGAGGCCCCCAACAGGAACCCATCCTGCCTGGGACACCTGCGTCAGGGATCACACTGGGCAGCCCTGGAAAACCAGGACACTACCGAGGGACAGCTTGCGGGTCTTCCCCTCCTCTGCAGCGAGCCCTTTCTTCCTGGGCCCGGAGCTCGCCTCTCCCCACGGGGTGCCCTCAGCTCCTGCCCAGGCCTCCTCCAAGGACCACGTATCTGCTGAGGGAACAAGGACTTAGCTCGTAGAGCCCCTGTTGTGTGGGCTTCACCTTCTCAATATGGAGCAGGAGGGCCCACACCTGACCCCTCACCTGGCAAGGGACCAGTTGATACACGCGAGGACGCATCTGCAGGAATCAAAGCAGTGCTGCGACCCAGAACTAGGGCCACGCACCGAGCCCGGGGATCACAAGGCATCTGGAAGCTCTGGTCTTAGCTCTTGGGGCGTCCCCTGAGAGGCTGGGTCTCCCTCTAGCTCGGCCCCTTATGCCAGGAAGAGGAGGGGACTGGGGCCCAGACCCGTTGCTCCATCCACTGCCTGCTTGGGCCTGGAGAGGCTAGGGCTCTGCCAGCAGACTCGCCCCAGAGAGGGGCACTCCCATTGGGTCAGGGTCCAGGGGAGGCAGGGGGCTTTACCCCCAACGCCAATGGGACGGATGCCTTCTGTGGGCATATGGCACCCACCTACTCGCTGGGCCCATAGTGGTCCCAGTTGCATAGATCCTCGCCCACTTGTCAGCCCTGCAGGTCTACTGGCGATGTTGCTGGAACAGGAGAAGGAGGGCATCGGATAAGACACGCGGAGCGGGAGACGGCCCATGGACAGCATCCAGGTGCTCTGCGGGCGGGGCCCTCGTGGGAGCAGACTGAGAGGAACCTAGGAGGCACAGGGCCACTCCCACAGACCACGTCTCCGGGGGTCAGGTGCATACCAGCCACGTGAGGATTCTGGGGACAGTAGCTTAGGTGACATAGCCTTGGGAACAGATTTGGGGACTGGGTTTGCTCTTCCCTGGCCCCATGCTCACCATCTGTGTGCTGCCCGTGACCCAGGACAGGCTCGTACCTTGGCCTCACGGCTGCGGAGACTGGGCAGCTCCTTCTCCCTGGAAGGCAAGAGAAGCAGAGCCCTGAAAACCAGGCCCCGGCCCCAGAGCCCCCAAGACCCGGGAGGGGTTCCTGACCCGGGGAGGGCCGGGGCTGCCAGCTGCCTGTGGCTCGGGGGGGACAGCAGCATCCCGCCTGTGGGTGAGAAGGTGCTTGCTGCGGTCCCTCAGCAGTCCTCCAGGAGGGACCTGCTCCTAAAGTGGGATGGGCTACTCCTAGACCTATCAGTGCCACCTGGGTGTCCCCTGTGACCATCAGTCTGAGGACACCATGGGCTCACGGGGCTTGCTTGCCCAGTGGCTAGCCTGCCTCTCCTTCACTGTGTGCATCACCCTGCTGTCCCATGACCCCCCCCCCCATCTTGCTGGTCACTTCGGCAGCTCTGGCCGCTTGTCTTGTCAGAGCCACGAACACGACCCCATCCTCCCACTGATCTCCACGGCCACAGGTCATTGGGTGGCGAGCAGTGCCTGGAGACACGGAAGCAGCGCTGTGACCACTCACGGAATCTCTAGCCACGGTAGATCTCGCTGGGCCCCTCGGCCTAACAACCTCCTTCCCTCATAGCAAGGCCACTGTGCAGTCCCATACTCTAATGCCCCCCTTCCATGACAGCCTCCTGTCCCTCTTCCTGCTTTCACAAAGCTCCTTCGGCCTCTGCCTCTGCTGCCCATCACTGACCTTGCCATGGCTATGGCCTCATCCGAACAACCCCAAAATCATTCGGAATCTATGGTGGGCTTGAGTGGGGGTGTCACCTAAGGTACCCCTTGGCCATTGCCCCTGACCTCACCACCCTCCCACAGAAAGGACAGCACCGTCCCAGAGCCCCTCATCCTCTGCAGACCCAGCTGAACTGACTGGACGCACAGACAGAATGCAGGAGGCAGGCCCCAGGCCTCCCCAAAGCAGGTGTGGAGGCCCCTCGTTGGGGTGCCAGAGGCCTGGCCCTAGGCCCAACTCAATTCCTGCCGTGTACTCGATCTGCCTTCCGGGTTGCTCAGCTCCAGCCAGAGCAATATGCCCCTCAGAGAGCTCCAGGGGACAAGGCCCTGGGCTAAGGACATGGGTCCTGCCACCAGAGAGAGAAGTTCCTGTCAATGCCTTCTGCCCCTGAGCTGGAAGGAGGAGGTATTCAAGTATTTGTCATGTCGTGTGCCTTGGCCTTCCAAACCTTCATGGTATTTTTTGATCAACACATATGCTTGATATCGCCACAGTCAACTCTGCTCATCTCTTCCTTGAAGTTTATTGATTTTCCATCTTATTTAAGGAAGATGTTTTCTATAGGAAGGAGGGGAAGACCATTTCTCACATCATCTTCCAATGTCCTGAGCCTTGCACCTGACTGTGTAGACACTACCTTCCTGGTTTCTGAGTATGATGGAAAATATGCATCTACATTCCTCCTTTTCTGCTTAGAGGATTAGTGCTCACAGCAGTATTTAACTGAAAGACACATTTATTTCTATATTTCTGCAGTACTGATGCTCAAAAATTGGCAAACTCTTCTGACCATTTAAAAGGTGCTCTTGATAGATTTTGGGTAAAAAAAAATTTTTTTTTTTTTTTTTGCTCCTTTGCACTACAATCTATTCTTGGGGCACCCCACTGGCTCAGTCAGTGGAGTGTGGCTCCTGATGTCAGGACTATGAGTTCAAGCCCTATGTTGGGTGTGGAAATGACTCAAATAAGATTTTAAAACTTTAAAAATTATTGTGGAACTTCATTGATTGGTTTTTCAGTTTATTTGTTGGGCATTTAGTTGGGAGAAAACACAATATTGTCATCGGACCGTGTTCCAAAACCCCCATACTTTCTTCTCTTCTCAGGGCTTTCTACATCTCGCTTCCGGGCCCACTCTCTACCCAGTGTCATCATTGTATTGTCCCATACCGCCTTCTCAAAGCTGTATGGCTTTGCAAGTCACATGGAGACATACAATCTTCTTCAAACTGAATTTTATGTGTGAGGGAGACAATAGCCGCATTCATTTTTTAAAGATTTATTGTTGATTACTTGAGAGAAAGAGAGCACAATAGCGAGAGGCCGAATGAGGGAGGGACAGAGGACCCCAAGCACACTCCCTCCTGAACACAGAGCCCTACTCAGGGCTCAATCCTAGGACCGTGGGATCATGACCTGAGTGGAACAAAAGCCCACCACAACATGTTATCCCTTAAGTACAAGACCTACAGCTTCTCAGGACCAGCCCCCTCCCCAAATTGAGCCAACCGGAACCCCACTGTGTTGGCTATAGAACCACATAGGGTAGGGAAGGGAGACTCCGTGGGCCTCTGTAGGGGATCCTGACTTCCCAAACCTGACGAGGTGGTGTGATCTTCCATAAGCTGAGCTTTCTGTGGACCCACGGCAATGTTTTGTACATTGGGTGACCAGGACGTTCCTGTCTTCCAGTAGATTTGTTCTGAAGTACTGGATGGTTTTAGAATTCACTCTTTCATATGATCAATAACATTCCTTCTAAACTTCACATTGTGGCTATCATTGGAGAATACCAGGGACCTGGCTCCATCCACACATTAACATTAGTAGATCCTTTACAGATGTTCAGGGCTTTTGTATGGATGGTTGGGATTACTGGTCGTCACGAGTTTGGAATCGTTCCACCTCTCTTGCTCTTGCCTGTACTTGTCAGCCTCTCTCATCAATGCAGAATGCAGCATTCTTGTGTTCACAACAAACTGAAGGAGAAACGGTTTGGATGAAGCATGTTGGCTATGGGTTTTTGGATCAGATGAAGAAAGGTCCATTCGATTTCGAGTTTGCTGAGGGTTTTGATCATCAGCTGATATTGAATTTTATCGAATTTTATCATCTATTGAGATGATCCTATGACTTTTGTCTTTTATTCTATTCATGTCTTGAATTATTGATCAATATTGTGGGGACATCTTTATTGAGATAGCATTTACCATACTGTATAATTCACCCAGTGCGAGGGTACAGTTCAGGGGCTCTTGGTACAGTGCCAGAGTTATGGGACAGAGACCACCATCAGTGGAGCACCCCAAAGCTGTCACCCCAGAAGTTTGGTCTCTCCCTGCCCTCAGCCTCAAGCATCCATGAATCTATTTTCTGTCCCTATAGATCTGCCTGTTTTGGACATTTCCCAGAAATGCAATCACACAACACATGGCCTTCTGAGCCCAGCTTCTTTCATGGACAGGAACATTTTCAAGGTGTGTCCATGCTGTAACAGGGTTCAGAATTCCTCTCTCTCTTTGGTCCCGTGATACTTCACCGTGTGATTAATCATGTTCTGTTTATCCATCACCCTCTGATGGACATTTGGGTTGTTTCCAGCTTGTGGCAGTTGTGAATGGTGCTCCTAGGAACCTTCCCCTCTGTGATTCTGTGTGGAGAGTTGTTTGCAATCACCTCAGGTGTGTCTCCAAGCCAGAAATTGCTGGGGCGCAGGGCAACTCCACGCCTCAGCTGTTCAGGATCTGCGGGAATTCAAAAGAAGGACGTTAACATAGTTCTCACTGTGCTCTCATCGTCAGATCCCACAGACCTTTTGCCGAAGGTCCCAACCACACGGGTTCTATCCAAGGGTGTGTTTCAGACTTGGCATGGATTTCAGTGATTATGTTCCTTTCATCTTCTTGGCTCTGGAATAGCTTCTCGGTCTTTCTTCAGCTTCCATGACCTTGATGTTTTGGTGGTGATAGAGAAGTTATCCTGTGAAATGTCTTCTGGGTTGGCTTGTGTTGTGTGGAGTTTGCTCACAGCCACATTCGGATTTTGCACCTTTGGCAGGCACTGCAGAAGTGAGGCTTGGCTCTTCTCCTGCCTCCTGTTGGGAGTGTCCACTTGGTTTGCCTGTGACGAATGGTGCTCGCCCCAGTGGTTGGATAAAAGTAGTGTCTGCGAGGCCCTCAGCATCAACATACTCTTTTGCCCTTCGTAAGGAATACGTACATTGCTGGAGACCATTTGAGACCCATTGTCTTCTCATTCACGTTCATTGAGTCAGTCATTTATTTATGTTAGCATGTCAGAAAATACTCACATTTTCTCATTTCGCTCCGAGGGTTATCAGTTCCGTTACTAGGGTTCCTTATTTTCACTCTTGGCTTGTTCCTGATTGAGCCAGGAGGAACCCCTTTGAGCTGACGACTGAGTCCTTTTGACACGTCTTCAAATTCCTTTATTCCTATCTTACTTTCTAGCACCGCCTGGTTGTCTAGACCATTTATGGGCTCTCGTCCTGGCATGAGGCATTTCTCTGAGTATGACCTGGCTTTCTTTTCATGCACAATGGTATTCAGAAGCCAAGACCTGGAATCTGGGTGTGCTTATAAACTTCTGGAATTTTCCCCACTCTCTTCCAGTACACCATCCAGACCTTCTCGAAGAACATAGTACATACACCTGTGTCTGTGTGTATGTGTGTGCATGGTGCAGTGTACATAAAGGGTGTGTGTATATATAGTGTACACACACAAAGAAACACACATTTACACTGACTTCTGTATCTTTTTATATCTTTTATATTTCTACTGTTCTTTATAATGAAATTAAAAATTATAATTTATGCAGACACTAAGGATTCTAACAATTTGGAGTTCATTTCAGTATCCCATCTTCCATATTCTAAACTCCCTTCACCAACGAGAGAAGCCTGTAACCCATTATCCTCGAGGTACCAGCTTACTCAAAGGATTCCTTTGCTCCTACTCTGTCTCCTGTGCCAATGCACCACGGCCTAGCTCAATTCCCCAAGCCAGCCTCTCCCTTCATGAGAGACCCTGGGCTCAGTTTCTCCCGCTCCACGGCCACCTAGGATGGTCCCTTCTTCCACCAGATCTGGATTTGATGTGCTTGCCTTGCCTACCCCCAGCCCTGTTTCAAGATGCCCCCAGGATTTGTTTGAGTCAGGTAGACTAAGGTGACAGACACAGAGACACACCATGTCTGAGAGGAGAGTTCACTACTCAAGGCTCTGGAGAGAAGGAGCCATGCCACTCTGGGCCCCACGGGGCCCCACAGGGAAGCATGCGGTGAGTGTGGAGGTTCAGGGACTTAGAGGAGAGCATGGGCCAGTTATCTATTGTGGGTTTTGTGGGAAGGAACGACTGAGTCAGGGTATGCGAGCCAAACAGGCTTAGGATTGGATAGTTTGATTTCAATTTCAGTGAGCTCTGGGTTATATCTCTGGTTCCTAGTTGTCTGGTACCTAGCCTTGGCATCATGAGGCCAGGGGGAGAGTGTCCCAAACTACACGAGTTTCATGAAAAGAGCAGATGAGAGACACAGGTGGTTTGCATCTCCACAGGGAGTTTCAGGCTACCTATTTTCTACTTCTAGGAACTGGATGACCCTGGCAGGGACAGACTCTCTGCAGGTGCAGATTTTATGTATTTTCTTGACAGAGAGAGAGAACAAGCAGGAGGAGTGGCAGAGGGAGAGGAAGAAGCCGGCTCCGCACTGAGCAGGGAACACTGGGATCATGACTTGAGCTGAAGGCAGACGCTCAACCCATTGCCCACCTAGGTGCCCCTCTAAATTCCCTCTGAAAAGCAAACAGAGATATCTTTGTAAAAATACATTCTATGTCACATGGAACAGGTTGTGGGGCATCAGGTCTCCACCCCGAGGGCACCTGACTGTCCCCTCCACCATGAACCAGCACCGGCATAAACTGAGCTTTGGATGGGAAGGCAGACTCGGGACCTTCCTATGTTGATGCCCTGACCCCCAGGGTGACTGTATTTGGGGATGGAGTCCATAAGGAGATAACTAGAGGGAGACAAGATGCCCAGGTGGGCTCTATTGAATGGGGTGGTCCCTGCCTGCTACGGCCTCACAGATCCATGGAGAAGAACTAAAATACACAGATGCTAACACACAATACATCATTAACAAAATAAAATTACCATGACATTTATAGTGACAGGCAGAGCCTGAAAGGAGTGGGCACATGGGTAGGGTAACAGGGAGGTGCCTCGAAGGAGGGAAGGGTGAATCCAGTGGAGTTTTCAGCCGTCACTGTGGCGCAGGGGAGGGGGCTGCAGGGTCGAACAGGGCAGGGGTTTGCTGGGGCCCTGCTCAGGGCGATGACGCCATCCCAAAGCATGCAGGTGTCCTTGGAACCTGGGCAGGTGGACCGTGGCAGGGGTGAGGCCGGTGTGTCGGGCTGTGCTGGATCCAGAGCATTGGTTGGGAGCATCAGGGATGGAGCCCAAGGAGGGTCACGGGGCTCCACTGACTTTCTGGCCACAGGGCTGAGGGGCTGATGACTTGTTCCTAGTGCTCAGGATGGAGGGAGAGGGACCTCCCTGGGACAGACCTGGGGCGGTGGGTGAGGTGAATTAGAGCCAAGGAGCTAAGGTGGAGGGAGACAGAGCTGCCTAAGTCTGGATCCCGGACAAGCTTGAAGAGGCTGGAGAACACCAGCTTTGGCCTGGATTTCAGGTCACCAAGCCCCACACGGCTCCCTTCCGATGCTGTCCTGGATCTTTCCTGGCTCTCCAGGGAAGGGGGTGGGGAAGGGGAGGCTAAGGGGAAGGGAGACATAGATGCACGTCATCTGGGACATGGGAAGGATACAAAGGAGCGATGGAGGCACCACCTCAGACAGAGGGGTTCAGGACCCCTTTAGCTGTTCTGTTTCCCATCAGGTCTCCGGGGATTTCTCCGGGGGGCAGGGGAAAGGGGTCGTCAGGAGAGGAGGCAATTGGGACTCAGCAGCCCATAGAGCACACACTGCTTTCGTGGGTCAGATGAGCACCCGTGCCCCGGACACAGGACCCGAGGGCCCCTTCCCCTCCCCTCTCCATCCCACTTAGCAGGTCTCATTGGAGCAGGATCCCCAGGGACCCCAGACCCTCCCTCCTGCAGAGATGCAAAGCCAAGACATAGAGGACTGGGGCAGCCATCCCGGCCTAATGGACAGGAGCAAGGGGACAAGGAAGGCCAGGCTCCGGGATCCTTGTTGTGGCCCGTGATTAGTGACCGTGAAGGGCAGGCACCAGAAGAAGACAGGGATAGCCCCCATGTGGAAGACCAGTTAGGTCCCGGCAGGGGAACACCACTGGGAATGCCGGAAGGCCAGGCTCAGGCTGGACACTCACATCGAGGCCCAGGAGCAGGTGGAAGGCCTCCCATCCTTCCTGAAGCCAGTCACATGGGGGGTCTGTCTCCAGGTCAGCACAGACCTCAGTCCCGAGGTGCACACAGAGGGCCGGGGCACAACTCAGGGTGCTCGGGGTCACCGAGGTGCCCTGTTGGTAGCAGCAGCCCCAGGAGGGGTCGTGGGCCACCGAGAAGCTCTGGATGGTCGTGACCGCCGGGAGACAGAGGCCCACCATGTGACAGAAACCAGTTACCACCTCCTGGACCACGAATGTGTGTCATGTCCCAGGTGGCCACCCCTGCAGGGTTTTCTACAGCTGGATGAACACCAAGCAGCCAAGGCTCAGGCCGTGGGCAGCCACCTGCTGCAGGAAATAGACGGGTGGGCACAGCTCGGACGTGGAGGCAGAGAGTCCAGGTCCACCACACCGTTGCCCAGCACCCCACACAGGACCGCCAGCACCGGGAGGGGGAGGAACACCTCTGCCTACACTGGCTCCCTGTCTCGTCTGCAGCCCCGAGGATGCTGGTCTGGGCCTCATGATGTGGAACAGGGTCCCAGGAGGCGGCGGTGCCTCCCTGGTGCATGCCGGGCCGGGCACTCCCAGAGAAACAGAGGTCTGCTCCCTTCACGGGTCTGGGGCCTGCTGAGGCCTCCACTGGTCAGTCACCTGCAGGGACCTCGAGGGCCTCTGCACCCCTGAAGGGGCCACCCAGGGTCGCAAGTGCCACGCACGCACCTGGGCCCTGCACCAGGGTTACCTCGAGAGCCTCGGCTCCAACAGCCTGGTGACAGTGTTTGTTAGAGGACTGCAGGGGTGCAAGAATGTATTGGGGGTGGTTGAGGTTGATAAGCTCATTATAGATTTTGGACACTAGTCCTTATCTGATAAAACATCTAGAAATATCCTCTCTCATTCAGGAGGCTGTCCTTGTCTTGATCAACTCTTTCCCTTGCTAGGCAAAAGCTTTTAGTCTTGACGAATTCCCAATAGTTCCTGTTTGCTTTTGTTTCCGTTGCATTTGGAGGCGTGTCTGACACAAGCTGCTGAGACTGAGGTCTGAGCGGTCGCCGGCTGCGTGCTTCTCTGTGCTGTGGTTGGATTCCTGCGTCACGGGGAGGTCTTTCAGCCCTGCTGAGTCCATTTCTGGGTGTGGTGCCAGAAAGCTGTCCAGGCTCCCTCTCTGCATGTGGCTCTCCAGTGTTCCCAATACCAGTTACTGAAGAGACTGTGTTTCTCCATTGACTAACTAGCCTGCTGGTTGACAATGACCAGACCATAGAGTTGAGGGTCTACTTTGGGGTTCTCTATTCCGTTCCAGTGAACTCTGTGTCTGTTTAGTGCCGGTCCCATACGGTCTTGATGTTGATGGCCGTGGACTAGTTCTGGAAGTCCAGCAGGATGCCAGCAGCTTCGGTATTCTTTTTCCACCTCCCTTTAGGTATTTGGGGTTTGTCCTCGTTCACGAGAAACACTCGGTTTGCTTGTTCCGGCTCTGAAAAACAGGCCAAGGTATACTGAGAGGGATGCCATTGAGTGGGGAAAATGCTCTGGGCAGTGTAGACATTTTAATGATACTATGTCTTCCTAACCATGAGCACGGAATATTTTTCTCCTTCTCGGTGTCTTCCTCGATGTCTTTCACAAGTGTTCTGTCGTTTTCAGAAGAGCGATCCTTTACCTCCTTGCTTGGGTTGATTCCTCTGTATCTTCTGGGTTTGGGTGTCATCGTAAGTGGGAAGGATTCCTTCATGTCCCTTTCATCTCCTTGTTAGCCCAGAGAAAAGCAACTGACGACTGTGCATCTGACGTCAATCCTACGACTTTCTCAGTTCCCGGATGAGTTCTAGCCATCCATGGAATGGAGACTTTTAGGTTGTCCATAGATAGGAATTCAAGAAGAGGAACTCATCTGTGAGGAGGATGAGTTTGATGTCTTCTTTTCCAATTTGTATGCTTTGAATTTGAATGTTGTTTGACTGCTGAGGGTAGGACTTGTCGTGCCCTGCTGACAGCTGTGGTGAGGGTGGACATCCCTGCCGTGCTCCTGACCTGAAGGGAAAAGCTCTCGGCTTCCCCCCATTGAGACTGGTACTTGCTGTGGGGGCTCCTAGATGGCTTTTCGGACATTGAGGTATGTTCCCTTTCTCCCTCCACTGTGGAGAGTTTGTATCAAGAATGAAGGCTGTCCTTGGTCCCAGACTCTCTGTGCATTTATTAAGATGCTAATGGCTTGGGTCCTTTCTCTAGTGAAAGTGGGGCATGGCATTGGAGGATTTGCAGGAGGGAACGTGGGTGGTGGGTGCGGGGTGGGCAGTAGACCTGAAGACTCTTGAGATCTCAAAACTTCCAGTACGAAGCTAAAGAGGTCCCAGAAACGCGCACAGTGAATGTAGGGAATGCAGTCCCTCGTCCTGGGATGGTCCAAACTTGGTATGGGGACAGAAGGGGAGGACACTTCTCTTGCAGAGCGCAGATAAATGGGGACAACCGTCGAATCACTGAGTGGCACTCCTGAAACGCATGTACCATGACGTGTTGACAACACCGCAGTACACAGGGATGACCAGGGTCTTCCTGTAGAAATCCTCGTGGGTCCATGAAAGGCCATGATTCTGCCATTCCAAGGAGGCAGCACCACTGGAGACATGAGAGCGATTCGTCCCATGGTCTGCAATGTGTATTGAAAACCACTGATTTCTTAGTTATTTGAGAGAGAGAGAGAGAGAGAGAGCTGAGGAGGAAGGAGGGCAGAGGGAGAGGGAGAGAGACCCTGACGCGGACTCCCAGCAGCGTCCAGGACCCAACACAGGGTCCATCTCTCCACCCGGCAGTTCATGTCCTGAGCCAATATCTAGAGGGGGACCGTCACCCAACCAAGACCCCAGGAACCCCTCCAATGTGCTCGAGGACAGAACGCACGGTGGCAACCCATGGGTTGGGAGCACATTCGTAAACCTGTCGACGAAGCAGGGGGTTGCTCCAAGGGCCGCGGCATAGGAGCTCAGGATGGTGTTAGGGTGCCAAACCTCCCCTTCCCACCATGCATGTTACCAAGACCCTCCCGAAGAGTGAGAGCTGCAGGGGGAAGGGCTCAGTGCAGACAGAACCCTGCTGACCCGCACCTATGACATGAGACCCACCGTGGACGGAACGGTGGCGCCTCAGGGTTCCGCCGCTGCCTGGCGCACACTGTGCTCTGTGTCTGCCGGCAGCTAGAGACGCTCGCGCTCTCTGTTCCCGGCTCTGCCACACGTTCACTGACGCACTCCCCCCACGAACCCCGTGTAGACCACAGGCGCAGCTCCCACAGCGACAGGTCACAGGTGAGTTGACCTGCTCCCTTCAGGCCACTATGGGGCCTATAGGCTCAGGGGGAGCAGCACGGGCCTCCACGGCTGTGGCCGAGACTCCCGGACCCCAAGCGCAGACCTTGAGCCGGCGAGGGCAGCCTTTCCACATCCCCCTGGAGGGCGGGCTGCCCCAGCTGCTGCCCAGGTCCCAGCCTCCTGGGCAGGAAGCCCGCAAGCCCCTCCACTCCAGGGAGGACAGAGTCCCTCCTGCTCTCCCCTCTGCCCCTCTTCGGGCAATTCCCAAAACCCAGGCTGCCAGCTGGGGAGCCTGTTCAGAATCTTGCTGGCATGTGTTCATGAGGGGACGTCCCACTCACGGGCTTTTCCATGTTTGCAATGAGCTTGTCACATCTGAGTCACATTCGATCCCCCCCAAGCCCACAGGGACACTCGCTGGCCGGCCATTCCAGCCAGCCTCGAGCTGTCGGCCCCGGGCTCGGGGACGCCACCCCAAGCATCAGGTCAGCAATCCCCGGAGAAACCCGGACCCCCGTTTGCTCCTGGGTACGGGGTGAAGGGACCGTGCTCTCACTGTGACCACGTGCTGGGGACGGTGGCTGGGAAGGGATTCTGGAGGCGGGAGGGCCCCGGGGAGGCAGTACCCGCGTGGGATCCGTCGACCCAGCATGGCCCTTGGAGCCCCAGGCTTCTCTCCACACTGGGCTCAGAAATACTGGGGATCTGCCTGCTGCGAGCACATGCCTTGGTGCCCTGGCGGTTCTCAAGCAGGGTCCCCTTGGGATGTGTTTGGTTAGCAGCACCATGAACCAGGACCTGGAGACGCTGATAGCCTTGGAACGAGCCCACATCCTAGCCAATTACACCCAGGTGAGGCCCAGAGGGGACCCATCCACTTGCCGGACCCTCATTACAGGGGTGGGGCCTGAGCCAAGGATGGGCCCCTTTAGCCCAGACAAGGACCAGAGTCTTCAGAAACAAGTGCGACGTGGGGGAGGGTCCCGGGCATTAGGAAGCAGCTGAGGGTCCATCGGGGATCCTAGGTGTCCATCCTTGATGAGTTCGAGGCAGGGATCATAGGTGGCAGGAGCTTAGGAGGCCCAAGCTGGGATCGCAGACAGCGGGTGCTCAGAAGATCCATGTGGCGTCCTAGGCGTGTAGGAGCAGGTCTGGTCCAAAGGGAAACTTCAGCAGCAAGAGCATGTATGGCCCAGGCAGGGACCAGAGCCGCCGTCCCGTAGAGGAGACCAAAGCGGGGCATCACTGACAGACGCAGGCACGATGTCAGCTTGCTCCTGAGCCGACAGGGCCTGCCTCTCATGCTGCCCCTTTTCTGAGGGTCCTGGACTCCCTGAGGATCAGGGATGAGGGGAGCCATTCTGCTCCCTCCTTTCCCCCTGCCCCTGGCTCGCAAGGGACCCCCACCACGGACCCTCTCTGTTTCAGGCACGCCCACCGGGGTCTCCAGGGGACGCCCAGGAAAGTGCTGACCTCTCGCTGTGCAGGTTCACGGACCATCACGGCTTCCTGCAGTGAGTCCCGGCGCGCTCCTCCGTCCAGCTCAGGGGCAGAATGCATTGACAGGAAATTCTCTCTGTGGAGGCAGGACCCATGTCCCTAGCTCAGGGTTTCGTTGCCTGCATCCCTCGGAGGGCCCGACTCTGCTCTGGCTGGAGCTCAGTGACCCGGGAGGCAGACCATTATTGTGGCAGGAATGGAGCTGGGACATGGGCTGGGCCCCGGGGCAACCCAATGAGAGGCGTCCATGCCTGTTCCAGGGAGGCCCAGGGCCTGCCCTCTGCATTCTGTCTGTGCATCCAGTCAGTTCAGCTGGGACTACAGAGGGTGAGGGGCTCTGGGACAGTGGCGTCCTTTCCGTGGGAGGGTGGTGTGGTCTGGGGCGGGGGCTGAGGGGTACCCTCGGTCACACTCCCAGGCCAGGCCCGCCACAGCTCCTGAAGGCTTCTGGGGGATGGCAGGATGATGCCAGGGACAAGGCCAGGTGAGGGAGGGGTGATGGGCAGCGGAGGGAGGGGCCGACCCACAAGGGCGAGGGGCACGGAAAGGGACAGAAGGCTGTCCTAGAGGGAGAAACCAGGGCAGGGGTCGGCACAGTGGACTTACTATGAGGGATGGAAGCTGTTAGGCCGAGGGGCCCCACGAGACCTCACCGTGGCCGGAGACTCCACGTTTGGTCGCCATGCTACTCACAGGTCCTCAGACCCTGCTCGCCGCCCAGGGACCAGTGGCCGTGGAGATCGGTGGGAGGGTGGGGTCGTGCCCGTGGCTCTGACAAGACAAGGGGCCAGAGCGGCCGAAGTGACCAGCAAGAGGGGTGGAGTCGGGACAGCAGGGTGATGGACACTGTGGGAGTGGCAGGATAGACACTGGGCATGCAGGATCCGTGAGCATGTGGTATGCTCAGACTGATGGTCACAGGGGACACCCAGGCAGGAGTGACTAGGAGTGGCCCATCCCACTTTAGGAGCAGGTCCCTCTGGGGGACAACTGAGGGACACCTGCCCAGCCTACCTGGCAGCAACCACCTTCTCATGCCCCAGGCGGGATGCTGCTGCCCCCACCTGAGCCACAGGCAGCTGGCAGCCCCAGCCCTCCCTAGAGTCAGGCCTCCCCTCCCGGGTCTTTAGGGCTCTCGGGTGGGGTGCCTGGTGCTCAGGACTATTTCTCTTGCCTTCCAGGGAGAAGGAGCTGCCCGCCCTCAGCCCCCGAGAGGTCAAGGTATGAGGCTCTCCTGGGGCATGTGCAGGAAACAGTGGGTGGACGTGGGGCCGGTGACAGCAGACCCAGTCCCCAAAGCTGTTCCCAGGGCTAGGACACCAAAACCCCTGTCCTAGGAATCCGCACGTGGCCAGGAACTGAGACGGGGTCTGCGGGACGGCCCTTTGCCTCTCAATCCCCTCTGAGTCTGTTCCCAGCACAGTCCCGGCCCCCAGGTCTTCTGGACGCTGCATATGGGCCGGTATCCAGCTCTGCGTGGCTTATCCGCTGCCCCCCTTCTCCTTTTTCAGCAACATCGCCAGGAGACCCGCAGGGCCGACAAGTGGGTGAAAATGCTAGGCAACTGGGACCACTACAGGCCCAGTGAGAAGGTGGGTGCTGTGGGCCCGCAGATGGCATCTGTCCCATGGGGGTGGGGGTAATGTCCCCTGCCTCCCGGGGACCCCGACCCCACCGGAGTGCCCCTGTCTGGGGGGAGTCTGCTGGCATAGCCCCAGCCTCTCTAGTTCCAAGCCGGCAGCAGAGGAAGCCACGGGTCAGGGCCCAGTGCCCTCCTCCTCATGGGAGACAGGGCCCAGCTCCAAGGAGACCCAGCCTCTCGGGGACGCCACGGAGCCAAAGCCAAAAGCATCCGGATGCCTCTTGCTCCCAGGCCTGGCAGGGCGGGCCTGGTTCTGGGTCCAGGCACTACCTTCTCTCCTGCAGATGCGTCGGCGCCTCTATAAAGGGGTCCCTCCCCAGGTGAGGGGTCAGGTGTGGGCCCTGCTGCTCGATATTCCAAAGGTCAAATCCACCCACCAGGGGCTGTATGAGGTAAGCCCTTGTGCCCTCAGCAGAGGGGTGGCCCTGGGAGGAGCCCTGGGCAGGAGCCAAGGACATCCCGTGGGGAGAGGCTAGTCAGGGCCCTGGCTGGAGCTCCATCCTGGAGGACAGGGTTCGGTGCGGGGAGGGTAAGACCCACACACTGACCCGTGGTAGTGCCCTCGGCCCCCAGGCCTACCCACAAGTTCCCTGATACAGGCATACTGTGCACGGTGAGCTCCTGGGTGGGGGGCGCCTCAGAGAACACGGAAGGAAGGAGGTGTCCTCAGGACACGGCCCAAGGCGGCAGGGGACGCTCTCTGCTTCGGGGGCCCTTGGTGGCAGTTGGGGATCTGTGTGCTGATGCTGGCTCCTCCTCCCCGGTTCTGCCCCCAGAAAATGAAGGAGCGGGCCCAACTATCCTGCAAAGACATCAGACAAATCGACCTGGACGTGAACCGGACCTTCCGGAACCACATCATGTTCCGGGACCGCTATGGCGTCAGGTGAGGCTGGGAGACAAGCAGGCCTCTGGGGTACGGGAGCTCCTCGGGGGGTCCGGCGCGACCCCGGGGGCTTCTGGGTGGAGGACACAGGGTCGCTGAGGAGAAAGGAAGGAATGGCAGCAAATGTGGTCTCGGCCACATGGTGAACGTGGGAGGGAGGACCCAGGGGTCCCTACCCGCACCCCGGGGCTGCTGCGATGGGGAGGGCATGGAGCCAGGGCCTGGCGGGGATCCATGTGAGCGGAACCCCAAGGTTGGCGTGGAGCACGTAGGAGGGGAGCCGAGCCAGAGTGTGGGGTTGCGGCAGGGGGCACTACGGGGAGCTGGGGGACTGGCAGCACAGACTCGGCCGGGCGAGGACACACATGGACGGACTAGGGGCACACGCTCAAGGGGACCGCCCGCTGGGTGTGTTTCTGCGTGGACTGGCATTGAATTTTCCACAGTGGACAGTGTAAAGATAGCCAGGACCGTGAACCCCCAAATGCCACCCGGCCCCGCCTGGGTCCCGGATCACCACCCGCATCTTCCTCCGCAAGTGTCCCCCCACAAGCCTGGCTGAAGACCGCGGGTCCTCTGGGGCTGCACTCTGCTCCGGACGGGGGGACGGGGGGTGCCTCCCATGCGGCTTGGTCAGACAAAGCCACCCACCCTGCTCTCCCTGTCCCCAGGCAGCGAGCCCTGTTCCACGTCCTCCTGGCCTATTCGGTCTACAACCCCGTGAGTGTCCCTGCTGCCATCCCTCCTGCCCCGCAGGTGCCCTTTGTCTCCAGGATGCCTGAGCAGGCTGAACTCCTAGTTGGGACTCCACATCCCATGGCCCAAGAAACGCAAGCGAGGGGCCCTACACCCTAGGACTGAGGCCGGGCTGGGGTGCAGACCTCAGTGCGGGGGAGGGAAGGCCCCTGAGTCCCTGAGCGCTGGGTGCCTGGGGGCTCTGGCCTGCACCGCTATGGTACTAATGATCTGGGCTGGATCCTGGGAAGTTCGGGACCTGGGTGGGGAGGGTGGTTCCCTTGTCATGACCTTCCCCCAGTGAGGTGGCCCCATTCCATGGGGTCTGGCTATTGCAGGAGGTGGGCTACTGTCAGGGGATGAGCGACATTGTGGGACTCCTCCTGATGTTCCTGGGTGAGGAAGACGCCTTCTGGGCCCTGGCCCAGCTGATGAGCTTGGAGACCCACGCCATGCACGGTAGGGGGCCTGCAGAGCACCTGGGCGGGACCTGCAACTCAGGACTTCCTCCCTGCAGGGCAGCAGAGCAGTGGGGCGGCTGGGAACCCCAGCCAGCCCACCTCCCCACCGGGAAAGGGCACGGCCTCCTCAGGGCGATTGTAGCCATGATCACTGGCCCCAGCGTTTGCAGACCGTTCTCGCCTTCCTACGGGACCTTCAGCACCCTGTCTGGGAGCCGCCTTGCCTGCCGGGTCCCCCGGCAGCCCACGGCCAGACGAAAACCTGACGGTGGCATGTCCCGTTCCCTGGACCCTCAGTCCAGCACCCAAGCCCAGGATTTGGGCCTACACGACACCATCACCCTCCCTCTGGGAGTCTCATTCTGCCCCTCAGGGCTGCTAACCCCCCTGCCCCTGCTGTGACCACCGCAGGAAGTGTGCTGGGTCCGACGGCCCTGGTGCAAAACAGGGCTACACACTCAGCTCGGTCTCTGGGAGGAGGAGGGTCCTCTGGCCCAGCCACCAGGCCTGGACGGCTCTGCTGCGGTTGTGGACCAGCGGGCACAGCCAGGGCTAGGAGGGCTATGGGCACACACTCCAGTCGGGGATTGGGAGCGGAGCCCCCTGGCAGAGTCAACACCCACCTGGTGGGGGACAAGACTCTGATGGTGGGGGTGCCTGGGGCCTTCTCAGGGTTCTTCGCTCCGGGATTCCCAAAGCTGGCCCGTTTCCAGCGGCATCATGACATCATCATGGAGAAGGAGCTCAAAGGCCTGAAGAAACACCTGGTGAGTAGACGCTCCCCGGAGGCCCAGCCCTCACCACCCGGGGCAGGGGTATGGGACCTGCAGAACCCTGCCCATGCTGCCCAGAGCCCGGTGTCCTGCTCTGTCTCCTGCTGGGCCCAGGGCGCCCTCGGGACTGAGCGGGGATGTGGGGTGTGTCCACCTGGCTGCTGGTGTGGCGTGAGGCTGCCAATGGGCCCCGAGCACCTTGTGTCCCTCTGCCAGGACGAGCAAGGGATGAGCGCGGGGCTGTACACCACCAAGTGGTTTCTCCAATGTTTCATCGGCCGGGTAAGACCCTCAGGCAGAACTGGACCTTGACCTGCTCCTGGCTCGGGGCCCAGGGGAAGCCCAAGCTCAGCCTCATGCTCCAGACCAGCCAGGCCCGACCCCGAAGTCCCTGAGCCTGAGGCTCTTGGTCCAGACCCATCCTGCAGCCTCGAACGGGGCCCCTGGACGAGGTTCTGGAGACCAGCGCTGTCCGTCTCCGCCTCCCCAGGAAGGCCAGTTCAGCCTGGGAGCTGACGGGTCCTCTGCCCAATGTGCGGCTAACCGGCAGTCCTGTCCGGGTGTGTGGGCACCGAGAGTGGGACAGAGTCTGTGGCCCCGCATTTCTGGGTGTCCTACTGGCCAGTCCCTTCCCGCCCAAGGCCGTCTGGAGCCCATCTTCCGCAGGAGGAGGACACCCACGGGACGGGTTGCAGAGCCTCGTCCGACGCAGCCAGGGGGACGGGATGGCAGGGGCAGGGCAGACGGGAGGCCTTCACACAGGCGGAGAACCCCTGGGCCTAACTGAGGCTGCTCCCCCCACCTGCTCACACGCAGACCCCAATCGCGCTCACCCTGAAGCTCTGGGACGCCTACATCCTGGACGGAGAGCGCGTCCTCACAGCTATGGCCTACACCGTCCTCAGGCTACACCGCCGTAAGGGACCCCGCGGGAGCCCAGGGGTGTCTGATGCAGGTTTCGGGGGCCGGGGAGATGGCCCACTCCTCCCAGGAGCGAGGAGCATGCTGGCCTTGGTGGAGGGACACTGGCTGGCTGTTGGCTTGGGGGCTGCCCTGCAGAGGAGCAGGGGCCACGGGGCCTCTCCTGCAAGGCTCTGCCCGTGGTGCTCCTGGGAACAGCGGGACGCCCAACCGCCGTCCCCGGGCAGGATCCTAGGATGGTAGGGAGGCGCCCCTCTGCTCTGACTCACACCCGTTGCCCAGAATGCCTCCTGAAGCTGCCCCTGGAAGGGCTGCAGGGCTTCCTTCAAGACACCCTGGCCCAGCCCTGGGCCCTGGAGGATGAGGCCGTCCTCAGACACCTTCGGGCCTCCATGGCCCATCTCCGTCGGAGGAAGTGTGACCTGCCCCCGCCAGGTGGGCTCCAGTCCCCAGCCCCTCCCGCCTCACCCTCCTGGGGCAGCTCACAGTGGACCCAGTCCACGGGGGGCGTCCACTGTGTCTTTATCCCTCTGGTCTTCTACTCTAACGTCGGGGAACCCAGGCCCGGCCTGTGCATCGGGGTGCTCCCTGTGGGGGCAGGGCATGCGCCCCCTGGATTAGCTGTGAGGGGCAGGCCAGGGTGGACACCCAGGGAGCCGGGAGCACAGCCTGGAGGCACAGCCTGCTAGGCACAAGCAGCCTACTGGAGACGCTGACCCAGTCTGCCTCTTTGCAGCCGGCCCTGAGGAGCTCCCCAAGATGCCCCTGGGCCAGGAGCACGGGTCCCCAGTCCTGACGGCCCTCTTCCGCTCTCCTACCCTGGAGGTGCTCTCCGGAGCAGTCAGGCTGGCCTCCTCAGTCCCAGCCACACATGCTGAGCAGCCGGGACCCCTTCCACGCCAGGCTGTGATCAAGGCTGAGAAGCCGCTGCGGGAGGGAAGGTCGACGCAGCGCTTGGAGGCACCCCTGCTGCCGGGAGCCCCTGGCACCCCGGTTCTATCGCAGCTGCCCCAGCAGCGATGCAGTTCCCTCCCCAACCTCCCAGGACACCAGGGAGGTGTGTGTAGGGGGCCTGTGGACATGGCCTTGAGGCCACAACCGTGGGCCCCTTTTCCTTCAGCCACTGCCAGGGCCACACCTGTGGCCACACCCCAGACCAGGCCCCAAATTGTGTCTGGGTCTCCTGGGATGAGGACTCTCCAGACCAGGAAGGAGGACGCGGTAGGGCCCGGGACACCCTACCTTCCCTGGAGCCTCCGCAGCTCCTGCTCCTGTGTGCGCTTGGACCGGCCCAGCCGAGACACCTGCGGGCCAGTGCAGAGCCCGCAGCCCAAGGGCCCTGCACACGCCTGGGCCCCGCTGACTGCCTCCTCGATGCGCAACGTCAATTCCCCAAGGCCTCTGGAGAAGAGCTTGGGGGCTGAGAGGCTCTGGGCAGCCAGCACGGTGCCCTGCCTCCTCACTCTGGACTTTTTAGAAGATCGCACCCCCGCCAGGAGGTACAAGTCACTGACCTAGAGGGACCTCCATTGGCCTGAAACCAGGCCCGGGGGAGCAGAAGCGACACAAGCTCCCCAACCCCACAATGACCAGAAGGAGAACTGAGAGGTCGGAGGCCTCATGGCCTTGGGCCGTCCTGAGTTCTGACCCTAAGCTGGTGAAGTCCACGTGAACACACTGTGTCCGCGTGGGGACTGGCCGTGCCCCACGGGTGCACGACTCCCACCACAGGTCACCCCAGCCTGGGCACAGCAGGGAAGTGCAGTGGGCTCCGCCCTCCCCTCCCCCACAGGAGGAGGCAAGGGCCACCAGAGCCCAGGACTCCAGCGATCACCTGCCAACCTCGGGGCAGTGGCCGAGGCCAGGCAGACGTGTTGGGACCCTGTCCGGGAACCCCGACGCTGCATCCCAGCTCAGGTCAGCATCCTAGCACCTGCCTCTCAAGACCCCAATCTCGGGAAACGTCCTGACACCCGCAGTCAGCACCAGTGGAAGCGCCAATGGGGGACCCTAGCTCCCAGGCCTCCGTGAAATTTCCTCTGACCCTGAAGGAGAAGCAGGTCTCCATCCCTAGGGGAAGGCTGGCACCCTTGCTTCCTAGCCTCTCTTGACTGCTGACATTCAATAAAGTATTGACGTGGTCGAACACAAAGCCGGCCTGAATTGTGGAGCCCAGACTCTCTGCGAGACGCGCCAGACAGACACCCAGACGGAAGAGGGTGGTTAGGCCCAGGCCGCCTCCCAGGTACCCGCAGGGCTCCCCGCAGAGGGGCCTCCAGGCAGACAATGCTGAGGGACCCGGGGCCCTTCCCACCTCGGCCTGACGCCAGCGTCCAGACCCTGAAATAATGGACTGCGACCCAGCCTGTGCCCAAAGGGCCAGGACGGGGCTGGCAGCAGAGTGACTGCAAGGTGCCGCTGGCCTCAGGTCACCACAGTCTGTGCAAAGCTCGTCCTCCTTCCCTCTGCCCACCCAGGCTCCCACACAAGGGACGCCTCCATAGGAGGGGCAGCCGGAGCCAACCCTTCACAGAAGCGGCCAAAGGGACACTTGTCTGCGTGGCTGAAGACTGTCCCCAGGGCTCAGGGCCCACTCCCCAAGGCCATAATGAATATTTGTCATCTGTCGTCTACCACTCTGTGTGTGTCTGTCTAGTGGCTGCTTCCCCAGGAGGGTGACCCAAACCTTCATCGTTGGGGAGTCTGAGCCCATCCTGACCCGTGACGGCGGGGTCTCCAACCATGCTATGTGCCACTGCCCGAGTCCACGTTCCTCCTTATCGCAGACCACATCATCTTCCACACAATGCGGACCCCATGCCCGTAGCTCTGTCCACCTCACGAACATCCCCTCCCCGCTGTCCTTTGCAGACACCCCCCTCGTAGGGCTATGCTGGGACGGCCGTTCATGCTATGCTCCGACCAACATGTCAGCCCACCCATAAGGTACCCACGTCATCCCCCTCCACGCTGTGGCCCAGGGAACCGCCTTCAAGTCTTTAAGAGTGAGCTACCGTAAAGCCTTCTTTGATGTGGAGGTCTGAGCCGCCTCATCCTAATGCTTGGACCCCCATGGGCCTGCTCTTGTCCAACCCCTAAGCAATGCATCAGCTGAGGACAGATTTCTGCCTGCCTGGCTGACATCAGGACTCAGGGAGTCCAGCAAACCCCAGGTCCGGGTGGGCCCCTCAGAAGACACACATGGGCACAGATAGGGTCCATTCTGGTCTCGTGAGACCGGCACCGTTGCTCAGACTCGTCCAGTGCAAGTGCTCCGTATCCTTCCCGCACCCTCGGGATCATGGCGTCGGCTCACCCTGCTTATCCAGTCCCGAGGCCGCCAACACATTCAGGGAGAACTGCTGGGTTCTGACCGTGTGGACACTCCCGTGACCTCTCCCTCTAGCTTGTCCAGCTTGAGAGCAGAGGCCAGCAGGACCTGGACGGGGTGGACTGACGCCACTCCTGCACAGAGGGCCCTTCCCGCAAGGCTGCCGTGTGCTACATGGGCCTCACTGGGGACCGTGGGTGGGGGCCCAGCCACCTGGGCTACAAGACCACACCAGCCTCTTGTTTCCTATCTCACGGGAGAGAGATCTCTCCATTGGAGTGCCTTCAAGAAAGGCTCCAATAAAGAGAATGTGGTTTCTGGGAGCAGACTCTACATATGTGGTGGGACGAAGAGCCTCCCATGTCCATCCCCTCCAAGAGAGGGTTCCACGAACCCTCTCTCTGGGCCCTAGGCCCCAGGGGACCACAGCCTCCCTGTTGCAGAGTGAAGCTGAAATGGGGTGGGCCTCACACACAGTGCCCCCCAGTGCTGGGGAGGTGCCAATGAGAGGTCTCTGCTGCTCTCCCTGCCCAGAAGCCGTCCCTAAGAAAAGAAACTGGTACACAAGGAGAGGAATTTATTTGTTAACACGGAAGATAGTACAGGGCTCTGATTGGCTTCAGGTCTGGCTGGATCCAGGGGATGCCCCTGTCCTTAGAACTTGGGCCTCTCCTCCCTCAGCCCTGCTCAGGTCCTCTGCCTCTGCTGGCTCCCTTCATGACCACATCAGGGCCCTATGGTCTCTGCCTTGCCAAGTCCCTGGTTTGAATCCAGCAGGAAATCAGTACCTGTGTCTTCTTGCTGGGTCATAACGCCCAACCCTGAACCAGTTACCTGCAGCCCGGGGACCCCCGGGACCAGGAGGAGTTTGAGAGGCAGGTAGAGTGGATGGTGAGTCCCCAAGCAACACAAAGACCTCCCACACGCCATGGTCCAGGCACGGGCTCTAGGCGAGCTCCACCCTCCTGTCCCAGGAAGACTCTCCTCAGGGGTGAGTCACAGGCTCTGGGCCGGCAAAGCCTGCACTCCACCTTCCCCTCAAATTCCCACAGTCACAGCAAGGCCCCCACAACATGAATCGGGTTGTGCCCAAATTTGTGGGCCGAACCAGAGAGAGGGATATGCTTCTCTCCTTCTGCAAAGACTGCCCGCATAAGAAGGAGTTTTTCCAGCACCGATATCAGCCACAGCAACTTCTTTCAAGATATGTCTCCAAAGGCAAAGGAAACAAAATAAACTTTGGGGACTTCACCAAAATCAAAAGCATCTGCACAGCAAAGGAAACCGTCAACAAAACAAAGAGGCAACCCACGGAATGGGAGAAGATATTTCCAAATGACAGGACAGACAAAAGGTTGATATCCAGGATCTATAATGAACTCCTCAAACTCAACACACACAAAACAGCGAAACACATCAAAAAAATGGGCAGAAGATATGAACAGACACTTCTCCAATCAAGACATACAAATGGCTATCAGACACATGAAAAAATGTTCATCATCACTAGCCCTCAGGGAGATTCAAATTAAAACCACATTGAGATATCACCTGACACCAGTTAGAATGGCCAAAATTAGCAAGACAGGAAACAACATGTGTTGGAGAGGATGCGGAGAAAGGGGAACCCTCTTCCACTGTTGGTGGGAATGCAAGTTGGTGCAGCCCCTTTGGAGAACAGTGTGGAGATTCCTCAAGAGATTAAAATAGAACTTCCCTATGACCCTGCATTTGCACTCCTGGGTATTGACCCCAAAGATACAGATGTCGTGAAAAGAAAGACCATCTGTACCGCAATGTTTATAGCAGCATTGGCCACAATCTCCAATCTATGGAAAGAACCAAGATACCTTTCAACGGACGAATGGATAAGAAAGATGTGGTCCATATACACTTTGGAGTATTATAACTCCATCAGAAAGGATGAATACCCAACATTTGTAGCAACATGGATGGGACTGGAGGAGATTATGCTGAGTGAAATAAGTCAAGCAGAGAGAGTCAAGTATCATATGGTTTCACTTATTTGTGGAGTATAACAAATAGCATGGAGGACAAGGGGTGTTAGAGAGGAGAAGGGAGTTGGGGTAAATTGGAAGGGGAGGTGAATCATGAGAGATGATGAACTCTGTAAAACAATCTGAGGAGTTTGAAGTGGCCGTGGGTGGGAGGTTGGGGTACCAGGTGGTGGGTAATATAGAGGGCATGGATTGCATGGAGCACTGGGTGTGGTGAAAAAAAATGAATACGGTTTTTCTGAAAATAAATAAATTAATTTAAAGAAAAATGAAAAATAAAAAAAAGGAGTTTTTCCTGATGGACAAACGGACAAGCCAGATGACAATTCAGTTTCCCACAACCCACAAGGGGCCATGACCGCCATGATGGACGGGAAGAGCAGGTGGATAGCAGTGTCCACGTGCAGAGCCATCCCTGTGATGTCATTGCTGGAATCGTTTCGGCACAGGTGGTGCTGGGAGGACTGAGCTCAGCAGGGTACTGCTGTGCTCCCCTCATGGTGGGTTCTAGGCATTCCAGGTCAGGCAAAGACAGAAATGCAGAGTCTCTGGCTGAAAACCAGGTGCCTCGCTCCTCCTGGCTCCCTCCGTCTGCCTCGCCTGCCCCTCCCTCTAGTGGACCCCCTCCCAAAGCCCCACCCACCAATGTCCTCAGTGAGACGTTTCCTGTTCTTCTTGGTTCTCGGCGGTAACAGAAGAGGAGACTTTATCTCATTCTCTCCTCCCCACCCACCTTGGCCTGGCCCCGTGAGCATCTGCGTGGCTCACTCCTTTCTGTCTCCCACAAACTGATTTGATGGTTGTCCCCTCTGGGTCAGGCTCTGAGCTGAATGCAAAGGTGGTGGGAGTTGGTGAAACCCAGGCTCTGCCCTCTAGCAACCTCCGGTTTATGGGATCATAGGATTGAGCTCTGGGACTCAGCAGAAAGAAAGGGGCACCACTTGAGGAAAAGACATAGAAGGTATGGGGGCACCTGGGTGCTTCAGTGGGTGAAGCTTCTGCTTCAGCTCAGGTGATGGTCTTGGGGTCCTGGGATCAAGCCCCACTTTGAGCTCTCTGCTCAGCAGTGCGCCTGCTTCCCCCCACCCTGCCTTCCTCTCTGCCTACTTGTGGTCTCTCTCCATCAAATGAGTAAATAAAATCTTTAAAAAAGGATGAGGTAAAAACAGGAGTTGTTAGGAGAAGGGAGGCACGAAACACAGAAAGCACCCGAGGAAGGGTCTGTGGTGTGGGGAGCAAGTCGCCCCCAAGGGATGAACTCTGAGTGTGGCTGGGCCGGGAAGAGCAGTGCGGGATACCAGGGAAGGTCATCGGGCAGTGTCAGTGTGGGCATGGTCATCTGGTCTACCTCCTTCCCTGGGTCCTGTACTGAGCCACCTGAGCTGAGTGGCAGCCTGCGTGCAATGGTGCCACTGCGGGAGCCGTGCCCCAGCCCCTGAGGGGTTTCCTGCACGGCCTCTGCTTCAGCACCACCCACGTGAACATGACCCCAAACACAGCCGGCCCCCCTGAGGTGCTCTGGGGGCCCTTGGGGTTGTGAATTTGAGCGTCCCAGGAGCTGCAGTAGACAGAAGACCGGCTATTGCCAGAGATGCTCGAGTCCTAATCCCCGGAATCTGGGACTATATTAGGTTGGCAAGAGGGAATGAAGGTTGCGTATCAGCTGGGCATGAAAGAGTGAGGTGGTCCTGAATTACCCAAGTGGGCCCTCCATGGAACCACGGGGTCCTTGTAAGGACGAGGCTTCGAAGGATGGGATCATGGCAACTGAGTCATGTATTGTTGGCGCTGATGACGTTGGACTCCAGGAGACCGGGGATGCTGGGGGCCTCCAGAAGCTATTATAATGCAAGGGAACACTTTCGCCCCTAGAGCCTCCAGAAAGAACGCAGGCATCCAGGGGAACGTAGCCTAGTGAAACCTTGCACAGTTCGGGGGCATCCAGGACCACAAGGTGACAACAAAGTGACAAATGGGAATTGTTTGAGGCAGCTAAATCTGCTGGGAATTCTCGACGGGACGTGGGGTCCTTGCCATGACTGTCCTGCTACTGGAAGGCTTGGGCTTCTGCCTTTGGACACCATATTTCTTAGCTTTCCCTCTCTCAATTCCCAGCATTTCTTAGTTTGTCCCTTGGACTTCTTCAGCCCCTCT